>NC_056733.1:570642796-570952796 GCF_019279795.1 Protopterus annectens | reverse complement strand
AAAGCTGGCACTACAAGGTGGTCCATTTGGTCATTATGGATTCATGTAAGTATGCAGCTGATATAAACAACTGCTTAAATTAATGTATTCAGTATGTTTGTGTAAGTTTTTTTTCTACAGTGAGTCTTTTTTTCTCTTTCAATTTGAAAGATTTTTTTTGGTCTTCATCCTAATACTAAGGGGGCACTCTTTTTTGGAGGGGTAATCTGTCCTGATTTTTAATGGCAGGCACTTTGACTTTTAATGTTCAGAGAATGAGAGCTATGAGTACAGCAGCCCAGTTGATTTATGAAGAGGCTAATAAGGGGAGGTCTGGGTTACGTTTCAGGAATTTCAATATCTTTAGCATTCTTCTTTAAAGCAGACACTTGTACAAGTCAAAACTAAGTTTTCAGTTGTGAGTCATGCAAACAGCTTGTGGTTTGTTGGTTAAGAGCAGCTCATAGAAGCTGTATCAGCAGTTCTAGGTATTTCTCTAAATATTATCAAGAAATTTTGATTATTTGTTGATGCTGGTGCCAGTCAATCCCTGCGCATTACCTGCCACAGTCAGACAGTGGTTTGGCTAGGTAATAAAAGTAAGGCCATCTGTACATGAAAGTTTAATTTGGAATGAAAATGCTCAATAAGATCATTTCTGGAGTTTTTTTCTCTGTATTTGTTTACATATGAATAATGAATATGTAATAGATGTTGTTTAATTGTAATTTCAAATCTTCCTTTTTTGTAAACATTGTAAATAGTTTAAAACTTTAAGAAAATTAAAAAAGAAAATAAAATGTTATTTGGATAATCCATGAGTAACCTTATTAGTGGTTTCAGGCTTACTTTCTTTTTCTTCATTATTATGCTCAATATCTAGTCCTGCTTCTGCATTTCAGAGTCTCATTGGTCTATATATACCTTTAGTGCCCCAATTGGCCCAAATCTTTGCAGATTCATATATTGGTTAGGGTTTTTACCACAGATTTCCACTTGTAGCAGGGCCAAAAGGAAGCTCTATGTGCAGACAGAAGGTGGCAAACCACCTGAGATGCACAAATGGAAGAGGTTGTTTAAATACAGGAACACTGGGTATTTTCTGTGGTCAATTTTTTTTTTTTTTGCATGTATTGTACTTTAGAGTTGTGGCTTTGCTCAGGAAAGAGTTCTGAAGTCCCCTCAGTTATCAATGATTATCAACCATTGACTGATTCAGCGGCTCCTTTTGTGTAGAGCATAAAGTTGTGATTACCCCCAGACAAAAAAAGTTAAACTAGTAACCTGGGTACATGTTGGAGCTGGAGTGGTGTGGTTTTGATCGTTCAGTCTCATATTTTGAGTTACTAGAGTAGACCAAAAAGTAGCACAAACTATTCTCTGGAATTATAAGAATTCCACGGTCAGAAAAGTGTTGTGAGCAGAGTATGGGTAGTATTCCTTTACTTGCTGGTGCATCAGAGGAGTTTTATGTAATCTATTTGATGTTTTATGTGATGAGTTGGATACATAGAAACTGAATGCAATTTTTAAACTGGCAAATTAGTTTTTAGGTCTCCCAACATCTCAATAAAGATGAATTGCTACTTCGAGTGGGCTATACTGTGGAAATGAAGAATGCTATCTTTAGTATTCAAATGTACTGAAAATAGACTGTTGCCTCCTAAGGTTAGCTGTCCTTATCTTAAGTAGTGGTAAAATACATGCCTTTCTTGTTATGCTTACATTTCTGATTTGTGTCTTCCTCAGGTGAAGCTGTGATGTCAATGCATTCCTCAAGGTACCCCAGTCCTGCTGAGCTAGATGCATATGCACAGAAGGTTGCTAACAATCCACTGAGTATCAAGATATTCCCAGCCAACATACGAGTGCCGCAGCACAAGCACCTCAACAGAACTGTCAATGGATATGATACATCTGGGCAGCGGTACAATCCCTACCCCATGCAAACAACTGGATACCAAGGTCTATTGGCAATAGTAAAGGCAACTGCCAAGAGTGTGGTGAAGAGTTCTGAGGGAAAGCGAACTAAAATGTCCCCGGCACAAGTCAGCATCACCTCATATCCTGCATCAAGCACCTTAACACATGCTCAGGCATGCAGCGGACAGCTAAATTACCACAACAGTCAAAAAACTGTTGAAACTCCCATTCCACCTAATGTGACTGTAGCTACATCTGTGATCCCACTGACAGGCCGGAGTCTGACACTTCAACAATCAAATTTGCCCTCCATTCAGAGTATCATTTACCAGATAAATCAGCAATGTCAAGCTCAGCTCACTCATCCTGCCTGCCAAGGAGTTGTGGTGGCCAACCCAAGTCCAGCCAAGCGTGGCACTACAGCAGGTTTTGCAGCGATGACTACTGGAGCTGTGGCATATACAGGGACTATTCTACCAGAATGTCGTGCCGTGGCAGATGTGGCAGCAACCTCAAATGCAAATGTAGCCATTGCTCCAAAAGCTACCATGTACCCAGAGGGCATGGAGTATTTAATATGGCAGCAGAAGCAGCAACAACTTAGAATGTACAGCAGTGGTAGTGGTGGAGGAGGTGCAATCAGCAAGTCACCAGAAATGTGTGGTGGTGTCACTCGCCCTTATGCTTTAGCAGGTGCAGTTGAAAAAGTTAGCTCCTCCCCATTGAACTGTGTAGGTATGCATGGTAACTTCTCGGTTGGACATTACTTTGCACCACCATGGAACAGCATTCTTGTGACCCCTGACAGTGACTGCTACAATCCACAGGACATGGCAAATGGCCATCGTGAAGTAGGTGTTCACCCATCTGATGGGCTGTCCAGCCTACCCAGCAAAACACTGTGCAACACTTCTATCCTTAGCAGTAGCCTGCAGTCCTTGGAGTATCTCATAAATGACATTCATCCACCTTGCATTAAAGAGCAGATGTTGGGAAAAGGATATGAGACAGTGTCTGTTCCCCGACTTCTAGATCACCAACATGCTCACATTCGTCTGCCTGTTTATAGATAAGAGACTAATGCTACTTAAAGACAAATTAAAAAAAATAGTAATGGATAATGGTGAGAACATCTGTTGCAAATATTCACTGATCCAGCAACTGAATGAACTAAGAGTTCTAAAGGGCCCCAGAATCCTTCGGATTTAATTTGGTCTGGACAGGCTACCGTAACTGTTGGAGGCAAAGCAAGATCAAATACTTGTTTAGAGATTTACAGGATGATAAAGAATGAAAAGGTTTCTGCTACCTTTGCAGAAGGTTTCACAGTTTGTGTGCCACTTGGGTTTTGCATGTGGAAGACCTCCAAATTCTATCCTAAGCTGAATTCCATAAAATGTAATAAAATATTTAAAAGTGGTAAAACAATTGCCATTATTAATGCTGTGTTATCCCAGGAAAGAGCTAATGTCAAATTAGATAAAAGTTGAAGTCAGTAAGTTGCACTGCTTTGAATGAAGCTCAGAATTGGGGACAGTCTGGAGTATATTTAAGAAACTTGAAAACTTGAAAGCTTTTTTTCATTTAATATACAATTATTTGTTGGCTGCTAAAGAAAATGTTGTTCTTTTGTTTCATTATTGCTTAGTTCTAGATTTTCTGTTGCTGTTGATTTACAGTTTGGATGCTGTCTTGACTTACACTTGATAAGCCTGAAAGTACATCCTGTTGCTGTAGAACCATCAATGGCTGGAATCAGTACTGCCAAGTGATTCACTGCCATGACACTTTTCTTATGTTCTGTCTTTGTTTTTGCTATATTTTTTTCCTATTTCCAAATGTTATTTGAATCTTGCTAATTTAAACTGTGGAAAACAATGTTGGCAACCAACGGTGCTTTAGAGGCAGAATCTCTTTTTTTTTATCGATGCATCACCAGAGTTAGCCTGTTTAGGAAGCACTTAAGTAGCATTTATTGCATAAGTGGGCATAATCCAAAATTCCATGTGCTGATTTCTTTATTTTCTTACTGTTATTTTTCAGAGCTGTAGACTTGCTGCAGTAGTTATATGGTTAAGATTTAAAAAGACATAAAAGGATATTTTTTTTTTCTGAAAAGAGTCCCTCAAAGTGACAGAGTTAGCTAGGTGAAGTCACTTACTTACCACCTGTTCTTTAACTGCATGTAACCATGAAAATAACCTAAGTAACCTTTCAAAGTCAACTCTACAGTTTGTTAGATTGTAACCTAACTGCATACTAAAAATAAGACCTTTCTTGCTGCCTGTGAAGGCATGTAGTTTTACTGACTATAATATCTTCTTGAGTTTAGCCTGAGAGGTTTTATACTTTTTTTTTTCTGTCAGCAGTGAAATCCTCATAAAATTAAGGGCATCTGTTATAGAAGTAAGTATGCTAGCTCTCCTTTTATGGTATGCTTGATTTTCAGTCAAAATACATATTTCAGACTTGTTTATGTACGGAATGTGAAAGACTTGGTGCAAAAACTGTCAGTGAAACAAGGCATATGATAGTCATTGTGCCTTTTACTTAGTCACGTGATGGTTGGTGGCACAGAGTTCAACTCTGGGCCCTGACCTCTGACCTTGCAAACCAGTCACTGTGCTGTTGATGAAACAGGAGTTGTATTTATATAAATGATTTGATTTGACAGCATAAGAAAAGAGATGTTGCCTCTATGAACAGCCTGTTCAGCACACAGTGCACTCAAATGTTAAAGCCCGTGTTTGTGCAAAAACTAGCAATGTTATTGTACTGTGAGGAATAATTTTCACTTCACTCTTAACTACTGTGTTTTGGAAGCAGAACTGATTTTTGGTATTGCTTACACTGTTGCATTTCCAAAAATAAACCCTGGCTCGAATCTGAACATTCTTTTATTTTGTTGGGTGCATCTTTGTGTAGTCTGTTTTATATGTTTAGGTAGAAACTGTAAAGGATATGTCAACTTGTACATCTTTTACAGAGTACACTCTAATATTGGTCCCATTTACTTGCATAATATTTGTTTAACTCACTCTTGATAAAGTGATGACATGTTAATATCAAAGTAAGTTTGTTTGTTTGTGTCTTTCGGCTTTTCCCGGTTAGGGGTCGCCACAGCAGAACTCCGGTCCGCTAATGATTGGTAGTTGATTTTTACGTGCTGAGTTACCAGCCCTGATGCACAACCTTCAACGAAGGTACGCCCATTCACGCATGTCTCCACGCAGATGACGCTCTAGCTGAGAATTGAACCGGACAGCGTCTTACTGTGAGGCGACAACGCTACAAAGTAAGTAAATACAGCATTTAGTTTTTGTGTCAGGAAGCTATCATCATTAGGAGGTAAGTCTATAAAATTCAGCAGTAAAACCTACCAGTGGTGCAATTGCAAAGTTGATCAAGATCTGCTGCAAAAACTAAAAAGGGCAATAATATATCCCAAGTTTCTGAACATTGTGAATGCAGCTTTGATGATATTTTAACTTCTGTAGGGATGGCGACAGTAATCTTGAACCACACACAGTTTGATCCAAGCCTGTCTATTTCTGTTACATCCTAAGTATTCGTCTTCACAATGCTGGTTTTATATATATATATATATATATATATATATATATATATATATATATATATATATATATATATATATAATTTATTTATCTATATGCCCTGTTGTGTGGATGTGTGGCAGTCCGCAAGTCTCGGTATGTTCCTTGATCCCTATGAATGATGTCACTGTCAGTGGTGCAACAGGTAGCACACTTGTACAAGGCTATGGGTTCTATTCCCACACCAGATAGAATGATTTCGGACACTGTGGTGTAGCATTGGGGTGGGGGGGGGTGTTGTACTTTAGAGTCTGTTATTCTTCGAATGAGACATTAAACCAAGGTCCCATCTGGCTGAGTTGTTGATAGCTCTGGAGGAGACAGTATTTATAAAATATACATATTTACAGGTACATATCTACACATTCCTGTATTCCATTCTCACAGTTATTCTTTGATAATTGATTCTCACTCCTTCTTCCGCAACCATAATCTAATTTATTTAGTTGGGAGGGTGGCCTAATGGTTAAGGTGTTTGCCTTGCAAACACAAGGTGCAGGGTTTGAGTCTCACAAGGGATAATCGGCTAAGCTTAAAATGGCTCATAAGGGCAGTTAGCTTAGTACTAACCTATGAACCTACAATATATCAGCCAAAATCCATTTTCCACTACAAAAATAATTCAATTTTTCATTCCAAATAATCCATGTTACATAAAATAAATTCTTATCTACCCTTCTCACATATTCCTTCTCATGTTTATAATATCCATACATATCCTGCTCATATCTTTATTGTTTACATCAATATTCTCAAAAAAACTTCTACACACAACTTTTCCCACAGTTTAACTACTCCCTTACATTTCAGAAAAACATGCTCTGTTGCCTCTTCCTCCCCACAAAATAAACATACTCTGTCAAGTTTCTTTTAATATGGCATATTCCCATTCACCAGTAACTTATTTATTACCAGGCTCCATTGGACATCCTGACACCACAATCTTAGTGCACTACTTTTTCCTTACTTTAATGGCTTTTATTACTTCTAGTAAATTTTCCTGTGGATTTGCATACTGATATTGTTTCATCACATTATTATACCACATTTTTTTAGTCTTCTCTATATCATCAATTTTTATTTCCCATGTTAGCTTCTTTCTTGATATATTTTAATGTCTTTGTTTATATAATCTTTATCTCTTTTTCTTATTCTCATTCTCTTCCAAAATTGTTTGCACTTATATTCGAACATTTTCACTATTACTATCTCATTCTTTTCATTTACCCACTTTAATATTCTATGCAAGTTTAAAGAAGCAGAATAAACTACTGGATTTAATAACCCCTACCCCCTTCATTCTTACTCATATACAACAGACCTCTTTGCTTGGTGTTTAATCTTGAATCCCACATGAAAGAAAACTTTAACTATGACCCTTCTTTCAACCATACATTCAAAATGTTTACAAAAAACTCTGCCAATCTCTTAATGTTTTGCACATTTCATACCCTGTACCATCTGGACTTGATACTGAATCAGCATTTATTTCCTAAATACTTCATCCATTCCACTAGTAGCATTTTTTTTAAATTCTTCCTTAATTTGTTCTTGATTTTTTTTTTACTTTGCATCCTCTCTTATTTTTTTTACTCTTATACATATTTTCTACATACTGTAATATAGTACTCATAATGTGTTCTTTTTATCTCTCCTTTTACATTTTTTAAAATTTCCCTCATTATACTAATATATTCATTTACTATTTTACCCAAATATGCAGATACCTCCTCCCTTCTCTCTTGTAAATAATGTCTCTGCTTAAACAGTAATGCCTTGATTTTTCTAGATTTCTTTGATATATTTCATTTTCCATGTCATAGTGCTCTCTTGTACTTATATCTGGTCTCCAATACATTTTTGTGCATTTTTCCACACCTCACTTTCTCTTCTATTTTCTTCATTTCTTACATCATCCTGCCATTGAAAAAAGACACTTTTATACTTACTTTTAAATTCAATCCACCATTCAAACATATTTTTATAAAAGTGCTTCATGGTTATATGATCCCTTTATAACTGCAATGCTTCCCACTATCCAAAGTCATTTGATAATTCCTATTTATTCTTTCAGATGTTCTTCGTGTTTCACTGTTGCAGTCATCGCACTTGGGTTATCCTGCCAGGGTAGCCCTCAGTTGGCTTGAATACCAGAGGCTTAGTATTTCTCCGTTGGTTGCTGTCACTCCAGGACTGATGTCAGGTCGTCAGTGGTATAAAATCAGGCAGCCGATGCCATTACATCAGTCTTTCTTGCCGAGCAGCCCATAGCAGAAGCAGTCTGCACGAGTGCCGGTTGGCCGCTACCTGAGTTTTCATTTCCGAATTAAAGTTGAAGTCTTCTAAAGCTAAGTACCCCATTGGGGATCCTTTTTTCTTGCTCTAACCAATGTCAGAAAAAGTTAACAATTGTCTCACCTGTGGAAAGCAAATACCACACTGAGACTTCCATTCTTACTGCTTCACCTGTTTAGGCCCAGATCATGACGTCCCTCACTGTCGCTTTTGTGCTTTGTTCAATGCCAGAACTATACGTCGTCAGGCCCTTATTGTAGTTAAATATTTTCGCTCTCAGTCTTTGTATTCTGATATGGCTTTGGTAAGCCATTCAACTACCAATCTTCTGAAAAAAATGTAAGGCTAAAGACAAAGACAGACCGCACAGGTCCAAAACTGCCAACGATGCTTCCGTTAAGCTAGTCGTCAGTTCTCCAGTCCTCAGTGAGGTCATTTTGCAGCCCCTAATGCCCGCTTGTGTGGATTTGCAAGCCGCTACCAAGACCCGTTCTAAGTCCGGTATGCCGCGAGAATCTTCTTCAACTAAGTATCCTGCAGATGTCCCTACCTTGGATGGGTCTGGAGCCGCTGGGCAGGTGCCAGCTTCCGAGGAAGTTCTTCACACTACTGATACTCGACACAGACTTCTTTCATGTCTTCAGTGCTTTCTAAAACTGCCGAGTTTCTAAGGTCCAGGATATGAACTATGCCTAAAAAACTAATGACCCAAGCTCAGGCACCTGCTTCCATGCCTCAATCTCAAATGCTTAAAATGGTGGAAATCCTTATTTTGCTTATTAGGGGAAGTCAGGCTAACCCTTCCAAAAGAAAAAAAAGACTTGTCCCCAGTAGTTTTATCTGAACAGGAGTCCGATGACTCTGAGGTTTCTGAATATGAAGACATGCAACCCTCTCTGCTTATGAGGATTCTGATGCAGAGGAATCCATTCCTTCTGCCTCTTCTCCTGAGGATTTTTCATTTGGTGAAACCCTACATACTTTAAGTGAGCATTTCCAATGGGAATGTCAGGACTATCCTCAGTCAAAAAAGACACTCAGGGAATTCTTAGATTTACCACACCACAGACCTTTAGCCATTCCTCCTGTCCTGGATGTTGTGGATGATGTTTTTATGGAATCCAGTTTGACTCCTGACACCCTTCCCCCTGCTCCCAGAAAACCTGACAGATACTACAGAGTCCCTGACTCTCACAATTTCCCTTTCAAAAATCCTATTGCTGACCCAGAGGTCATCTCCCAAGGACCTAAAGGAATTAAAGCAACCTCAGCTAAGAATCCCACCCCTTCAGACAGGGATTCCCGAGCTTTAGACAGATGGGGTAAAAAAGTATAAACCTCTGCAACTCTTGCTATTAGAGCACTAAATTGTCAGTTCCACATGCTGAAATATCAACAGCATGTCATGGAACTCCTCAAACAAAAATATCTTCCTTTCCTGCTTGTGCAGAAAATATAGAATTACAACAGCTTATGCATTCTGCAAGCCAAGTTACTAAACACACCTTGCAATGTGGCTTTGATGCCCTAGAAGCATCTTGCAGGGCAGCAGGTCACTGGTTCTGTCCTTAGAAGGCATGCTTGGCTTAAGGAACAGACCTTGTCAGACCATGTCAAATCAAAATTATTGGACGCACCATTGAACAAAGACAATTTGTTTGGCACCCAAGGCAGTAGAGATCTTAAAAAAATATGGAAGAAAAAGCTAAATCTATGCAGACAGTTAAAGACATTTTACAGGTCCAGCCTCCAAGGTTCAGTAGGCATTGCACCTCCAAGCACTGGTCCTTTCTGTCCCCCTCCAGGCCAGCTCAGCCAAGACCCAGGGGAAGCAGACCCCACAGACAGCAGTCCCAGGGAATGCAGAGATCTAAGCAATGGAGTTCCACCTCTTCAAAAACAGAGAGTGCTAACCCACCACTTTTTGGTAAGAACTCACAATGACTTTACACCTCCACCCCTTACTTGTGCCCACCTACCTGTACTCCTAAGAGGAAAAATCTTCTTCCATGCAATCAACTGGGCCTCTATTGCCAATGACCGATGGGTCCTCAGCATAGTGTCCCAGGGATACAAATTTTATTTCCACACTCTGCCAACCCCAAAAGGGTTCCCAGATCTTCCTCCAAACCAGTGGGCAGATGCCAAAAAGCAAGTCCATTCCCTGCTCTCCATGAGGGTAGTACAGCATGTTCCTGCAGACCAGATAGGCCAAGGTTTCTATTTCAGACTCCTCCTGGTACCCAGGAAAGAGGGCACCTGGTGCCCAATCCTCGCTCTATCCATTCTAAACACCTTTCTGGTGATACCAAAATTCAGAATGCTCACCCTCCAGCAGCTTTTTCCTATGCTTTCCAAGGATGCTTGGTTAGCCACCCTAGACCTAAAAGAGGCCTACCTACACATCCCAGTCAGGAAATCTTGCAGGAAATATCTACGTTTCAGGGCAGGATCTATGCACTTTCAGTTCTCTGCGCTTCCCTTTGGCTTATCCACTCCTTCCAGAGTTTTCACAAAATGCCTGGCTCCAGCCATTGCTTTTTGCACACAAAGAAATATTCAAATTTACCCCTACTTAGATGGTTGCCTGATTCAGGCAGACAGTCAGGAAAAGCTGTTACAGCACCTGACCTTTGTAAAGGATCTACTGACCTCCCTGGGGTATACTATCAATGAAAAGAAATCAAAACTAGTCCCCACACAAAAAATTGTATTCCTGGGAGCAAGCATGGACACAGCCTCCCAGATGGTATTCCTTACTCCAGAAAAACAAGCCTACCTGATAGGCTACTTCTCTCAACTAGCCACCAGAACCCAGTTATCCCGCAAGGAAAATCCTGCAAGCTCTAGGGTTCATGGCCTCCTACATTCTACTCATTCCATATGCTAGACTGCATAGGAGTAAAATACAATGATACCTAAAAAGCCTTTGGTGGTTTCAAGACCTGGAAACTATCATACCTATGATGCCCTGTCTAAGGAAAGATTTTTTTGGGGGCCAGCAGCATGCAACCACAACAAGGGACTTCCCTGCTCACAACCCCACGCCACCCAGAACCTCACCACAGATGCATCAGACTATACCTGGGGTGCACACCTGGATGGCAGGTGCACTCAGGGCCATTGGAGCCCAAATCAAATACATCTGCACGTCAACCAAAAAGAGATGCTAGCTGTTCAGCATGCCCTGACAGCTTTCAGACCCCTACTCTCCCAGGGCCTCTAGTGATCAAAACAGACAACACCACAGTGATATGGTATATCACCAAGCAGGGAGGGACTCACTCTTATCCTCTCTGCAGGTTCACCATGACCCTTTGGCACATGGCCTCAGCCATGCAAATACACCTGCTAGCACAATTCTTGCCAGGCTCCCTAAACTCTCTGGCAGACAATTTAAGTAGAAACCTGCTAGACCCGCATGAGTGGCAGGTAGACCACAGAACCTTCAACCTTGTAACCCAGAAATGGGGCACCCTGAAGGTGGACCTCTTTTCCTCCCACTCCAATCATCAGCTCAGTAAATTCTGCACCAGGGAACCTCACAGCAAGGCCTGGAAAGTGGATGCTGTATACTTCCAATGGGTAAACCTCTCGATCTATGCATTTCCCCCTCTACCACTCATTTCAAGGGTACTGCTCAAAATAAGGGAAGAAAAACCAAGGGCAATCTTGATTGCCTCAGACTGGCCAAGCCAGCACTGGTAACCACTGCTGCGCAGCCTGTCACCCCTGCCACCATGGCACCTACCTCAGATCCCAACACTCCTGACCCAGAAGAATGGAGAATTCATGCATCCACAATTGCAGACCCTGAACCTGGCAGCCTGGCTTATTCCCTGACCTCTCCTCCAGCTGCCAGCCTAAGCAAACAAGTCCTGGGTGTTATACATGAGGCCAGATGCCCCAGCACTAGAAAATCCTATGCTGACAAGTGGAAAAGGTTTTGCACCTGGATCCAGGCTAAGGGAGCCAAAACAGCAAAGCCCTCCCTACCTCTCATCCTGGATTACCTAGCAGACATACTACACAGGAGTCTATCCTTCTCTTCTATTAAAATTCATGCCTCTGCCGTCTCTGCTCATTACAGCACAGAGCCACCTCTCTTCTCACACCCTCTCATCAAACAGTTTCTAAGAGGGGCTAACCAATTTAAGGCCACCCAGAAGAGCTCCTACCCCAGCTTGGGACCTTAACTTTGTGTTGGAAAAGCTTACCCTACCCCTTTTGAGCCTGCAGCTTCAGCAGAGTTAAAATTCCTCTCTTGGAAAACAGCCTTGCTTCTGGCTATCACTTCAGCTAGGAGAGTTTCAGAGCTTCAAGCACTCATGGCTGTAGAGCCCTTCATCATTTTCCATGCTGACAGGGTCTCCCTCAGGACTAACCCATCCTTCATGCCTAAAGTGGTATCCAGTGTGGCTGTCAACCAATCCATTCATTTGCCCACCTTTTTCCCTAACCCACAAAACAAGGGGAAAAGGATTCTGCACTCTCTAGATGTGCACAGACAGCTCAGATTATATCTGGATAGGACTAAATCTTTTAGAAAAACTGACCAATTGCTAGTCAGCTTCACAGCAGGGGCAGAGGGCAAGGCCATATCCAAACAAACAATCTCCAGATGGATAGCACACTGTGTCCATTTCAGCTACAAACAGCACGGGAAACCACCCCCCAAAGGGGGTCAGGATGCGTTCCACCAGGGCAACCTCCAGCTCTGCAGCTTTTCTCAGAGCGGTCCCCACCAGGGACATCCTGGAGGCTGCAACATGGACTCCTGTTCATACCTTCACCAAGCATTACCACTTGCCTATCTTCTCCAAATCCAGGGCAGGCTTTGCCACCGCAGTCTTGCAGGGCATCCTAGCCAGCCCCCAGTCTTCTTGACTGCCTCCACCCTTTTCTTCAGCTTTGGGAATCAACCCAAGTGTGATAACTGCAACAGTGAAACACGAAGAACATAGTACAGTTGTGTACACTTACCATAAATGTAGATGTTCAAGTGTATTCACTGTTGCAGTACTGATTTCCCACCCTCCAGCCCCCTTGTCTCTTTCTCTCTCACTCTTCCTCACCCTTACAGGGCTATTGGTATTTGCTTTCTACTGGTGGTGTTATTCCACCATAACTTAGTTCTCTTTTGGGGGCTCCTGACATTTGGAGCAAGAAAAACCGATGTAATGGCGTTGGCTGCCTGATTTTATACCAATGATGACCTGACGTCAGTCCTGGAGCGACAGCAACCGGCGCAGAAATACTAAGCCTCTGCTATTCAGGCCGACTGAGGGCTACCCCTGGCAGGATAACCCAAGTGTGATGACTGCAACAGTGAATACACTCGAACATCTACATTTATGGTAAGTGCACACAACTGTACTTTCCTTTTCCTATTTAATATGCTTCCCTTCTTCCATCACCTTTATCCATATTGCTACTGTGTTACCCTCTTCAACACCCAGTCCTTCTGAAAATACAAAATAATCTATTTCAGATCCAGTTATCCCTGTTCTGTAAGTCCATTGACTTTTATTCTACATAGCTAACTTACCACATCACATTTTTGTATTTTTTTACATCTTTCCCCTTTCTTTGTACATTTTCCCTTAAATTACAATCTAAGTCCCCTGCAATAATAAGTTTCATGTCAAACATCACATAATCTAATTGATGAAAAAGATTTGCTCTTTCCTTGCCATGTGCATATATAAATAATACTATAAACCTATTCTTTCCCCACCTCACATCTATAACAGATAACCTTCCCATACTGACCAATATTACATGTATTATTGTTTCTGTTTTGTTTTTTTACCCAATAAGGCTAATGCAGAACAACATTCATTTCTTAAATTCCATATTATTTTTCCACCCCACAAATTTCTGTTTGCATCCTTTCTTCACTTGTCAGGAATGCTACATCCTCTGTATAATATCTATATCACATTTATCACACCGTTCCAGTATCCCCATCCTTCTTGCATTATTAATAATACTATTCACATTTAATAAAAGCACTTAAAATGTTTATTCTTTGCCCAATTAGTTTCCTGAGTTTATGTAAAACTATTCATTAATACTCAGAATCAGATTGTTCACTATTGTCATTAAATGAAACACATATAAAACTATTCCTTACCTTTCTTTTTAATCTTTGGTGATGCGTTTTACTTTTTCTTTTCCTCACTCTTATCCTAGCACCTACTGTATTACTTTTCCTAACATCCTTAATGTTCCCTTCACAAACATCTGACTTAACACTTTCAATTTCTTCTTCATCTTCAACATTCTCAGTATAGTTACTTTCATTCTTCTGAAATGTAACTTTTTTATCCAAGTCATCTTTTATTACTTCATCCTCTTTTTCATTAACACATTTCCCCTTTTCTCCCTACTTCCTCACTGGTTTCAGACATTATAATACTTTCTTCATCATCCTGCTCAACATTATATGCTCATTCTTTTTACAATCAAAGCAAAATGCCCTTAACTTTTACATATTCTACATTCTTTTTTACACTTTTCATCATATGACCTTCCCCCCACATTTATTTATCTTATTTTTGTACAGTTATTTATCAGATGATTGAACCCCTCCCCTATTTTTTGGCAGTCTGTTATACCTAGTTGTTGTTGTATTACCATATACATATATAACACTTGGTAAATGCTGTATCATATCTTTTTCGTATTTAAAAATAACATCCACTTTCCATCCCCTATTCCAAATACCCCTCTCATCTGTAACTTTCACAGTATCAAAAACTGTACATCACATAAATGAAAAAAATATTTTTAACATCTTTTAACTCAATTTTATTAGTGCAAAATTGAACAAACACTATTTTTGAGTCCCTTGTCCAGTAAATATAAATTCATTCCACTAGTAACACACTTTCTTTTTCACACTTAAACAAAAATATTTCCATTAAGTCCTCAGTCTGAAATGTTAAGTCACAAAATGTCTCTTTCCCCAAATGAATCAAGGATCTAATGTCTTTTGCTTCAAAACCCAAACGTAATGCTGAATTATCCCACGCAGCACATCTGTCTATTATTTCTTCTTTCCTATCTGAACAATAAACTTTCACAATAAACTTATTTTTCTTTTTAATAAAGTTTATAGTATATTTTGTTCTTCCAAGTGCATCAGCATAACACTTTCCAGAATGATCCTCCTGTAACCTTATGTCCATCCAACTCAAGACTCACTTCCTTTCTGCCCAACTCGCTGTCCATTCCTAAAACATTTTCCATTATATCTGACCATGAAATCTCAGATACTTCTCCAGTATCACATTTGTTCAACAAACCAACCAGTTTTTCATCAAGGAAACCTCCAGAAACAATTTCAGTTACAGCAACTTCTTTGAAATCCTGAGATTTAAAGTCAGCTAGATGCTGACTATTTGTACTATTCACTCACTTTTCAACAGTTTTTCTGTCAGACTGACAGAAAACACTGGTATCTGCAAAAGAACAACTATCTTCGACCTCCATTACTGCACAGCTTCTCCTAGCTGACTCCATGCCAGGAAAAAGAAGGGAAAGTACAGCAGCGAAAGGTTCCCCCTCGCAGTGAAATGTGCATCGGTCCTTTATCTACATTAGTTAAATAATTTCATTCTCAGTTTTTACACAGAACACCTACACTAATTGAACATTAAGTGTACATAATCTGTATTCAGGAATGTCCCTACCACCTTTTCTAGTCACTCAGAAAGATTACACTAAGTAGATTACACTAAGTATACAAGTAGTTTACACTTTGTGGTAACTTTAATGATTTCCTCCCAGTATTTATAGCTGCAAGAAAATCAGTAGGAAAGCTAAAATTAGGAGGAAGAAAATGTGAGTTATGTTTGTGTTGTCTGTTCACTCAGAATGGTGTACACTTAGTGTAGTCATTAGTAAATCCCAGGAGATCGTCTATCAGTCTTATATGTATACTTATTAATCCCAACCCCCACTCCTTTTTCCATGACCAATAGTCTGATTTTTCTCTATATTATTGACAGTATCCACTTCCCATTAAACATGATTTCATTAATTCTCTCATTCCATAATACCCATAATACATAAAACACTTTTTTATCCAACTGTAACTTTGATTCTTTACTTCTGTTCTTCTAATACCCATATTCAATCATATCCATATTTGTTATACTATTACTGTCCTTAAAATATCTGACAAAAATTCTGTACATAATTTATCCCACAATTTGTAACCCTCCAACATTTCAAAAATATGTGATGATGTTCATCATGTTTCACTGTTGCAGTCATTACAATTGGGTTATCCTGCTGGCAGGCTACCCTCAGTCAGTCTGAATTCCATAGTCTAGGTCCAGTGTCGGTTGCTGCCTCCTCCTCCCTGACAACAGTGCGCCAGGGGTATAAAAGATGCAGCTGACGCCATTTTCTTCAGTCTTTCTTGCTGCATGGTGCCCAAAGCAAAAGCAGTTCCTAAGTGCCGGTCGGCCGACTCCTGAGTTTTTCAAATACGAATTACAGATCCAAAGTCTTCATTAAAGCTAAGTACCCCATTGGGGAAACTTTTTTCTTGCTCCAGACCGATGTCAGAAAAAGTTAATAACTGTATTTCTTGTGGGAAGCAAATATCTCATAAGGATTTTCATTCTTACTGTATTCCTTGCCTAGGCCCTGATCATAACGTTGCTAGTTGTCGGTTTTGTGCTAGATTTAACCAACGCACTATTAAGCGTCGGTACGATTTTGCATTACATTACTTTGACAGAAGATTTAACTATATAATGCCGTCGGATCAGCCAACTACCGGAGTTTATAAAAAAACGTAAAGAAAAAGAGAAGGACAGGCATCCGAGATCCAAAACCGATGACGAGGCTTCTTCTAGGCCTGTCGCTGGCTCACCGGTTCTCAGTGAGGCGCTTCCGCAGCCCCTGACACCCGCTACCTCAGAGCCACAGGCCACTTCCGACTCCCACATGGAGCCGACTAGGCCTCTGGATACTCAAGGTATTGGACACTCGGAAACTATTCCCTCAGATGGGTCTGGAGCCGCTGAGCAGGCATTGGCTTCTGAGGGTGTTTTCAGGCCTAGACAGTTATATGTGAAATCTACTTCAGCTACAAAGACAAAGACTAAAGCAGCTCTAAAGACAAAGAAACAAGTACAGTATTCACCTGGACAGGCCCCCATGCCTAAAAAACAGATGCTTAAAATGGCCGAAGACCTTATTACTTTGATCAGGGGATCTCATCCCCCTCCTGATAAGAGGCCTAGGCAAGAGTTAGAATATGAATCTTCAGACCAGGTTTCCATTTCCTCTGATTCCTCCTCTGAACAGGATTACTCTATTCCTCCCTATGAGGATTCTGATGCTGAAGAATCTATACCTTCAGCCTCTCCTCCTGAGGATTATTCTTTTGGGGAAACTCTGCATACTATGAGGGAACATTTCCACTGGGAGAGCCAGGATTACTCAGAATCCAAGAAAAGGCTCAGAGACTTCCTTTTATTAACCCAGCACAGGCCCCTTGCTATCCCGCCTGTTTTAGACATTGTAGATGATATATTTTCAGAGTCTAGTCTTTCTCCGGACTCTTTACCACCAGCCCTACTATAGGGTACCTGTTTCACATAAATGTCTCTGTAAGAACCCTGCAGCTGACCCTGAAACCATCTCTCAGGGTCCCAAAGGGGTCAAGGCTTCTACTGCAAAAAAACTTATCCCCTCTGACAGGGATTCTAGGGCCCTAGACAGATGGGGCAAAAAGATTTATACCTCTGCTACCTTGGCGGTAAGAGCTTTAAATTGCCAATTTCATATGCTTAAGTATCAACAATATCTTATGTCTTTGCTTAAACAGAAAATGTCAGCAAATACTGAATGTGCAGACAGCAAAGGAATGCAGGATTTATTGCATGCAGCTGAACAAGTTGGAAAGCATACTTTGCAATGTGGTTTTGATTCTCTTGAGGCCTCCTGCAGGGTCGCTGTTACAGGTTCTGTCATTAGGAGGCATGCTTGGTTAAAAGAACAAAATCTGCCTGATCATGTTAAAGCAAAACTATTAGACGCTGCTTTACAACATGATACTTTGGTGTTAAAGCAGAAGAGGTATTGAAGAAAATGGAGGACAAAGCTAAATCTATGCAAACAGTCAAGGATTTCTTGCAGGTACAGCCTCCCAGATTTAGCAGGAAATGGCCTGCAAAGAATTGGTCATTTCCAGTGTCAGACCACAAAGGGGCAGATACAGATGCCCCAGAGGCAGATCACAGCCCCAAGGCTCATACAGGCCTAAACAATGGGGTGCTTCTACCTCCAAGAGTGGAGAGGAAAAATCACAGCCATACAGGAAACAGTCTCAATGACTTTCCACTTCCAGCACCAAGCACTTAGCTTTTGGCAGCCCCTTTTGGGGAAAAACTAGCACTTTTTTCACAAAATTGGCAAATGATCACCCAGGACAAATGGGTTCTGAATATAGTTTCACAAGGCTACAGGTTTCACTTTCACACCCTGCCAAAGCTAAACGGTACGCCAGACCTGCCACGCAATCAGTGGGCAGAGGCACAAAAACAAGTTTCATCTCTCATGGACATGAGGGCCATTCAACAAGTGCCAGAGCAAGAGCAGGGACAAGGATTCTATTCAAGACTGTTCTTGGTACCCAGAAAGGGCAAAGCCTGTAGACCAATACTGGACCTATCTATTCTAAACACATATCTGGATATTCCAAAATTCAAAATGTTGACTCTACAGCAGCTTCTGCCCATGTTGGGCAAGAAGGCTTGGCTTGTGACCTTAGATTTAAAAGAGGCATACCTGCTTGTCCCAATCAGACAAACATGCAGAAGATACCTCAGATTCAAAGTTGGCTCAATGCACTACCAATTCTCTGCACTGCCCTTTGGCTTATCTAGTGCACCCAGGGTCTTCACAAAGTGCCTGGCACCAGTAATTGCATTTTTCAGACAAAGAGGAATACAAATATATCCTTACTTGGACGACTGCCTTATACAAGTGGAGAACAAGGACATTCTACTACAGCATCTGGCATTTGTAAAGAGATTGATAACAAGTCTAGGGTACACAGTAAACAAAAAGAAACCAAAACTCGTACCCTCTCAAGAGATAATATTCCTGGGTGCAAGCTTAAATACAACTGCCCAGATGGCTTATCTCACGCCAGACAAGCACAGACAACTGACTACTTATTTCAAAATGTTGGCAACAAAGACCCAGTTATCTGCAAGAAAAATTCTGCAGGCTTTGGGTTTCATGGCATCCTGCATTCTGTTAATTCCATATGCAAGACTGCATATGAGGAAATTTCAATGGTATCTAAAAAGTGTTTTGACTCAACATTGCCACAGCCTGGAAACAATAATTACCCTCATTCCCTGCCTGCAACAGGAGTTTCGATGGTGGACAAAAGCCTGTCACCACAACACGGGACAGCCATTCACCTTACCCACAGCCAGGCAGACATTGACAACAGATGCATCAGATTATGCCTGGGGGTCCCATATGGCAGGAAGATGTATTCAGGGCACATGGTCCGCAAGTAAAATGCATCTACATATCAATCAAAAAGAGATGCTAGCTGTTCAGAATGCCCTGACAGCCTTCAAGGATCTTCTTCATCCAGGACAACTACTAATAAAGACGGACAATACCACAGTCATGTGGTACATAAACAAGCAGGGAGGCATGCATTCCTACCCCCTCTGCAGGCTAGCCATGAACTTGTGGGATACAGCATTGACTTACCAAGTACATCTGCAAGCACAATTCCTGCCAGGAAGGACAAATACTCTGGCAGACGAACTAAGCAGAAACCTAATGGATCCCGACGAGTGGAAATTGGATCCACAAGTATTCAGCATGATAACAAGGACCTGGGGATGCCCGACATAGACCTCTTTGCCTCCTCTCACAACTACCAACTACAGAGATTTTGCACAAAGACTTATCACAAGCAAGCATGGAAAGTGGATGCTCTATCTTTCAACTGGAAAAATCTAACAGTATATGCTTTTCCTCCTCTGCCTCTCCTCTCCAAGGTACTCCTCAAGGTCAGACAAGAGAAACCCAATATGATACTGATTGCCCCAGACTGGCCCCGCCAGCACTGGTACCCAATCCAAAAGAGCTTGTCTCAATGCCCACCTTGGACATTACCTCAAATTCCTCACTTATTGACTCAACAAGACAGTCAGATACTGCACAGCCAACTCAAGACCTTAAACCTGGCTGCATGGCGGATAATGTAGCCTCTCAAGACATACCTCTCTCTAAAGCAGTGATGGATGTTATTAGGAGGCCTAGCACCAGGAAATCTTATGCAGAAAAATGGAAGAGATTCTGTGCTTGGATCCAGGCACAAGGTTTTGATACGACTGTTCCAAATATTCCTCAGATTTTGCAATACTTAACTGAGATGCTGGAGAAGGGCCTTTCTTTTTCATCAATTAAAATTCATGCCTCTGCCATTTCAGCTCATTACAATACAGACCCACCTATTTTTTCTTATCTGTTACTAAGGCAGTACCTCAGAGGGGCCAAAAACATAAGACCCCCTAGGAGAGCACCAATACCTGCATGGGACCTAAACTGTGTCTTGGAAAAACTCACACTGCCTCCGTTTGAGCCAGCCTCTGCAGCTGATATAAAATTCTTATCCTGGAAAACAGCTCTGCTCCTAGCAATAACTTCTGCTAGGCGAGTCTCAAAATTACAGGCACTCATGGCTGTGGAACCCTTTATCATTTTCCATCCTGACAGGGTTTCTCTGAGGACAAACCCTACATTTATGCCTAAGGTAGTGTCCAGTGTGGCCCTTAACCAAACAATTCATTTGCCTACCTTTTATCCAAACCCACAGAGTAAGGGTGAGAGAATTCTGCATTCTTTGGACATTCACAGACAGCTACACTTCTACTTGGACAGAACCAAAGCTTTCAGAAAGACTGAGCAACTTCTAGTGTCATATGCAGCAGCATCACAAGGAAGGCCTATCTCATAGCAGACTATTTCAAAGTGGATAGGCCACTGTATTCATTTCTTCTATTCACATCATGGCAGATCAGTGCCTAAGGACGTTAGGCCACATTCAACCAGAGCAGCAGCCACTTCAGCAGCCTTCCTCAGAGGAGTACCAACCAAAGACATCTTAGAGGCTGCAACTTGGAGTTCAGTGCATACTTTTACAAAGCACTATCACTTACCTCTCTACTCTAAATCCAGGGCAGGCTTTGCCACTGCTGTTCTGCAGGGCCTGATAGCCTCTCCTAATCCTATTTAGCACCAGCCTCCCAACCTTAGCTTTGGGATTCAACCCAATTGTAATGGCTGCAACAGTGAAACACGATGAACATAGTACAGTTGTGTACCTACCATAAATGTAGATGTTAGAGTGTATTCACTGTTGCAGTCCAGGTTACCCTCCCTCCATACCCCCTTTTCTTTGCTTGAATTTATCTGTACTTCTCTATTCTGTACAACCTATGTGGTGTATTTGCTTGTAGATGAAGGAAACGTTTTTTGTGCATGCATGCTTTTAGGCATAATTCAGCCTACCATTTTTGGGGCACCTGACATCTGGGGCAAGAAAAACTGAAGAAAATGGCGTCGGCTGCATCTTTTATACCCCTGGTGCACTGACGTCAGGGAGGAGGTGACAGCAACCGACGCCGGACCTAGACTTTGGAATTCAGGCCGACTGAGGGTAGCCTGCCAGCAGGATAAACCCAATTGTAATGACTGCAACAGTGAATACACTCGAACATCTACATTTATGGTAAGTACACAACTGTACTTTCTTTGCGTTTCACTGTTGCAGTCATCACACTTGAGTTATCTGCCTGCAGGTAGCCCTCAGCCGGACCGAATACCAGAGTCTTGGGATTTCTGCATCGGATGCTGTTGCCTCTTCCATGATGTCAGGTCATCAGGGGGATAAAACATGCAGCCGATGCCATTACATCAGTCTTTCTTGCCGAGAAGGAGCCCGAAGCAGAAGCAGTTCACAAGTGCCGGTCGGCCGCTACCTGAAATTTTCGTTTTTCGAGTTTCAAACCTAAAGTCTTCTAAAGCTAAGTATCTCATTGGGGATTCTTTTTTCTTGCTCTAACCAATGTCAGAAAAAGTTACCAGTTGTCTTGCCTGTGGAAAGCAAATACCTCACAAAGATTTTCATTCTTACTGCGTCACCTATTTAGGCCTAGACCACGACGTTCCTCGCTGTCAGTTTTGTGCCTTGTTTAACGCCCGAGCCATTCATCATCGTGCTATTTTTTGTAGTTAAATTCTTTCTCTCATTCTCTGTATTCTGAAATGGCTTCAGTAAGCCATCCAACTACTGATCTTCTGAAAAAGCACAATGACAAAGAAGGAGACAGACCATATAGGTGAAAAACTGCCTACGATGCTTCCATTAACCTAGTCGCCAGCCCACTGGTACTCAGTGAGGCGCCTTTGCAGCCTGTGATGCCACCTTCTACAGATTTGCAGGCCTCTGCTGAGACCCATTCGGAGTACATTATGCCGCGAGGTGCTTCTTCGACTATGGAACCTGTGGATGTCTCTACCTTGGATTGGTCCAGGAGCCACTGTGCAGGCACCAGCTTCTGAGGGTGTATTTCGACATACCAATATTCGTATTAAACCAACAACTTCTTTTTTAACTAAAACTACTGAGTTTCTCAAGCCCAGAGTTTACACTACGTCTAGAAAACCGACGTCCAAAGCACATGCTCAAGCTCCCATGCCACAAAAAAAAATGCTTAAAATGGCTGAAGACCTTATTACTCTAATTAGGGGAAGCCAGCCTTCCCCTGCTAAAAGACAAATAATTGAATTTCCTTCTGATTCTACAGACCAGGAGTCTGATGACTCTGACCCTTCTGATTACCAGGAAATAGCCTTATCTACCTATGAGGATTCAGATGCAGAGGAATCCATTCCGTCTGCCTCCCCTCCAGTGGATTTTTCTTTTGGTGAAACCTTGCATACCTTAAGAGAGTATTTCGGCTGGGAATGCCAGGACTATCCTCAGTCCATAAATAAACTCAGGGAATTTTTAGACTAGCCTCAGCGCAGGCCTCTAGCTATACCCACTGTCCAGGATATTGTAAATGATGTATTCATGGAATCCAGTCTTACTCCTGACACTTTACCACCAGTTCCTAGAAAACCTGACAGGTACTACAGAGTACCTGACTCTCACAAATTTCTCTTTAAGAATCCTACTGTGGATCCAGAGACCATTTCCCAAGGACCTAAAGGCATTAAGGCTAGTACAGCCAAATCCCTACCCCTTCAGACAGGGATTCTAGTGGTTTATACAGATGGGGTAAGAAGGTATATACGTCTGCAACTCTTGCCATCAGGGCTTTGAATTTCCACTTTCACATGTTGAAGTACCAGCAACATATTATGGAACTAATTAAACAAAAAATGGTGTTACTTCCAGATTGTGCAGAAAATAAAGATTTACAAGAGTTACAGCATTTTGCAAACCAAGTCAGTAAACATACTCTGCAGTGTGGGTTTGATGCCTTAGAAGCATCTTGCAGGGCTGCTGTCACTGGGTCTGTACTGAGAAGGCATGCTTGGCTGAAGGAACAAGTCTTGCCAGACCATGTCAAAGCAAAATTACTAGATGCTCCATTAAATCAGGATAGTTTGGCACAAAAGCAGAAGAAGTTCTTAAAAAGATGGAAGAAAAAGCTAAATCTATGCAAACTGTCAAATATTTTTACAGGTGCAGCCACCTAGATTCAGTAGGCATTGGCCTTCAAAAAACTGGTCCTATCCAGTCCCTCCCAGGTCTTCTCTGTCCAAACCCAGGGGAAACAGACCCCCAAGACCACAGTCTCAGGCTATGCAGAGATCTAAACAATGGAGTGTTCCCACCTCAAAAACAGGGAGTAGTAAGCCACCCCCTTATGGAAAAAGTTCACAATGATTTTCCAATTATCCTTCTCAGCCATGCCCAAGTGCTTGCACCCCTAGGAGGAAAACTCACCCTTCATGCAAAAAGCTGGATGTCCATTACTCAGGACCGATGGGTTCTAAACATTGTATCCCAGGGATACAGATTCTACTTCCACTCACTGCCAACCCCAAGCAGGTTGCCAGACCTTCCTCCAAACCAGTGGGCAGAGGCTCAAAAGCAAGTACTTTCCCTTCCCCATATCAGGGCTATTCAACCTGTTCCAGTAGAGCAAAGGGGGTATGGTTTCTACTCCAGACTGGTACCCAGAAAAGAGAGCTCTTGGCACCCTATCCTGGATCTATCAATTCTCAACACCTTCCTGCTGGTCCCAAAATTCAAAATGCTTACACTGCAATAGCTTCTTCCTATGGTAGCCAAGGATGCCTGGTTAGTCAACCTAGACTTAAAAGAAGCCTATCTGCACATCCCCATAAGGGAGTCTTGCAGGAAATATCTACATTTCAGGGAAGGCTCTATGCACTATCAGTTCTCTGCACTTCCCTTTGGCTTATCTACTGTGCCCAGAGTATTCACAAAGTGCCTGATTCCAGCCATTGCATACTGCAGGCAGAGAAATATTCAAATGTACCCATACTTAGATGACTGCCTGAGTCAGGTGGACAGTCAGGAATTGCTACTTCAGCACCTGGCATTTATAAAAAGACTTCTAACTTCACTGGGATATACCATCAATGAAAAGAAATCACAACTGGTGCCCAGCCAACAAATTGTACTCCTGGGAGCAAGCTTGAAGACAACTTCCCAGATGGCATTCCTCACTCCAGCAAAGCAGGTCCATTTGACAAACTCTTTCAAACTAATGGCCACCAAAAAACAGCTATCTGCAAGGAAAATACTGCAAGCCCTAGGGTTCATGGCCTCATGCATTTTGCTAATTCCATATGCAAGACTGCATATGAGGACACTTCAGTGGTACTTAAAAAGTCTCTGGTGTCAGCATTTTCAGGACCTGGAAACAGTGATTCCTATCATACCTTGTCTAAGGGCAGAGTTCTTTTGGTGGGCAGAGGCATGCAACCACAAGGGACTTCCTTTCACTCAACCCCTCACCGCCCAAACCCTGACAACAGACGTATCAGACTATGCATGGGGGGCTCACATGGCAGGCAAATGCATTCAAGGCAAATGAAGCCCAGAACAAATTCCCCTGCATATCAATCAAAAAGAGATGCTAGCTATACAGAATGCTCTGACAGCCTTCAAATACCTTATCCTTCCAGGACACCTCTTGATAAAGACAGACAACACCACAGTTATGTGGTACGTAAGCAAGCAGGGGGAAACTCATTCTTACACACTCTGCAGGTTAGCCATGGCCCTGTGGAACACAGCCTTAAGCAACCAAGTGCACCTACAAGCTCAATTCTTGCCAGGCAAGCAGAATTCACTGGCAGACAACTTGAGCAGAAATCTGCTGGACCCTCACAAGTAGAAACTGGAACCCAACTCATTCAAACTTCTAACTCAGAGGTGGGGAACACCAGAGGTGGACCTTTTTGCCTCCCCCCAAAACTACCAATTGAGCAAGTTTTCCATCAGGAACCCTCACAGCAGAGCCTGGAAGGTGGATTCCCTATCCTTTACATGGGAAAACCTCTTAATTTATGCCTTTCCTTCTCTGCCCCTCCTCTCAAAAGTACTACTCAAGATCAAATAGGACAGGCCAATATTGCACCAGACTGGCCACGCCAGCACTGGTACCCACTCCTACACAGTCTGACAGCAGTACCACCCTGGCACCTACATCAGACACCTTCCCTGCTGTCTCAGCAGGAGGGACAGATTTTGCATCCACAGCTGCAAACCCTGAACCTTGCAGCCTTGCTTATACCCTGAATACACCACCAGCATCCATCAGCAAACAGGTGCTGAACGTCATCCTTTGTGGCCAAAATCCTATGCTGAGAAGATGAAAAGTTATTATTCTTGGAGTCAGTCTCAAGGAAAGGACACAGCTGTGCCCACCTTATCTCAAATCCTTGATTACCTAGCAGTGCTACTCCACAGAGGCCTATCCTTCTCATCCATTAAGATTCATGTCTCTGCCATCTGAGCTCATTATAATACTGAGCCACCTCTCTTTTCTCACCCTCTCATCAAACAGTTCCTGAGAGGCGCTAACAATTTAAGGCCCCCTAGGAGAGCTCCCACCCTGGCCTGGGACCTTAACTTTGTACTGGAAAAGCTCACACTTCCCCCTTTTGAACCTGCTGCTTCAGCAGAGTTAAAATTCCTCTCTTAGAAAACAGCCTTACTTCTAGCTATTACTTCAGCAAGAAGATGTCTGAGTTACAGGCACAAATGGCGGTGGAGCCCTTCATTATTTTCCATGCTGACAGGGTTCCCCTCAGGACTCCTTTATCCCCAACGTGGTATCCAGTGTGGCTTTAAACCAATCCATCCATTTGCCAACCTTTTTCCCTAATCCTCAGAATAAAGGGGAAAGGATTCTGCACTCCTTGGATGTGCACAGACTGCTCAGGTTCTGCATTGATAGGACTAAACCTTTCAGAAAGTCTGACCAGCTGCTAGTCAGCTTTGCTACAGAGACAGAGGGCAAGGCCATTTCAAATCAAACCATTTCCAAATGGATAGCACACTGCATCCATTTCTGTTACAAGCACCATGGAAAGCCTACCCCTCAGGGGATCAGAATTCATTCCACTAGAGCTACTTCAACCTCTACAGCATTTCTCAGGGGAGTCCCTACCAGGGACATCCTGGAAGCTGCAATCTGGAGATGTTCTTCATGTTTCACTGTTGCAGTCATCACACTTGGGTTATCTGCCTGCAGGTAGCCCTCAGTCATCTCGAATACCAGAGTCTTGGGATTTCTGTGTCGGATGTTGTCACTTCTTCCATGATGTCAGGTTGTCAGGGGTATAAAACATGCGGCTGATGCCGTTACATTAGCTTTTCTTGCCACTCAGGAGCCCGAAAAAGAAGCAGTTAGCAAGTGTCGGTCGGCCGCTACCTGAAAATTTCATTTTTCGAGTTTCAAACCTGAATTCATCTAAAGCTAAGTGCCCCGTTGGGGATTCTTTTTTTCTTGCTCTAACCGATGTCAGAAAAAGTTAACAATTGTCTTGCCTGTGGAAAGCAAATACCTCACAGAGATTTTCATTCTTACTGTGTCACCTGTTTAGGCCCAGACCACGATGTCCCTCGCTGTCAGTTTTGTGCCTTGTTTAATGCCCGAACTATTCATCGTCGGGCTATCTTTGCTGCTAAATTCTTTCGCTGTCGTTCTCTGTAGTCCGAAATGGCTTTGGTAAGCCATCTGACTACTGATCTTCCAAAAAAAAGTAAGGATAAAGACAGAGATAGACCACATAGGTCCAAAACTGTCAACAACGCTTCCGTTAAGCTAGTCACCAGTCTGCCAGTACTCAGTGAGGTGCCTTCGCAGCCCTTGATACCCACTTCTACAGATTTGCAGGCCTCTGATGAGACCCATTCGGAGTCCGGTATGCCGTGAGATGCTTCTTCGATTATGGAACCTGCAGATGTCTCTACCTTGGATCGGTCCAGAGCTGCTGTGCAGGCACCGGCTTCTGAGGGTGTATTCCGACTTTCCAATGTTTGTATTAAACCGAATACTTTGTTTCAGAATAAAACAACTGAGTTTCTCAGGCCCAGAGTTCACACTACGCCTAGAAAACCGATGTCCAAAGCGCATGCCCAAGCTCCCATGCTACAGAAACAAATGCTTAGAATGGCTAAAGACCTTATTACTCTAATTAGGGGAAGCCAGCCTTTCCCCTCTAAAAGACAAAGAATTGATTTCCCTTCAGATTTAACAGACCATGAGTCCGATGACTCTGATCCCTTTGATTACCAGGACATACCCTTATCTACCTATGAGGATTCAGATGCAGAGGATGCCATTCCTTCTGCCTCCCCTCCAGAGGACTTTTCTTTTGGTGAAACCTTGCATACCTTAAGAAAGCATTTCCGCTGGGAATGCCAGGACTACCCACAGTCCAAAAAGAGACTCAGAGAATTTTTAGACTTGCCTCAGCACAGGCCTCTAGCTATACCCCCTTTCCAGGATATTGTAGATGATGATTTCATGGAATCCAGTGTTACTCCTGATACTTTACCACCAGCTCCTAGAAAGTCTGACAGGTACTACAGGGTACCTGACTCTCACAAATTTCTCTTTAAGAATCCCACTGTGGTTCCAGAGACCATTTCCCAGGGACCTAAAGATATTAAGGCTATTACAGCCAAAAATCCTACCCCTTCAGACAGGGATTCGAGGGCTTTGGACAGATAGGGCAAGAAGGTATATACCTCTGTAAATCTTGCCATCAGGGCTTTAAATTGCCAGTTTCACATGTTGAAGTACCAGCAGCATATTATGGAACTAATTAAACAAAAAATGTTGTTGCTTCCAAATTTTGCAGAAAATAAAGATTTACAAGAGTTACTGCATTCTGCAAACCAAGTCAGTAAACATACTTCGCAGTGTGGTTTTGATGCCTTAGAAGCATCTTGCAGGGCTGCTGTCACTGGGTCTGTACTGAGATGGCATGCCTGGCTGAAGGAACAAGTCTTGCCAGACCATGTCAAAGCAAAACTACTAGACGCTCCATTAAATCGGGATTGTTTTGCACAAAAGCAGAAGAAGTTCTTAAAAAGATGGAAAAAAAGCTGAATCTATGCAAACTGTCAAAGATTTCTTACAGGTGCAGCCACCTAGATTCAGTAGGCATTGGCCTTCAAAAAACTGGTCCTATCCAGTCCCTCCCAGGTCTTCTCAGTCCAAACCCAGGGGAAACAGACCCCCAAGACTACAGTCTCAGGGTATGCGGAGATCTAAACAATGGAGTGTTCCCACCTCAAAAACGGGGAGTGGTAAGCCACCCCTGTATGGAAAAAGTTCACAATGACTTTCCAATTATCCTTCCCAGCCATGCCCAAGTGCTTGCACCCCTAGGAGGAAAATTCGCCCTTCATGCAAAAAGCTGGATGTCCATTACTCAGGACCGAAGGTTCTAAACATTGTATCCCAGGGATACAGATTCTAGTTCCACTCACTACCAACCCCAAGCAGGTTGCCAGACCTTCCTCCAAACCAGTGGGCAGAGGTTCAAAATCAAGTACTTTCCCTTCTACATATCAGGGCTACTCAACCTGTTCCAGTAGAACAAAGGGGACAGGGTTTCTACTCCAGACTGTTCCTGGTGCCCAGAAAAGAGAGCTCTTGGCACCCTATCCTGGATCTATCAATTCTCAACACCTTTCTGCTGGTCCCAAAATTCAAAATGCTTACACTGCAACAGCTTTTTCCTATGCTAACCAGGGATGCCTGGTTAGTCACCCTAGACTTAAAAGAAGCCTATCTGCACATCCCCATAAGGGAGTCTTGCAGGAAATATCTACGTTTCTGGGCAGGTTCTATGCGCTATCAGTTCTCTGCACTTCCCTTTGGCTTATCTACTGTGCCAAGAGTATTCACTAAGTGCCTGGCTCCAGCCATTGCATACTGCAGGCAGAGAAATATTCAAATTTACCCATACTTAGATGATTGCCTGAGTCAGGTGGACAGTTAGGAATTGCTATTTCAGCAGCTGACATTTGTAAGAAGACTTCTAACTTCACTGGGATACACCATCAATGAAAAGAAATCACAACTGGTACCCAGCCAGCAAATTGTACTCCTGGGAGCAAGCTTGAACACAACTTCCCAGATGGCATTTCTCACTCCAGAAAAGCAGGTCCATTTGACAAACTATTTCAAACTAAAGGCCACCAAAACCCAGCTATCTGTAAGGAAAATACTGCAAGCCCTAGGGTTCATGGCTTCATGCATTCTGCTAATTCCATATGCAAGACTGCATATGAGGACACTTCAATGATACTTAAAAAGTCTCTGGTGCCAACATTCTCAGGACTTGGAAACAATTATTCCTATCATTCCTTGTCTAAGGGCAGAGTTGTTTTGGTGGGCAGAGGCTTGCAACCACAACAAGGGGCTCCCTTTCACTCAACCCTTCTCCGCCCAAACCCTGATAACAGATGCATCAGACTATGCATGGGGGGGGGGGGCTCACATGGCAGGCAAATGCATTCAAGGCAAATAAAGCCCAGGACAAATTCACCTGCATATCAATCAAAAAGAAATGTTAGTTGTACAGAATTCGTAGGACAACTCTTGATAAAGACAGACAACACCACAGTTATGTGGTACATAAACAAGGAAGGGGGAACTCATTCCTACCCACTCTGCAGGTTAGCCATGGCCCTGTGGAGCACAGCCTTGAGCAACCAAGTGCACCTGCAAGCTCAATTCCTGTCAGGTAAACAAAATTCACTGGCAGATGACTTAAGCAGAAATCTACTGGACCCACACGAATGGAAATTGGAACCCTACTCATTCAAACTTCTAACCCACAGGTGAGGGACACCAGAGGTGGACCTCTTTGCCTCCCCCCAAAACCATCAATTGAGCAAATTTTGCACCAGAAATCCCCACAGCCAAGCATGGAAAGTGGATGCCCTATCCTTTACATGGGAAACCTCTCAATTTATGCCTTTCCCCCTCTGCCCCTCCTCTCAAAAGTACTACTCAAGATCAAACAGGACAAACCAAGGACAATCCTTATTGCCCTGGACTGGCCCCACCAGCACTGGTACCCACTCCTATGCAGACTGGCAGCAGTGCCACCCTGGAACCTACATCAGACCTCCTCCCTGCTGTCCCAGCAGGAGGGACAGATTTTGCATCCTCAGCTGCCTCGGACTGGCCCCGCCAGCACTGGTACCCACTCATACGCAGTCTGGCAGCAGTGCCACCCTGGCACCTACATCAGACCTCCTCCCTGCTGTCCCAGCAGGAGGGACAGATTTTACATCCTCAGTTGCAAAAACTGAACCTTGCAGCCTGGCTTATTCCCTGAATACTCCACCAGCAACCCTCAGCAAACAGGTGCTGGACATCATCCTTGAGGCCAGATGGCCTAGTACTAGGAAATCCTATTCAGAAAAATGGAAAAGATACTGTTCTTGGAGCCAGTCTCAAGGAAAGGACACAGCCGTGCCCACCTTACCTCAAATCCTAGATTGTCTAGCAGAGCTGCTCCACAAAAGCCTATCCTTTTATTCTGTTAATATTCATGCCTCGACCATCTCAGCTCATTATAATACTGAGCCACCTCTCTTTTCCCACCCTCTGGTCAAACAGTTCCTGAGAGAAGCTAACAATTTAAGACCCCCGAGGAGAGTGCACACCCCTGCCTGGGACCTTAACTTTGTCCTAGAGAAGCTGATGCTTCCCCTTTTGAGCCTGCTGCTACAGCACAGTTAAAATTCCTCTCTTGGAAAACAGCCTTACTTCTAGCCACCACTTCAGCAAGAAGAGTGTCTGAGTTACAGGCACTAATGGCTGCGGAACCCTTCATTATTTTCCATGCTGACAGGGTTTCCCTCATGACTAACCCATCTTTTATGCCCAAGGTGGTATCCAATGTGGCTCTAAAACAATCCATCCATTTACCAAACCTTCTCCCTAATCCACAGAATAAAGGGGAAAGGATCCTGCACTCTCTGGATGTGCACAGACAACTCAGGTTCTACCTTGTTAGGACTAAGCCTTTCAGAAAATCTGACCAGCTGCTAGTCAGCTTTGCTACAGGAACAGAGGGCAAGGCCATTTCAAAGCAAACCATTTCCAAATGGATAGCACACTGCATCCATTTCTGCTACAAAATACCATGGAAAACCTTCCCCACAGAGGATCAGAACTCATTCCACTAGGGCTACCTCAACCTCTACAGCATTTCTTAGGGGAATCCCCTACCTGGGACATCCTGGAAGCTGCAACCTGGAGTTCTGTACACACCTTCACCAAGCATTACCACTTATCTGTCTTTTCTAAATCCAGAGCTGGATTTGCCACAGCAGTCTTACAAGGCCTGCTAGCCAGCCCTACTATTTCTTGACTGCCTCCACCCTTCCTCAGTTTTGGGAATCAACCCAAGTGTGATGACTGCAACACTGAAACACGAAGGACATAGTACAGTTGTGTACGCTTACCATAAATGTAGATGTTCGAGTATATTCACTGTTCCTGTCCTGGTTACCCTTCCTCCAGCCCCCTGACTCTTCTATGCTTTCCACCTATCCTCCTTTTGGCCATAACTTATGGCTATGGTATTTACTTTTTACTGGAGGTGTTCCACACCATGTAATAGCTTCCTATTTTGGGGGCTCCTGACATCTGGGGCAAGAAAAACTGATGTAATGGCATCGACTGCATGTTTTATACCCCTGAGGACCTGACTTCATGGAAGAGGCAACAGCATTCGATGCAGAAATCCCAAGACTCTGGTATTCGGGCCAACTGAAGGCTACCTGCAGGCAGATAACCCAAGTGTGATGAGTGCAACAATGAATACACTCAAATGTCTACATTTATGGTAAGTGTACACAACTATACTTTCTGTGGTTTCTTCTTCACCACAATACAACATATTATTTCACTTTTCTTTTTGAATGACGTACTAGCTTTTGCTAGTATTTCTTTTTATTTCCAATCTCCATAAAGATCTTGGTATTCTACTTTATCACTACACTCTTTATTTATTTCTTTAACTGCTTTAATCTGTTGCTCTAGCACATTTGCCCTGGATTAACGCAGTAATATTGCCTCCTAATGTTTCTATCCCTTGGTTTTCTGCCTCCTTCTCTTTCATCAGTCATCACTTTCCTCATTCTTACCTTTTGTTGATACTTCTCAATTTCTTCATTGCAACATTCTTTTACTTATTTATTTCTTCTTATTGCTTCCTAAAGTTCTTCATACTTATATTTAAACAGCCTTGTTAGTAGTTTTTTGTATTTATTCATTGCAAAACCTTATAGAAATTTAATTATGCCATGTGCATTACTGAATTAAACATACCTAGTCCACCTTCTTATTTGTTCATGTACAATACTCCCTTTTAACTGGATTTAATCTGAAACCCCATATAAATGAAAACAAAATTCTAACAATTGCTTCTCAAAGATTTTCAGAATCATAACCACACTTGATAAATATGCTATTTTGCTTATTAATATAGAATTATTCAAATTACTTTCTTCTTATAAGCTAGTCTATGAGTTTACCATAGAACACAAATTTCTTTCATTTTCTTTAATACTGTTTTCCATTGCATTCTATCCCTTTCTTTATCAAAATGTATTACGAACACTGAGATGTCTTTCACTGAGTATTCTATGCCTGCTATTTTTATTGCATCACTCATTCCTTTAATTTTATCTTTTTTGTAAGACATACCTATCTCTTTCAATCAACTAAACAAAATGTAGCTTCTCTCATTCATTCCGTTTGTAGCTATTATAATAATATTTTATTTATTTATTTATTGACATTTGTTGACCGGGAAAGTCCACTGGGCCCAAGGACCCATTTTCAGTGGAGGCCCAGGAAGAAAAGCTCCAAACAGTTACAGAAAAATTTGTCTAAGACATCAGTTTGAATGTCGTAGTTACTATAAAGTTATACATATTGTAAATGAAACAGATATGCAAAGAATTACACTTAAAATGCAGAGAAATTTAATACAGTCTCAGAAGTAAAAATGTTTAATTAATTCCATTTATTCAGTCACTGAAGTCAAAAGAATTAAGACTAGAGAAGAAGAAGAATAAGTAGAGAAAATTGCTGCATTATTTAAGTTGGAAAACGATTTGTAGGGTATTATGGCCAAAAATAAGAATATTTAAGGTGGTTTGATCATGTGGTTACAGGGACAGTCATTGTTATTGAGAAAGTGTTCTTTCAGAGCAGATCTATATGTTTTTATGGATTCAAGTTGGATAATAGAGTGAGGGAGAGCATTCCAAAGTTTGGCAATGGCATAGGAATACAGGCATTGTCCAGCTCTTTTGTTGGGTTTAGGTATAGTTAGCAGTTGTTTGTTAGTGGACCTGAGATTTTGTTTAGGGGTGTGTGTATTATATTTTGAAGGGATGGGCAGTAGTTTTTGTTATTGAGTAGTTTGTGGGTGAGTGTAAGTTGAGAGCACTATAGGTAATGAGAGAATTCAAACCAGTTTAAAGTTTTAATGGCCAGGCAGTGATGTGTGCAAGATGGCATGTTGGAGACAAACTTATAGTAACATGACACGTGTAGATTGGTGAAGATGAGGCTACCATAGAGAATGGAGGGAAGAAGTAGGGTATTTGCTAGTTTTAGCTTGTTAGACTTGTCCAAATATAGTTTATGCCAATAGAGCTTGCCAAGCTTAAAATAGGTCTTTTTGATTGTGTCGGGTATATGACTTTCAAAAGAAAGTTTATCATCAATTGTGATGTCAAGTAGTTTAGATGTTTTTACAGTTTCAATTACTGAATTGTTCTGAGAGAATATTTAAAAGTCTACAGTTAGAGGTTTGGATGAGAAAAGTAAATATTTTGATTTTTTTGGGATTAAGTAGGAGTTGAACCTCATTAAGCCAAGATTCAATGGAAGTAAACTATTTTTGTGTTAATTTTAGGAGATCGGAAATGTTGTTAGAAGATGTGATAATTGTCGAATCATCAGCTTATTGAATGAGGGTACTTTGCATGGATGCTTTATAGAGATTATTAATAAATATATTAAAAAGCAAGGTCCTAAGGATAGATCCTTGTTGTTGATTAGGTATTTGGATTGCTTGTTTTGCCATCTAACAGATTGTTTTCTGTTTAGTATGTGTGAGGAGCAGTTTATGGTGTCAAGTTGTAGAAGTAATTTAGAGTGCGACACTGTATCAAATGCTTTCGATAGGTCCAGCAGGATGACTGATGTTAGTAGTCCATCATCAAGATCGTTGTATGCAGTATTGGTAAATGACAGTAAGGCTATTGTTGTGATGTGTGATGGTTGAAAACCATGTGGGGTGGGTGCAAGTAAGTTATTGTCTGTGAGATGTTTTAGCAGTTGGGAATGAATACACTTTTCTAGGATTTTAGATAGTGTTGAAGTATAGAGATGGGCTGGTAGCTCAAGGGATCACTGATGATGTTCTTCGTGTTTCTTTCACTGTTGCAGTCATCGCATTTCAGTCGGGCCGACTGGACAGCTGACTCACCTGTGTTAGGACTGCAGCAGCAATGTGGATCCCGCAACATCTACATTTATGGTAGGTACAAAACTGTACTTTATCTGCTTGCAGTAGCCCTCAGTCGGCCTGATTAACAAAGTCTTGGGTCATACGTCGGTTGCTGTCTCCTCTTCTGTGACGTCAAGGGTATAAAACATGCAGCCGACATCATTACATCAGTCTTTCTTGCTGTGTGGTGCCTGAAGCAAAAGCAGATGTTCTTCGTATTTCACTGTTGCAGTCATTACATTTGGGTAATCTGCTGGCAGGTTGCCCTCAGTCGATCTGAATAACAGACTTGGGTCCTGTGTCGGTTGCTGTCTCCTCTTCCATGACATCAGGTCATCAGGGGTATAAAACATGCAGCCGACGGCATTTTATTCTGTCTTTTCTTGCCGTGCGTTGCCTGAAGCAGAAGCAGTTCGCAAGTGCCGGTCGGCCGACTCCTGAAATTTTCGCATTCGAGTTAAAGAACCGAAGTCTTCAACTAAAGCTAAGTACCCCATTTGGGAAACTTTTTTTTGCTCCTTACCGATGTCAGTAAAAGTTAATAATTGCATTACTTGTGGGAAGCAAATACCTCATAAGGATTTTCATTTGTACTGTATTCCTTGCCTAGGCCCAGATCATAACATGCCTCTTGCTGTCGGTTTTGTGCTAGATTTAACCAACGCACTATTAAGCGTCAGTATATTTTTGCTTCAAAATATTTTGGATCCAGATTCAATTACCCTGAAATGTCGTCGGTTAGCAATCTGACTACTGGAGTTCACAAAAAACGCAAAGAAAAAGACAGAGACAGACCGTCGAGGTCCAAAACCGACAACGAAGCTTCTCCTAAGCCAGTCACCGGTTCACCAGTACTCAGTGAGGTGCTTTCGCAGCCCCTGATACCTGCAACTTTAGAGTCGCAGGCCTCTACCGAGACCCATGCGGAGTCCGGTATGCCGCAAGATTCTCAGAGCATTGAACCAGCGGATGTCTCTCCCTTGGATGGATTTGGAGCCGCTGAGCAGGCACCGGCTTCTGAGGGTGTTTTCAGGCCTCAACATTTTTATATAAAACTGACGCCAGCTTCAAAAACAAGATCAAAAACATCTTCTAAGTCTAAAAAACCAACGCATGAGCCACTTGCTCAGGCCCCTATGCCTAAAAAACAGATGATCAAAATGGCTGAGGACTTAATTATCTTGATCAGGGGTTTCCAACCCCCCCCCCCCCTGCTAAGAGGCCTAGGCAAGACACTGATTATGAATCTTCAGATCAGGTTTCCATTTCTTCTGATTCCTCTTCTGACCAGGAACTTTCTATTCCACCCTATGAGGATTCAGATGCAGAAGAATCCATCCCGTCTACATCTCCTCCTGAGGATTATTCTTTTGGAGAAACCTTGTATACTTTAAGGGAACATTTTCATTGGGATAGTCAGGATTTCTCAGAATCAAAAAAGAGGCTTAAGGATGTCCTTCTTCTTCCTCAGCATAGGCCTTTGGCAATACCTCCTGTATTAGACATTGTTGATGATGTGTTTTCAGAATCAAGCATGGCTCCTGATTCCCTACCTCCGGCTCCTAGTAAGCCAAACAGATATTACAGGGTTCCTGACTCCCACAAATTTCTATTTAAAAATCCTGCTGCTGATCCTGAGACTATCTTACAGGGTCCCAAAGGTGTAAAGGCCTCTACAGCCAAAAATCCTACCCCCTCTGATAGAGATTCCAGGGCGCTGGATATATGGGGTAAGAAGGTTTAGAAGTCTGCAACCTTGGCAATTAGGGCCTTAAACTGCCAGTTTCATATGCTTAAATATCAACAGCATGTTATGGGCTTATTGAAGCAGAGAATGATGTTGATTTCTGATTGTGTGGAAAATAAAGAATTACAGGAATTATTGCATGCAGCAGAACAGGTTGGAAAGCATACTTTGCAATGTGGTTTTTGATTCCTTGGAGGCCTCTTGCAGGGCCGCAGTTACTGGATCTGTGATTAGAAGGCATGATTGGCTCAAGGAGCAAAATCTGCCTGATCAAGTTAAAGCTAAATTGTTGGATGCCCCTTTACTGCATGATACTCTGGTAATAAGGCAGAAGAGGTTTTAAAGACAATGGAAGACAAAGCTAAATCTATGCAAACTGTAAAAGATTTCTTACAAGTGCAGCCACCCAGATTCAGTAGGCACTGGCCTACTAAAAATTGGTCCTTTTCTGTGTCCAACAGAGCCTTTCAAGGACAAATCCAGGCGTTCAAAAGGCTCTAGATACCAATCACAAGGTTCTTACAGGTCAAAGCAATGGGGTGCCTCCACCTCCAAATCTGGAGGAAACAAAGCACAACCCTACAGTAAGCAGTCTCAGTGATTTCCCTCTACCTTCATCAAGCACTTATCATTTGGCAGCCCCCTTGGGGGGAAAATTAGCACTTCATGCTCAGAATTGGCAGTTAATTACCCGGGACAAGTGGGTATTAAACATAGTATCCCAGGGGTATAGATTTCATTTCTATACTTTGCCAATCCCCAACTGCGGTGGTGGTGCTGCGGTAGCATTGTCACCTCACAGTAAGATGCTGTTCGGTTCGATTCTCAGCTAGAGCGTCTTCTGCGTGGAGACATGCGTCAATGGGCGTACCTTCGTTGAAGGTTGTGTGTCAGAGCTGGTAACTCGGCATGTAAAAATCTACTGCCAATCATTAGCGGACCGGAGTTCTGCTGTGGTGACCCCTAACCAGGAAAAGCCGAATAACACAACAACTTTGCCAATCCCAAACGGTTGACCAGATCTGCCACAAAATCAATGGGCAGAGGCTCAGAAACAAGTTATGTCCCTCATGAATATGGAGGCTATTCAACCAGTACCAGAACAGGAAAAAGGACAAGGTTTTTATTCAAGACTTTTCCTGGTACCCAGAAAAGACAATGCCTGGCGTCCAATACTGGACTTATCAATTTTGAACATGTTCCTGGACATTCCAAAATTCAAAATGCTGACTTTACAACAGCTACTGCCTATGCTGGGCAGGAACGCTTGGTTAGTGACTCTAGACTTAAAGGAGGCATACCTGCATATCCCAATAAGGGAATTGTGCAAAAAATACCTCCGCTTCAAGGTAGGTTTTTTGCATTACCAATTCTCTGCACTGCCCTTTGGCTTATCTACTGCTCCCAGGGTCTTTACAAAGTGCCTGGCACCAGTAATTGCATTTTGCAGACAAAGAAGCATACAAATTTATCCTTACCTGGATGACTGTCTCATTCAAGCAGAGAACAAGGACATTCTTCTTCAACATCTGGGGTTTGTAAAAAGGCTTTTAACATGCCTAGGGTACACAGTAAATGAAAAGAAATCCCAACTGGTACCCTCTCAAATAATTACATTCCTGGGTGCAAGCTTGAATACAACTGCTCATATGGCTTACCTTACACCAGACAAACAAAGGCAACTGACAACATACTTCAAACAGATGGCAACAAAAACCCAGTTATCTGCAAGACAAATCGCATCCTGCATTCCACTAATTCCATATGCAAGACTGCATATGAAGAAACTTCAATGGTACCTAAAAAGTTTATGGAGTCAACATTGTCACAGCCCGGAAACAATGATTCCTCTCATTCCCTGCCCTACAACAGGAGTTTCTTTGGTGGGCAGAGACATGTCACCAAAACAAGGGACTGTCATTCACTCTACCCCTGCCACCCAAACCCTAACTACAGATGCATCAGACTATGCTTGGGGGGGCCCACCTGGCAGGGAGATGCATTCAGGGCATATGGAGCCCAAAACAAATGCATCTGCATGTCAACCAGAAAGAGATGCTAGCTGTTCAGAATGCTCTGACAGCCTTCAAGGACTTACTTCATCCAGGACAACTACTGATAAAGACGGACAACACCATGGTTATATGGTACATAAACAAGCAGGGGGGGTACACATTCCTACCCCCTTTGCAGACTAGCTATGGCATTGTGGAACACAGCTTTGACTTACCAAGTACATCTTCAAGCTCAATTCCTGCCAGGAAAACAAAATACTCTGGCAGATGACTTAAGCAGAAATCTTATGGACTCGTACGAGTGGAAACTGGATCCACAAATCTTAAGCATGGTAACACAGAAATGGGGGAGCCCAGACATAGATCTATTTGCCTCTTCCCAAAATTATCAATTGGACAAATTCTGCACAAGGACTTATCACAGACAAGCATGGAAAGTGGATGCCCTATTCTTCAGTTGGAAAAACCTGTCAGTCTATGCCTTTCCCCCTCTGCCTCTTCACTCCAAGGTCTTACTAAAGGTCAGACAGGAAAAACCAAAAATGGTCCTGATTGCATCGGACTGGCTTTGCCAGCACTGGTACCCAATTCTAAGGAATATGTCTCAACTCCCTCCTTGGTACTTGCTTCAAATACCTCATCTACTGTCTCAGCAGAACAATCAAATTCTGCACACTCAGCTCCAAACCCTGAACCTTGCAGCATGGCTGATCATTTAATTATTCAAATAACACCTCTCAGTAAATCTGTGATGGATGTCATTTGGAAGCCAGAAGGCCTAGTACTAGAAAATCTTATGCTGATAAATGGAAGAGATTCTGTGCTTGGAACTAAGCACAAGGAACGGACACAGCAAAACCAAATATACTTGACTGAGATGCTTGACAAGGGCCTCTTTTTCTTCAATAAAAATCCATGCCTCTGCCATCTTGGCTCATTACAAAATGGAGCCTCCCCTCTTTTCTCATCCTCTGCTAAAACAGTATCTTAGAGGGACCAAAAATGTAAGGCCTCCCAGAAGATCACCAACTCCAGCATGGGACCTCAGTTTTGTGCTGGAAAAACTCACCCTACCTCCTTTTGAACCAGCAGCTACTGCGGATATAAAATTTTTATCTTGGAAAACATCTTTCCTCTTGGCAATCACGTCAGCAAGAAGGGTTTCAGAACTACAGACTCTCATGGCTGTGGAGCCTTTTATTCCATTTTACCTGGACAGGGTGTCCCTCAGGACCAATCCTTCCTTTATGCCTAAGGTGGTATCCAGTGTGGCTCTTAACCAAAGAATTCATCTGCCAACATTTTACCCAAATCCGCAGAACAAGGGGGAGTGGATTCTGCATTTATTGGACGTACACAGACAACTGAGATTCTACTTAAACAGGACCAAATCTCTAAGAAAGTCTGAGCAACTACTGGTGGCATTTGCTTCAGGATCAGAGGGGAAGGCTATATCAAAGCAGACTATTTCTAAGTGGATAAGCCACTGCATTCGTTTCTGCTACTTGCACCATTGTAAACCTGTGCCCAAGGGAATCAGGTCACATTCCACCAGGGCTGCATCTACCTCAGCAGCCTTTCTCAGAGGAGTTCCAACCAAAGACATTCTAGAAGCTGCTACTTGGAGCTCTGTCATACCTTCACAAAGCATTATCATTTGCCTCTCTTCTCCAAATACAGGGCAGGCTTTGCCACTGCAGTTCTGCAGGGCCTTATAGCCGCTCCTAATGCTATTTAGTTCCATCCTCCCATCCATAGCTTTGGGATTCTACCCAAATGTAATGACTGTAACAGTGAAACACAAAGAACATAGTACAATTGTGTACACTTACCATAAATGTAGATGTTCAGGTGTATTCACTGTTGCAGTCCGGGTTACCCACCAACCATCCCCCTTTTCTATAACTTCTCTTTCCTTCACTATATTCTAAAGCCTTTGTGGTGTATTTGCTTTTAGATGAAGGTAAAGTTTATGTTGCTAAAAGTGCATTTACATATATTGCTGTTTATATATATATATATATATATATATATATATATATATATATATTTATTTATTTATTTATTTTTTTGCCAAGGCACCGGTACTCAGTGAGGTGCTTTCGCAGCCCCTGATACCCGCTACTTCAGATTCGCAGGCCTCTACTGAGACCCATTCGGAGTCCGGTATGCTGCGAGATGTTTCAACTGTGGAACCTGCGGATGTCTCTTCCTTGGATGGGTCCAGAGCCACTGTGCAGGCATCGGCTTCTGAGGGTGTATTCAGGCCTACGGACTTGCATATTAAACCGATGCCATCTTCTTCTTCAAGGCGTAAAACACGAACCATGCCTAGAAAACTGACACCCAGACCACATGGTCAGGTCTCTATGCCTAAAAAACAAATGATAAGAATGACTGAAGACGATTACTTTATTCAGGGGAAGCCAACCTTCCTCCTCTAAGAGACCTAGGACTAAGTTTGCTTATGATACTTCTGACCAGGATTCTGAAATTTCTGTTTCCTCTGATGTCCAGGATTTACCCTTATCTACCTAGGAGGATTCTGATGCTGAGGACTCTATTCCCTCTGCACCCCCCCCCCCCAGAGGATTTTTCTTTTGGAAAAAACTTGCATACTCTCAGGGAGCATTTTCGTTGGGAAAGTCAGGATTTCTCTGATTCTAAAAATAGGCTTAGGGATTTCTTACTCCTTCCCCAGCACAGGCCTTTAGCTATACCTCCTGTACTGGACATTGTTGATGCCTTTTTCGGAATCTAGCATGGCCCCTGACTCTTTACCTTCTGCTCCCAGAAAACCTGATAGATATTACAGGGTTCCTGACTCTCACAAGTTCCTTTTCAAAAATCCTACTGCGGATCCTAAAACCATTTCACAGGGACACAAGGGCATTAAAGCTACTACTGCCAAAAATCCTACCACGTCTGACAGAGACTCCAGGGTGCTGGATAGATGGGGTAAGAAGTTACACACTTCTGCAACTTTGGTCATTAGGGCCATGAATTGCCATTTTCATATGTTAAAGTATCAGCAGCATATTATTGGATTGCTTAAATAGAAAATGATGTTGATTCCTGATTGTGCTGAAAATAAGGATTTACAGGATTTAATGCATTCTGCTGAACAAGTTGGTATATGTTGCAATGTGGTTTTGATTCACTAGAGGCATCTTGCAGGGCTACTGTAACTGGGTCTGTACTTAGAAGGCATGCTTGGCTTAAGGAGCAATCTTTGCCAGATTATGTTAAAGCAAAATTACTGGATGCTCCCTTAAATCAGGACCACCTGTTTGGGAACAAGGCAGAAGAATTTCTTAAAAAGATGGAGGAAAAAGCTAAATCTATGCAAACCATTAAAGATTTTTTACTAGTACAACCTCCGAGATTTAGTAGGCATTGGCCTTCTAAGAACATGTCCTTTCATGCCTCTTCCAGACCTTCTCAGTCCAAACTCAGATCCAGCAGAGCATCCAGGATTCAGTCCCAGGGGACACAGAGGACTAAGCAGTGGGGGGCCTCCACTTCCAAATCTAGGTGTAATAAAACTCCCCCCATGGTAAACTGTCTCAATGACTTCTTTTTAAAACTTCAACTGACTGCCCCTTTGGGGGGAAAGATTGCACTTCATGCAATGAACTGGTGACTCATTACCCAGGACAAATGGGTTTTAAATATAGTGTCCCAAGGATACAGATTTCACTTTCACACATTACCAACTCCAAGCAGTTGGCTGGATCTACCTCCAAATCAGTGGGCAGAGGCCCAAAAGCGAGTACTCTCTAACTAAAGCATAGGGGCTATTCAGTTGGTACCAGAAGAGGAAAAGGGATAAGGTTTCTACTCGAGACTTTTCCTGGTACCCAGAAAAGATAATTCATTGTGTCCTATCCTGGACCTGTCTACTCTAAACACCTTTTTAGTGATTCCAAAATTCAAGATGCTGACTCTTCACCAATTGCTTCCTATGCTAGGCAAAGATGTCTGGTTGGCAACACTAGATTTAAAGGAAGCATACCTGCACATCCCAATCAGGGAATCTTACAGAAGATACCTACGCTTCAAAGCGGGCTATGCTCACTATCAGTTCTCCGCACTGCCCTTTGGCTTATCTACTGTGCCCAGGGTATTCACAAAGTGCCTAGCTCCAGTCATTGCATTTTTCAGGCAAAGAAATATTCAGATATACCCATACCTGGACGATTGTCTAATTCAGGCAGAAAACCAGGACAACTTTTGAATCATCTGGCTTTTGTACAAAGGGAGCTAACTTGTCTGGGTTACACCATAAATAAAAAGAAATCACACCTGGTACCCTGTCAACAAATTTTATTCCTGGGAGCAGGCTTGAATACAACTTCCAAGATGGCTTTCCTCATGCCAGAGAAACAAATTCACTTGACAACCTACTTCAAACAAGTGGCCACAAAAACCCTGCTATCTGCAAGGCAAATACTACAAGCCTTAGGGTTCATGGCCTCCTGCATTCTTCTAATTCCATATGCAAGACTGCATATGAGGAAACTACAATGGTATCTAAAAAGCCTTTGGTGTCAACACTCTCAGGATCTAGAAGCAATGATTTCTATCATACCTTGCCTATGCCTAGAGTTCCTTTGGTGGGCAGAGGCCTGCCACTAAAACAAGGGACTACCATTCACACCAACCCCTGCCATCCAAACCCTAACAACAGACACATCAGACTATGCGTGGGGGGTGCACCTGACAGGGAAGTGCATTCAGGGCAAATGGAACCAAGTCAAATGCACCTGCACATCAATCTAAAAGAAATGTTAGCTGTACAGAATGCTCTGACAGCCTTCAGGGACCACATTCTTCCAGAACAATTAATGGTAAAGACGGACAACACCATTGTTACGTGGTACATAAACAAGCATTCTTACTCCCTCTGCAGACTAGCCATGGCATTGTGGAACACAGCCTTGAGCTACCAAGTGCATATACAAGCTCAATTCCTGCCAGGAAAACTAAATACACTGGCAGATGGACTAAGCAGAAATCTCATGGACCCACACGAGTGGAAACTGGAACCTAGGATTTTCAACATGTTGACAAGCAAATGAGGGAGCCCAGATATAAACCTGTTTGCCTCCCCCCAGAACTATCAATTGTAAACATTTTGCACAAGGACTCCCCACAGACAAGCTTCGAAAGTGGATGCTCTGTCCTTCAGCTGGAAAAACATAGTTTATGCCTTTCTTCCTTTGCCTCTGCTCTTCAAAGCACTACTAAAGATCAAACAAGACAAACCAAGAACGATATTGATTGCACCAGACTGGCCATGCCAACACTGGTACCCCCTCCTGCGCAGTGTGTCACTGTTTGCCCCATGGCACCTGCCTCAGACTCCGACCCTGCTGTCTCAGCAGGAGAACCAGATTCTGCACCCTCAGCTTCAAACACTGAACATAGCAGCCTGGCTAATTACCTAATCTCTCCTTTACCATACTTCAGTAAACCAGTAATGGATATCATTTTAGAGGCAAGGAGGCCTAGTACTAGAAAATCTTATGCTGAAAAATGGAAAAGATTCTGTGCCTGGAACCGATCTCAAGGGATGAGCACAGCAGTGTCCAATTTACCTCAGATTTTACAATACGTAACTGAGATGCTTCACAAGGGCCTGTCTTTTTCCTTAATAAAAATTCATGCCTCAGTCATTTCAGCTCATTATAACACAGAACCTCTTCTCTCATTCATTGCTCAAGCAGTTCCTCAGAGTGGCCAAAGAATTTAAGACTACCCAGGAGAGCTCCATCTCCAGCCTGGGACCTTAACTTTGTATTGGAGAAACTCACCCTTCCTCCTTTTGAGCCAGCTGCTACTGCAGATTTAAAATTCCTTTCTTGGAAAACAGCTTTCCTTTTAGCAAACACTTCAGCAAGAAGGGTATCTGAATTACAGGCCCTTGTGGCAGTGGAGCCTTTCATCATCTTTCATGTGGACAGGGTGTCCCTCAGGACCAATCCCTCTTTCATGCCAAAAGTGGTATCCAGTGTGGCCCTTAATCAGTCCATTCATTTGCCAACCTTCTTTCCTAATCCACAGAACAAAGGGGAATGGATACTGCACTCCTTAGATGTGCACAGACAACTTAGATTCCACTTGGACAGGACTAAACCTCAAAGGAAATCCGAACAACTGCTGGTGGCATTTGCTGCAGGGACAGAGGGGAAGGCTATTTCAAAGCAAACCATCTCCAAATGGATAGGCCATTGCATTCATTTCTGCTATAAGCACCATGGAAAACCTATCCCACAGGGGATCAGACCCCACTCAACCAGGGCTGCATCTACCTCTACAGCCTTTCTCAGAGGCGTACCTACCAGAGACATCCTAGAAGCTGCTACCTGGAGTTCAGTACATACTTTCACCAAGCATTACCATTTGCCAATTTTCTCTAAATCCAGAGCTGGCTTTGCTACTGCAGTCTTGCAGGACCTTATAGTGGTCCTAATGCTATCTAAATTCCTCCTCCCATCCTTAGCTTTGGAAATATACCCAAATGTGATGACTGCAACAGTGAAACACAAAGAGCATAGTACAGTTGTGTACACTTACCATAAATGTAGATGTTCGAGTGTATTCACTGTTGTAGTCCTGGTTACCCTCCCTCCAGCCCCTGACTTCTTTTGGCTATACCTCTTCTCTCCTTTACAATACCTAAAAGCTTTTTGTTGTATTTGCTTTTTTGTTGGAGGTATAACCTTGTGTATTTATAGATTTAATTGCTTCCCATTAGGGGGGCACCTGACATCTTGGGCAAGAAAAACTGATGTAATGACGTCGGCTGCATGTTTTATACCCCTGATGACCTGACGTCATAGAAGAGGAGACAGCAACTGACATAGGACCCAAGACTTTGTTAATCAGGCCGACTGAGGGCTACTGCAAGCAGATAACCCAAATGTGATGAATGCAACAGTGAGTATACTCTACATTTATGGTAAGTATACACAACTGTACTTTACCACCTTTGTGAAGGGGAGTAATAATTGAGTTTTTCCAGAGTTGTGGGATATATGATTCGGAGATAGATTGGTTAATGACAATGCTAACCAGAAAAGTTATAGAGTCTGCTGCTAGTTGTAGGTATTCAGGTGGTAGGCCGTCAAAAGAGGGGGAGCATGGCTTTAGTTTAGCGAGCAGTTTGTGCACTAGAGAGGTGGAAAAAGGTTGTAATGTAAATAGAGGAGTAGCTGGGGTATTATTTGAGTTAGAATTGTTATGTGGGAGTTGAGATGTGATTGATGGTTCAAGGGTGTATTGTGTTTTTTTGTTAAAATTTTACTATTATTAGTTTGTAGGAAGAAGTTTTTCGATAGTTTCAATAAAGTGCGAGTTGAAGGCTTGAGTGATTTCTTAAGGGTCATCATCTGCATATGACATAAAAACTGGAATTTCAACATCTGTATGAATTACATAGGTTCATAGGTTCATAGGTGTGTATTAGGCTAATGGCCCTGGAGCCTTTACAAGCTTAACCCATAGGATAATCCTGGCATTGTGCCACCAAACCTTAGTTCCCAGTGCCTCTTTCTGATAAAGCCACTGGAGTTATCCCTGGGGTGAATTTTCTATTTCCCATCCACTCATCAAAATTTCTCCTGAAGAGGGCCAATGAGGTGCTCTGTTTGACATGTATGGGAAGTCTATTCCATAGCATAGGCAGTCTCCAGTTTATGAAACTGTCCCTCCAGCATGTTCTGTTGATTGTGGTAATGAGGCTGAGGTCTCTGGAGCATGTGGTGTGGAGGGATTGGGATTTCTTTAGATGTAGCATTTCTAATGGAGCTTGGTCAGACATAGCTTTGTAAGTCAAGCAGAGATCGCCTCTAAGTAGGCGATATGAGACAGGCAATAGTTGGAGTTTTTTTAGACTGTCCATATAGGACAAATGTTTAAGGCCTAGGATCCTCTTTGTGAGGTACTTTTGCGTCATCTCCAGTTACTGCAAGTATTTAGTGAGGTACATGCCAAATGGGGCATTGTACTCAATGAATGGCCTAATGAGGGAAGAGTAGAGGGAGACAATGACCTCTTTCTTCCTAGATGCAAAACCCTTAGTAATGAGATGTGCCACATAGAAGGACTTTCTGACCACAGTGGCAATGTGGTGATCAAAAGAGAGGTTGCTGTCAACCTGTGTTCCCAGATCTCTTATAACACCTTCTGTGTTCAGTGGACTACCATCAATGTGGTAATTCATGGGAACCGGGTTTTTCCCAAAGGGGATGACGATACAGTTTTTGGCATTGAGCTTAAGGCCATGGTTCTGACACCTGTTGGTCTCAGTGAGGCCTTTCTGTAAGATGTCAACATCACTTGGGGAGTTAATAACAGCTCCCAACTTGCAATCGTCTGTGAACTTTGTCAGCCAGAGCCCCTTCATGTTGGCCTGGACTTCAGAGAAGTAGATACCAAACAGGAGAGGACCCAGGACCGAACCCTGTTGGACTCCACTCGTGACTGGTTGGCAATCTGACTTGAAGTCAGCTACTTTCACACTGTGGGTTCTACCTGTAAGCCAGTTTGCAACCCACCTGGTGATATAGGGGTTGATGCCTAGCTTAGTGAGTTTTTCTATGATTCCTGAGTGGGAAATGGTATCAAAGACCTTGGCCAGATCAAGGTAGGCTGTATGAACCACCTTGCCTTCATCCACAGCTCTGGTGACTGACTCAAAGAAGTTGACCAAGTTGAGCAGGCATGATCTACCCTTCAGAAAACCAAACTGCGTGGGATCTAGAGTTTGGAGATTCCCTATATTGTTGTTTATTAAGTCCATGATGATGCATTCCATAGTTTGCATATCAGAGTTATCAGGCTAATAGGACAATAGTTCCCAGGGTCTGTAGTCGCTCCTTCTTTGTGGAGAGGGATGACTGTAGCAGTGCACCATTTGGTAGGGACAAAGCCTGAGGTGAGGCTATGATTGAACAGGACATACAGGTGAGGTGCCAGTTCACTCTTTAGTTCATGTAGAACACAGTCAGGGATATTGTAAGGTCCCATAGAAGCTGTATTTTTGGCCTTGGACAGTGCTGTTTTAACCTGTGCAGCAGTAATACTGGGTGCCTGGCAATCTACTGGTATTGTGACTGGTCCCTTGGGGGGAGAGAGGGGTAAAGTTGGCACTGAATCTGTCAGCCAGTATATTGGCAATATCTGTTGGCTTGGTATAGGAGGTACCCTTGTGCAGTAGCTCAGAGCAAATCTGGGTATTGCCTTGGAGATTCTTTACACAACTATAGAAGGCCTTGTGGTTGTCTTTACTGTCTGCTGCAATTCTGTTTTCATAACTAGCTTTAGAGGATTTGATGAGGGATCTCAACTTTTTGTTGAGGCTGATAAGGGAGTTTTTCCAGTATTGGGACTTCACCTTATTCCACATCAGTTTCCTCCTTCTATTGTAGTTTGTTTATGGCAGGGAACCACCAGATTGGCTTCCTTTTTTTGGAGGAGAACGTCTTGGTTCTATTGGGTATGGTGAGATCCATGCATTTATGGACGTGTTCGTACAGTGCATTGGTGTATGATTTGATGGTCATGCAACTGATTTCCATTTTCATGGGTGTCATGAAGTTAGCCACCTCTGTTTTTAGGAGCCCAAAGTTAGCTTTGGTGAAGTTTTTCATGGTGGTTACCTTTGTGGTGGGAGGTGGGTGGGAAGGATGTGGAGTTCCAAGGTGAATAGTTTGTGGTCAGATCTAACCAGGGGAGGAGTTGACTACTGGTGTAGAGCAATGGCCGGTCATGTTAGGAATGACCAGGTCAAGGATGTTGCTACCTCTAGTGGAGGTAAGAACTAGTTGGTCCAGGGCATTGGAATTAATGAATTCCAAGAAATGTTGGGCAAGTGTATTGGTATGTGAGTAGTTTTCCCAGTTAATGGAGGGGTAGTTGAAGTCGCCCAGTATGAGAGCATTAGGCTGGACCCTAATATTCTCCAGGGTGCTTAGGAACATGGAGTGTGAGTATACATATTTTGCATTATTCATTTTACAGTAAACCTTATGATTTAAACCTTCATTTAACTACTTGTTCAAGACATATAACAGAAACTATTTTGCCATTCTGCTAAATCTTTATATATTTCAAACTTCTAATTCCATCTGCACCATTTGCTAATTCTATGTTTAACTGTTTTAACATTATCTAATTCATATAATATAGTCTCTTTTTGAATTCCTTGTTAACTTATTCAGAACTTTTTTTCTTACTATATTCTTGTACATTCTTTGTTTTTCTTTTTAAACATATTTTCCACATGACTTACAATTTCCATAATATGATGTTAACTTTTTTAAAATTTCCATTTTTATCTTTGATTTCTGTCATTATACTACTATTCTTTGCTATTTTACTAAAATATGATTATACCACTTCCTTTTTACCTTGTAAAAATACCTTTGTTTATATAATAATTACTTAATTTGTTCATATTTTTATATACTTCTTTGTCTTTTTGTAGTATTCTCTATCATTGTTTTCCAAATGCCCAAATACATCTTTAAATGCTTTGACATATTCCTGTTTTTCTTCCTTTCATATTTTACTCTGCTAATGTTAAAAAAAAAATCACCTTTTATATTCCCCTTTAAAAATAATTCACCATTCTGACCAACTATCATAAAATGCCTTCATGGTAACATGATCCTTCCATAATTGTACAATTAATTTCTTTTCTTTTCCGTTCCATTCTTTGTCATTTTTTTCTTTTATACTATTTCCTATTGTAATATATTCTTTATTATCATTTATTGCCATCCATACTGCTAAATGGTCTGTAAAACCTGTTACAATAGCTTTTTCTTCTACTATACTTATTCCTTCTGCTATTATAACGTAATTAATCTTAGATTTTAGTGTACCTTTTCTATATGTCCATGGTTTTCTAGTGTGTATATTACCAGTTTCCCGTGTTTTATAAATTCTGTCATTTTTCTTATGTCTTTTCCTCTTTTTATTACACATTAAGTCACAATTAAAATCTCCTGTTATTATAATATTCATATTTGCTACTGCATAATCTAACATCCTTTGAAATAAGTTCTGCCTTTCTTTACATATTTAACAACTGTAATGCTATAAATCTTCCCTTGCCATCTTAAATCTTATAATTGTTAGTCTTCCCATTCTAATTAATACAGATCTTTACTACTCTTGTGTGTAATACTGCTCTTCCTGAACACTGCTTGTTTCCCATATTCCTTACTACCTCTCAGTCACATTTTTTTCTGTCCGTAATCTTTCTTCATATGTTAGAAACTTTATATCTTCCAAGGCAATTATTTTTACATCACATTTATTACACCATTCTAAAACCCCTATCTTCTTGTTATATTTTATACTGTTTACATTAACTGAAATATTTCTTAAATTCTGTTCCTTAATTTGAAAAATATTATTTTCTTCTTATACTACTTTCTGTATTTTTTTGAATTTTAATATTTGTCATCCGTTTTCTTTCTTCTTTTATTTCTTCATTAATTTATATCAATGCCTTTAAATGTCTTTTTTCCTCTTACCACTTTCCAGTGTATGTCATCTTCATCACTAACTTCTAATTCAATTCCTATTTTTTCTTCTTCATTTGCTAGCTCCATTTTCTTTTTTCTGAAGTGTTATCTGTTTGTATTTGTACTTCATTTCCAATTTGTTCTTTATCATTTCCATCATTTTCAATATTTTTGTTCTCTTTTTCTTTACATTCCATCCATGTATATCCATTTTTTACATTTGTAATATTCAAGTTCACATTTCTTTGCATCATACCCTATTTTCCCACATATTTAACATGCTTTTGTCACAATTGTTCTCGAAATGTCCTTCTCTCCCACAAAAAAAAAGAAAAAGTTTTTGATTGTCCCCAATATTTTACAAAACCCTTGTTTCCTTCAACATTTATAATACATAGAATCTACACAGTTTCATCCATTTCCATTTTTAAAACAACATTAAAATCACATTCCCCTAGTAAATAAAACCCTGTTGCCATAGACAGTTGAAATATTCATTACATCCATACATATATTTTTAAATGTCCTTTAAAAGTCTCTCTTTCCACCTTTGTTCAAAACTGTATATGTACTTTCTTTTTTCTCATGAAAAAATGCTTTTACTACATACTCATTTCATGGATTATCACTCACTTTTCATACATTCACAAAAGTTCTCCATGCCCTGTGTAGTCTCGAAAAGTAATATTACAGTGTCCCATACATCATATCTGTTCAACTCCTGACTTCTTTTACTTTGTATTCTCACCAAATAGTTTCCTTTAGAAGTACCCTCTTTTCTTCTTTTCTTTCTGTCCCCCATAGCTAATTATGCTGTCTCAGAATATGTTTTTATTGTCTGAGTGCTTTCCCCTTTCAGAGTGGTTTCATGCTTCCTCTCTGTATATTTTTTCCGTTATATCTCCCCACAAAACTTAATTTCTGGCTCACGCTTGTTAATTAAATCATTTTGTAAATCATCCCACAACCCTCCTGAATGAAGGGTTGTAAAGACATACTCTTCTCTAGCCAGCTCTTCTGTTTTTAAAAATAAGTCATTTTGAAGTATCATTTCTGAATTCTCTGTAACATGAGAACCTTCTTTTACTGAGCTGACAGTCACCTTCGCTCCCTCCATTGCATTCTCCGTTTCATGCACCATCTTCCAAGCTGCCACTTTGTTACAAATAGAATGTGTGCACCTAGTCACGTCAAACAATCTGCGAGTACCGATCATGAGTAGGGGATGTTCCCTGATGCCATAACCACATTTCCCCTAGTAGTATAAATAACAGCTTGGGTCTCCCCATATGGAGGCTACTAGCCTATCCAGTCAACAAAGGATTAATAAATATGATTCTTCCAACTCATGTCAAATGACACAGATTTTTCCTTGTGCTGTTGTCTATCTACAAGAGTCTAAGTAAATAAGAGAGGTATGTTTTGCTGTTATGTTAGGCTTTCTTTTAGGCATGCCTTTTGTTAATTCAGGCTGTCAGCTAAGAAAAAGTGTATATTGTCATTAAGTTGATTTGTGAAGCATTTATGGTTAATTCATTGAATTTTCCAGGAGGGATACCCTTCCCAGCAGCCCATTAATAATAAAAACATAGTAAATGTAAAGAAGTTTTTATACATTTCCATTGCACAATTCATTTCTCTGCTTCCTCCATCCTCCTCAAGTACCTATCTTGCTTCTTTTAGCTTTTCCTGGACATAATCTTTCACCAGGTTGTCCTGCAGACTTAGTCTTAGCAACTTCCTATCCCTACCACTGCAGAGTGGAGACTAACTGGGCACTGACAGACTGGTGCCAGAAACCAACATTTTGTGGTAGTTCGTCCAAATCACTACTAGCATGGATAATGCCCAGCGTCATCAAGGGCAGACCTACATGACGTGTTGAATGTCCCTTTTCTCCCTTTTTTCTTCTCAAGTTGCTGCTGCAGCTTGTGAGGTCCCAGGCTAGTAGTAGTAATTGACCCACCCCCCCACCTGAGAAATAGAGCTGTCCAGTGTCCACATCACCTTATCCTCCAACAGATCCTTAGATGTTAGCAGACTCATTCCTGAATCTGGGTTTCCGTAATTATAGATGGATGTTTTGTCTCTGTGCTGTTTATTGGCAGTAAATGTCTTGACAAAGGGAAATTTATGAATACATACAGGCCATCTTACAGCTTACACAATATTGAAGAAAAAAGCTAAAGAAAAACTCAAACAGTTATTTGTCAGTTATAAATATTCAATTGCATTTTGGATGAATTGCAGTAATACTTTATTCTAACATTAATTTATTTATTCATTCTTCAGTTCTACTTGCTTAAGTAAGATAATCACAAGGTTTTGCTTTCAACTGTAACCCAAGAGTAGCTAAGAAAGAAAGTACAAACTGAAGTGAAGGGGAACCACAGGAAAAGGTGAAAATGGCAGCATTGATATTTTTTATAAAGTCAAGATTATTTGTACTTAGTTTTGGGGAGAAAGTGTTTGTCAAAGAGCAAATAAGAAAAGAAAAAACACATTAGGCTTATCTGATGTGGATGGCACAATGGCACAACCTTTGGTCCTTCAGTTTGGTTCTCAACTGTGGCTTCTGTGTGGAATCTGTGTGCTCTCCGTGTTTTTTTTTTTTTTTTTTTTTTTGTAAAATGCTGTTTTTTCTGTGCTTTAGGTGAAATGGATAGCCTATAAGTTATCTGTAGGTGTGCATATCAAGTGCGTGTAAGTGTGTGTGGGGGGGGGGTCCTGCAATAGTTTACCACCCTTGCAACCTTTCAGTATTAATTTTAAAGCCTTCCATCAGTTAATTGGTGAATTAGAGTCTAACTCCCCACTGACTCTAATATATAGTAAATAAGTTAACAGAAAGTCAATGTAATACTCATGAAATACTGTGATGGGGCAAATACAGTGAAACAAACTACTGGAACTGATCTAGAAATTATTTTAGTTAAGATGCTATGTGGACTATAAATATATAAGTACATACATACATACATTTATGCTTGCATGCATTCATAAGTAAATGCCTATAACTAAGTTGCTTTCAGGAGTTTTTGGGACCAGAATATCAACATGCTCAGAATCCCTAACTAAAAGTGATAATGGCCAGTGACATCAAGGACAGACCAACTTGTCACATGATGAATGTTCTTCTACTCCATTTTTTTCTCAAAGTCCTCACAAAAGTAAAGAACATAAAGTGTTTAATCTGTCTGGAAACTAAATTTGCAGACTGTGGTGCAATAAATGTTGATTTGTATTAGAATAATACCAGTTATCACATTAATGACTGTGATGAGTGACCACTGCTACCAATCTGTGATGGCCACCAATATGTGACGTCCCCACACTGGGCCAGTAATCAAGGAGCCTGAGTCCTTGCCACTGACACTGGAGAGATATGTGCACTTGGAATACAAATGGATGCACTCTGTATTTCCAGATGCAGACCTCTCTGCATCAAATACAATTTCCCTTAAGAGCACACAAGGAACACACTCAGCCCGGGGTCTGGATGTCTCTATATCGGTCTCCCTCCAGGTCCCCAATAAGACTCCACAGTGGTACAGCTGTAGGGTTAGGTCCTCAGCCGAGTGTCCAAACCAAGTCCTCCAGCATCCTCTCTGTGAACCCAGTGTTTCGTGTCCCTGCCCCAAGTAGCTGACACACACACTCTTTAAGATTTAATTTTCACACACATGCATCTGGAAAAGGCTGGCACAGATTACCCACTCTACTAACTTTGCCCAGACTATAAAATAGATTCACTGTCATCAGCCAGTACTAAAAGGCTCTTACAAAAGGTATCCAATTACATGGTGTAATATTAATACTAATAAAAATGGTAGTAGTTGACCAACAAGGCTAAGCCTTCTGGAGTGGCCTGCACAGTGCCACCAAATAAATATAAGTACTTTGAAAGGTTAGATACTTTCTACAAGGACCAGTCACAATAAAAGTTTTAAATATATTTAATAATAAATAATAAAAGAATATGAAAATATTGAATAGATATTTACAATAAACCACAGAGTTCAAATCACAGAAAATATTGAAATTAACTTTGATGGACAGACTCGTACAAATAAGAACACTCTCTCTAAACTAAGTTTCACTATTTTCCTGACTGAATCTAGAAGAATGTACTGATGTTCTTTGTGTTTCACTGTTGCAGTCATCACATTTGCGTTATCCCTGCCAGGGTAGCCCTCGGCCGGCCCGAATACCAGAGACTTAGTATTTCTGCATCAGTTGGTGTCGCTTGAAGACTGATGTCAGGCCATCAGGAGTATAAAGTAAGGCAGTCAATGCCATCACATCAGTCTTTCTTGCTGTTCACATGCGTGCCACTTGGCCGCTACCTGAGTTTTCATCTACCGAATTGAAGTTGAAGTCTTCTAAAGCTAAGTACCCCATTGGGGATCCTTTTTTCTTGCACTAACCGATGTCAGAAAAAGTTAATAATTGTCTCACCTGTGGAAAGCAAATACCACAATGAGACTTCCACTCTTACTGTGTCACTTATTTAGGCCCAGACCACGATGTTCCCCGTTGTTACTTCTGTGCTTTGTTCAGTGCCAGAACTATCTGTCGTTGGGCACTTATTGTAGCCAGATATTTTCGTTTACAGTCCTCGAATTCCAATATGGCTTCAGTAAGCCATCCAACAGCAGATTTTCCAAAAAAACGTAAAGATAAAGACAGAGACAGGCCGCACAGGTCCAAACCTGCCGATGACACTTCCGTTAAGCTAGTCATCAGTCCTCCGGTACTCAGTGAGGTGCTTTTGCAGCCCCTGATGCTCACTTCAGTTGATTCACAGGCTGCTACCAAGACCCTTTCGGAGTCCGGTATGCCGCAAAACTCTTCTTCGACTAAGGATCCTGCGGTCACCTCTACCTTGGATGTGTCTGGAGCCGATGAGCAGGCACCGGCTTCTGAGGAAGTCCTTCTCACTACCAAATCTCGACACAAACTGATGTCTTCTTTCACGACTAAATTTATTTAAAAAACAACTGAGTTTCTTTGGTCCAGGGCTCGAACCACACCCAAGAAACTGATGATCCACTCTCAGGCACCTGCTAACTTGCCTCAGTCTCAAATGCTTAAAATGGTGGAAGACCTTATCATGGTGATCAGGGGAAGCCAAGCTACCCCCTCCAAAAGGAAAAGAGATCTGTCCTCTATAATTTTGTCTGAACAAGAATCAGATGAATGTGATGCATCTGACTATGAAGACATGCAACACCTCTCCACTTATGACGATTCTGATGCAGGGGACTCCATTCCTTCAGCCTCTCCCCCAGAGGATTTTTCCTTTGGGGAAACCCTACATACTTTAAGGGAGCATTTCCAATGGGAGAGTCAGGACTACTTTCAGTCTAAAAAGAGAATAAAGGAATTCCTAGATCTTCCGCAACACAGACCCTTGGCTGTCCCCCCAGTCCTGGTTGTTATGGAGGATGTTTTCCTCGAATCCAGCTTGACTCCTGATGCCCTACCTCCTCCTCCCAGAAAACCAGACAAGTACTATAGAGTCCCTGACTCATACAAATATATTTTTAAAAATCCAACAGCTGAGCTGAGGTCATTTATCAAGGGCCAAAGGGGATTAAAGCAACCTCTGCTAAGAATCCCACCCCCTCAGAAAGGAATTCCTGAGCTTTGGACAGATGGGGTAAAAAAGTATACACCTCAGCTACTCTTGCTATCAGGGCACTAAATTGTCAATTCCATATACTGAAATTTCAGCAACATAACTTGGAACTCCTTAAACAAAAAATGTCTTCCTTTCCTGCTTGGGCAGAATCTAAAGATTTACAAGCTTTAATGCATTCTGCAAGTCAAGTAACTAAACACACTTTGCGCTGTGGTTTTGATACCCTAGAAGTTTCTTGCAGGGGAGCAGTCACTGGGTCTGTCATTAGAAGACATGCATGGCTTAAGGAACAACCTCTGCCAGACCATGTCAAATCTAAATTTTTGGATGCCCCTTTGCACAAAGATAACATATTTGGCACTAAGGCAGAAGAGGTCTTAAAAAAGATGGAAGAAAAAGCAAAATCTATGCAAACAGTTAAAGATTTCTTACAGGTCCAGCCCCCCTGAGTTCAGCAGGCTTTGTCCCTCCAAGTACTGGTCCTTTCCTGCTCCAAGTAAACCGGTCCAGCCTAGGTCCCATGGAAACAGACCCCCCCCCCCCCAGACAGCAGCCCCAGGGAATGCAGATATCTATGCAGTGGACTACCTCTACTTCAGAACCAGGGAATTCTAAGCCACCCCCTTATAGTAAGAACTCACAATGACTCACCTCCTCCACCACGTCTCTGCCCACCCCCACTTACCCCTGGGAGGAAAACTCTCCTTTCAGTCAAGCACCTGGGCCACCATTACCAAGGACCAATGGGTTCTGAACATTGTGACTCAGGGATACAAATTTTCCTTCCACGTCTTTCCAACCCTAAAAGGGTTCCCGGATCTGCCACCAAATCAGTGGGCAGAAGCTCAAAAGCAAATCCTTTCCTGCTGTCTATGAGGCTAGTAGAGCACGTTCCTGCAGAACAGATAGGCCAAGGCTTCTACTCCAGACTTTTTCTGGTGCCCAGAAAAGAGGACACCTTGTGCCCCATCCTCGATCTATCCATTCTAAACACCTTCCTGGTGATCCCAAAATTCAAAATGCTCACCCTTCAGCAGCTGCTGCCCATACTCTCCAAAGACGCTTGGCTAGCCACCCTAGATCTAAAAGAGGCCTACCTCCACATTCCTATCAGGGAATCATGCAGGAAATATTTCCACTTCAGGGCAGTATCTCAACACTTTCAGCTCTCTGTGCTTCCCTTTGGCTTATCTACTGCTCCCAGAGTTTTCACAAAATGTCTGGCTCTGGCCATTGCCTTTTGCAGACAAAGAAATATTCAAATTTACCCGTACTTAGATGACTGCCATATTCAGGCAGACAGCCAGGAAAAGCTGCTCAAGCACCTGGCCTTTGTAAAGACCCTACTAACCTTCATGGGGTTCACAGTCAATGAAAAGAAATCCAAACAAGTGCCCACCCAAATGTTAATCTTCCTGGGAGCAAGTCTGGACACAGCATCCCAGATGGCATACCTTACACCAGAGAAACAAATTTTGCTGACAGCCTACTTCTCTCAACTAGCCACCAGGCCACAGCTAACTGCAAAGAAGATCCTGCAAGCTCTGTGCTTCATGGCATCTTGCATACTACTCGTTCCATATGCCAGACTGCATATGAGGAAACTTCAGTGGTACCTAAAGAGCCTTTAGTGTCAACACTCTCAAGACCTGGAAACTCTTCTACCTATAATTCCTTGCCTCAGAAAGGATTTTCTTTGGTGGGCAACAGTATGCTCCCACAACAAAACACTGCACAATACTTACCAGGCTCTCTCAAAACTCTGGTAGACCAGTTAAGCAGAAATCTTCTGGACCCACATGAGTAGCAACTCAACAGAAGTACCTTCACCCTAATAACTCAGAAATGGGGAACCCCAAAGGTCGACCTCTTTGCCTCCAACACCAGCCATCAGCTCAGCAAATTCTGCACCAGGGAGCATCACTGCCTGGCTTGGAAAGTGGATGCCCTGTTCTTCCCCTGGATCAATCTATCGGTCTATGCCTTTCCTCCCCTAACTCTCATCCCCAGGGTACTGCTCCAAATAATGGAAAAACCAAGGACCATTCTCATAGCTCCAGACTGGCCCCAATAACACTGGTACCCCCTTGCTGTGCAGCCTATCCCAGCTGCTTCCTTGGCATCTTCCTCAGATTCCAAACCTTCTGACTCAGAGGGAAGGGGAATTCATATATCCTCAATTGTAGACACTCAATTTGGCAGCTTGGCTTATTCCTAACCCTGAACCAATCTGCCATCCTCAGGAAACAGGTTTTGGATGTTATCCATGAGGCCAGACGTCCTAGCACCAGAATGTCTTATGCAGATAAATGGAAAAGGTTCTGCACCTGGATCTAGGCTAAGGGAGCCAATATGGCACAGCCCTCCATCCCTCTCATCCCGGATTACTTAGCTGGCCTATTACACAGTGGCCTCTCTTTCTCCTCTATAAAAATTCATGCCTCTGCTATTTCTGCTCATTTTCTCACTGAGCAGCCCCTTCTCTCACACTCTTTGATCAAACAGTTCCTCAGAGAGGCTAGCAACTTGAGGCCCCCAAGAAGGGCACCAATACCTGCTTGGGACCTTAATTTTGTCTTGGAAAAGCTCACCCTGCCCCCTTTCAAACCAGCTTCTGCAGAGCTAAAACTTCTCTCCTGTAAGACAGCATTCCTTCTGGCCATCAATTCAGCCAGAAGAGTCTCTGAGCTGGAAGCACTCATGGCTGTGGAACCCTTCATCATCTTCCATGCAGACAGGGTATTCCTCAGAACTAACTCATCCTTCATGCCAAAGGTGGTGTCCAGTGTGGCTCTCAACCAATCCATTCATTTGCCCAACTTCTTTCCTAATCCCCAGAACAAGGGGAAATGATTCTTCACTCTCTAGATGTTCACAGACAGCTCAGATTCTATCTGGACAGGACAAAATCCTTCAGAAAGTCTGATCAATTGCTGGTTAGCTTTTCTACAGGGGCAGAAGGCAAAGCCATCTCTAAGCAAACCATTTCCAAATGGATAGCACATTGCATCTATTTCTGCTACAAACAGCATGGAAAGCCTCCCCCAAGGAGGTCAGGACACACTCCACCAGAGCAGTCTCCACCCCTGCAGCTTTCCTCAGAGGAGTCCACACCAGGGACATCCTGGTGGCTGCCACCTGGACATCTGTTCACACTTTTACCAAGCATTACCTCTTGCCTCTCTTCACCAAATCCAGGGCAGGATTTGCCCCTGCAGTCTTGCAGGGCATCCTAGCCAGCCCCTAGTTTCCTTGACTACCTCCACCCATTTTCTCAGCTTTGGAAATCTACCCAGATGTGATGACTGCAACAGTGAAACACAAAGAACATAGTACTGTAGTGTACACTTACCATAAATGTAGATGCTTGAGTGTATTCACTGTTGCAGTCCTGGCTTCCTTCCTTCCATCCCCCTTTATTCTCTTTCTCCTCTTATTACCATTCTTCCCTGTTGTTCTCCTTTCCTTACAAGGGGCATATTGGTATTTATTTCCACTAGCTACAATACACATCTAAATGTTTATAGCAGTGCCTGGGGCATCCCCTCTTTTTACTGAAATAATGAACAAAGCCTTTTCCCAGAACTAGCATCTCTGGTCCTATTCAGTAATGTGGGGTGCCATTTTAATGGGTTAACACGTTATATACATTTCTGTTATTTTTCTTAATGCAAGCTAGCTGGTTAACCATTGCTGTTCCAGTATTCTCTATTAAAACATATGCATTTAACTCAGTTACAATAATACATGTACATTTCTTTTCCTTTCAGCACTGTGGATACATTTTAACACAAGCAAACCTCACAAATACATTTTCAGCACAAGCAGCTGTACAAATCTGTTTGATATACAAATGACATACAGTTCTAATACATTTGTAACACAAGAATCTTGTATAAATCAGTTTGGCATTCAAAGGACATATCGTTCTTTACAAAACTCTAGCTGGCTATGCTGACACTTGCCCATATCATCACATCTCTCCTCCCTATGAAGACTTAAGTTAGTTTTTCACATGACCCTTGAGAAAAGTGGCTTGAGAGAAATAAGCCTATCTGGGAACATGTTACCCCATTCCCTGTCTTGAGATTCTATATGCACTGGCATCGCTGAACCCACTACGGTGTTGTACTGTCATGTCATATGCCTGCAATTCTAACCTCAACCTTGATAACTTGGCATTTTGCTGGTTGGCTCCATGTAGCCATGTTAAGGGACTGTGGTCTGTAACTACCGTGAATTTCCTTCCATACAGATAAGGCTGAAGGTTCTGAAGTGCTCATACTATGGCCAAACAATTACGTGCTGGGTTCCCACACTACCTTATGTGGCCTGTTTTTCCTTGTCAGGTCTAAGAGGGGAGCAGCTATGGTACTATAATTAGGGAAAGGCTTTCTATAGTACGCTGCTGTCCCTAAGAATGCTCTCACCTGCTTTTTGGTAACAGGGCCAGACCATTTCTGAATGGCTTCCACTTTGTCAGGTTCTGGCCAGATATTGCCACTTGAAAACCAACAAAGCCAGCACCAAACCAGATGCATTCAATAGATATTTATTGTAGAACAAAAAATCAGACCGGTTTCAGCACAAAGCCTTCATCAGTGATAATTTAAAATACAAAATTAGTTTTTAAATATGTTCATTCAATCTCTCTTTCTGTGATGTCATATTAGGGTTGCCACCTTTCTACTGTGCCATTTCCTGACAAACAAGCCCCGCCCCATGCACAATCAAGCCACACCCATTCCCTTTAATAGCCACACCCCTTTACTCTAGCACAGCCTCACTACAATACGAAGACTGTACACCCTAGACATAGACACCCTAGGAAGAAAAACACAGGTCAAGGTAAACATCACGGTGATGACAGACTAGAAAAGACCGTTCTACAGTCCAGGCATCCTATACAAATCATGTAGTCATTATATATTCACTGTAACATCAAACGAACTAAGCCTTGGTATAGACGGTATACCCTAGAAAACAGATAAAGGTAAACAGTGGTGATGACAAGCTAGACAAAAAGCTACATTTAAGCCTCACTATAATACGAAGACTGTACACCCTAGACATAGACACCCTAGGAAGAAAAATACAGGTCAAGGTAAACATCACAGTGATGACAGACTAGAAAAGACAGTTCTACAGTCCAAGCATCCTATACAAATCATGTAGTCATATATTCACTGTAACATCAAATGAACTAAGCTTTGGTACAGACGGTATACCCTAGAAAACACAGATAAAGGTAAACAGTGGTGATGACAAGCTAGACAAAAAGCTACATTTAAGCCTCACTATAATACGAAGACTGTACACCCTAGAAAGACACCCTAGGAAGAAACACAGGTCAAGGTAAACATCACGGTGATGACAGACTAGAAAAGACAGATCTACAGTCCAAGCATCTTATACAAATCATGTAGTCATTATATATTCACTGTAACCAAGTCCAAAACCAGATGAAATATTTAAAACATTGCAGTAAAAACAGCCTTGGTATACCCTAGAAAATGCAGATCAAGGTAAACATAGCAGTGATGACTAGAGAAATGATAGTTCTACAATCATAGCTCTACAATCATAGCAAGAACCCTATATAACTCAGTATACATTTACTATCAAAGTGCACCCACAGGAAAAATAATAAATCAAAGTGCACCCACATGAAAATAATAAATCAAAGTGCACCCACATGAAAAATAGTTACACTAACTGCAGTTAAAAACAGCCAAACAAACCCTTCCTATATATATCTGCAGACAGTATACTAGAAACTACAGATAAAGAATAAGGTAGATGTGGTGATTACAAACTAGAAATTGTTCTAGTTAATAATCACATGTTGAACATCTAGATACAGTTACACACATATTGTCACCATCAATGAATGAGATAGTGCCAGCACAGCTAGTGAATTAATATAAATTTAATATTTAAAAAATTCACTAGTAGCTGTGCTGGCAATATTTCATTCCCCTTGTCACACTAATCTTTGAAAATCTACCTTAATTCCAAAGAATTCATCCATTAAAAAAATTCCACTTACCTCCAGAAAAAGCAGCAGCAGGGCTCCTTAAACAAGCTCTCAGCCAGAAGAGAACAGGCAGCTAACAAAGGGCCAGCAAGCAGCAGGCAGGCAGGGGAACACACCACCACCCAGTTGGCCAGTCCACAGCACTTCTCCAGGGCAAGACTCCAGCAAGCAATCAAGCAGCAGGGCTAGGGCAATCCTTCCAGGCTCCAGGCAGCAGCAGCAAATGAAACCAGCACACCACACCAGGCAATCCACCGAAGACGTCCCGAACAACTAGTAAACAGCCAAACCAGCAAGAAATTTCAGACCTTAAGTAACGACCTTTTAGAGTAGAGACAGTAAAAGGTAAAAGTATAGCTGGAGCACCGCTTTTTATCCCCTAATTTTCGCGGGCTTTGCGGGGATTTGACTTGCAAATCTAAGTGTTGATTGGCTGCTTGCTGCATGAGCCTCTTCTGCAGCAAGCAGCCAATCAACCGAGAGTCCAAGACGGCAAAGTCATTTTTTTTTTTTGTCGTACAGACGTGCTGACGTCGTACAACTCATTATTATTATTTCCGGACTCCCAGAGCGAGAACCGGAGAACCGGAGTGCCCTATTGATTTCCGGGCACTCTGGAAAAAAAACTAAGGGGTGGCAACGCTATGTCATATCCCCACTGGAATTCCACTATAATTTATCATTAAGCCTTGGTGTGAATAATGCACCTAGCTTAACAATCCACCTTCTTTCTTTGCGGTTGAGTATGGAATGCCAACCCATCTTACATCTTCTATTTCATAATACTCTATCTATAATGGTAAACCTAAGTCTAGCAGTGGGATGGGATTGACAATGCCTATATAAGGCATTTGTGATGCGTTTATTACAAATATCACTCGTGTTCAGATATTCTTAAACAAAGGCATCTAGATGTCTGTCCTACATAAAAAGAAGGGCAGGTACAACTAGCCAAATAGTTGACCCAATCCGCTCCACAGTTGGCATAAAAGTCAATGTCATATACTTGACCCGTGTTCTGACTGGAAAACTATTTAGACTTGCAAATATGCTGACATGAAGAGCAATGCCCACATGGAAAAGACCCTATTAATTTTCCCTCTGTAATGGCTAACTGATCACTGGGATTCCTGTTTGCATAATTGTGTTTGTAATATGAAAAATAGGAAGCCAGTGTCCTCCCTCTATGAAAAGAAAACTGACAACATTCTGGCAAAAACTGACTCAATTCTGCATTAGCCATCAAAATATTCCAATGTTTACTAACCACATTCCTTAATAAATTGACATTCTGCCATAGTTTGTAATTAATCTCAATGTATTGGATTCCTTATGATTATCCCGCTCCTTATAGGTTAACAGTTGAGCCCTAGGTTGTTTAGAAGCCCACTCCCTGGCTGTAACAATGTCCCACACCCTATAACCTCTGTCCAGAAATCTCCACGTGAGATCCTGCTTGGAGCTGTGAAAATCTTCCTCTGTTGAATAAATCCTTCTAATTCTTAAAAATTGGAACTTAGGAATATTTCTAATTGTGTGTGTGGGGTGAAGACTAGAAGCATACAATAAGTTGTATTGAGGGTATTTTCTATACACTAAGGCACACAAAGTATGGTCAGGTTGTCTCGCAACCTTGACATCTAAATAATTAATTTCCTCATAACTATAGGAAAAGGAAAATGCAATACCCCATTTGTTATCATTCAAATATTGACCAAACTCCTGTAAATATTCAGTGTCCCCACTCCACACCAGCCAACAGACATCCAGGAATCTCCTCCATATGTCAATTTCAGGCAAATAGATGTTATGGGCATCATTATAAATTAGTTCTTCTTCTATATACCCCATAAACAGGTCTGCATAAATGGGGGTAAAAAATGCCCCCATGGCTGTCCCCTGGGTTTGCCAATAACAATCCCCCTGAAAATAAAAAACATTTTTGGTTAGGATGTGCTCCGCCTTGCAAATAAGGAGTGTATTAAATCCAGGTGGGTACAAACAAGCTCTATTTAACCAGTATTCCAAAGCTTTTAACCCTGCTCAGTGTGGTATACTGGTGTATAGGGATTTCACATCAAGTGTACACATAAACCACTTGGATTTAAGTTGGGAATTTGATACAATTTGTTAGGAATTAGGTAGTGTCTTTAATCCTAGCCCGAATTAGTGGTAGCAAAGGTTGCAGATACTGAGTCAAATATGCCGATAATGGTTCAGTCAGTGAACCAGTTCCAGAGACTATGGGTCTACCCGGGGGCTTGTCTAGGCTCTTGTGGATTTTCAGCAACAGATATAAACTCTGTTTGCTAGGATCCCTCACAGTAAGATGTAAACAAGTAGATTTACTGATAATCCCTTCCTTCACTGCTATCTGTAAAAATATATCAATTTCTTTCTTAAAATTGGGAGTAGGATCAATGGGCATGCACATGTAGTGCTGAGGGATAGTTAGCTGTCTATTTCCCTCTGCCCAATAATAATTGGAATCCATGAACACCACTGCCCCTCCCCTATCTGCCAGAAGGATAATGATATCAGAATTAGTACGAAGCTCCTTAAGAGCCCTTTGTTCATCTTGTGAGAGATTATGTCTAAACATTTGGGTAGAACATAGTTTAAAGTGTAGATCTTTGAGGACCGCTTGTTGAAAAATCGCTATGTTTTTGTTCGTAGGTGGTGTGAAACTGGACTTCTGAAATTTAAATTCTGTAGACCTCTGGGAGTCTGACCTGGGACCAAAAAACAGCTTTAAATTAATATTTATACAAAAGGCTAACACATCTGCAACAAATACATTTTCATCAACACAAAAACCTGGTACATAGTTTTAATCCTTTATTAAGGAGCTGCTTCTGCTCCATAGTTAAAACGTGATGATATATTGTGAATGTTACAATATTCATTGTTTATTTGACCAGTGAATGGAGAAGATTCTCTAGTGGGTCTGTTCTAATGCTTCCGCCCACCCCTATGTTTGTTTCTTCTAAATGGTGTTCTTGCCCCCACTGTTTCTTTGCCTCAGGTGACTCCCTAACATGAGCACCTTCAGTATCTGTAGCAGAGGATTCATCCCCCGAAGTGCGATAACCAGAAGTGGATTATTTCAAAATGGATCGAGGTCTTTTTTTACGTACATAAGTTCCTAATCCATTTACCTCAGAGAATCAAACATTCTTCCAAAACTCAAAGGGTTTCCCTCTTTCATAATCTTCCATATCCCTTGCAAATTTCCATAATTTTTTCTCTTTAACTTGGTTTTCAAAAGCCAAAAGATCCTTGGAAAGTCTGCTTAGGCAACTAGCATAATGTGGCTGTCCTTCATAGTTTTTGACCTTCTCACCTACTCTTTTAACATCTTGGATATTATCCTCTATAATACGCTCATAATATGATGTCAATATATTCACAAAAGCCTTCGTTAATAGAGTTACACCAGTGACAATACTCATATTTATAGGTATTAGCTTTTTGTCAGTAGCAGACAACTCTACCCTAGTGTTATCAGCATGCAACATGCTTTTTTGATTTAGGATTTTTTTTATAGGAAAAAAAATGGACTAGCCACTACAACAGTATGCATATCAGTATTCCCGTTTATAATATTCCAAATATTTAGAATAACTTTTTTAATATTGGAACTATTTAAACTGTCTTTCAAGTTTTTATACCCTCATTTCAATCATGATCCAGCAGCTATAGCTCAGTTAATCCTACTACTGTTAAACATTTAGTTAATTCAATTCCTATGCTTTCTGACAAGCATGGGAAACTTATTGATACATATGAGGAAAATGTATGCTTCTACAACTTTGATTTACAGAATGTTGAATTGTCAGGCTCATTTGTTAAAAGTTTATTTTGAGTAATTGTGAAAGTATGAAGAATGTTTTACCTGCAATTTCTTCTTGTGAGGAAAACATTGATAGAAATGGTTTAGCTTTTTTCCACCATACAAATCACAATTCATTGTTTAAAGTGTGCCTATGACTCTGTTGATACTTCTTCCAGGGCTATGGCAATTAGTACTTTTTTCAGGAGGTTTGCCTTGTTGTGTACTCAGAACCTCTCAGATGATGTTAAAATGAGATTTTAAATTCTCCTTTGGATAGAGATTTAGTGTTTGGTCACTCTGCTGGAAAGGTTATCAAAAAGTGTAATAAGAGGGTCAGGCTAATATAGGAAATCTTCAAATTTTTTCTGCCCTTTTTTTCCAAATTTCGAATGGATTATTTTCTAACCCTTCATCCAGTTTTGGCAAGAAACAAAATAAACATTCTCAGCAAAACACTGGTAAACAGACATTTAAGAATCAGTGGCAAGAGGGGTTCCAAAAGGAATACAAGAACTCATCAAAGCAAAGGACATTCTAGAAAGTCAGAATGAATATATAAGGGGACCATGTGACCCCCATCCCAACCTGGCAACCCTTTTTCCCTTCCAGAAAGTCTGAATCTCCACTTCTGTCTTTTGCAACAGATAGTTTCAGACAAATGGGTTCTGAAGATTATTCATCAGGGTTACAGGTGGCAGTGGGAGAAATTCATCCAATCCAGGAGTAATCCCTTATCTACCAGACCAATTTTTTTTCTATTTCCCCCTATCCTTCAACATATGTTGTCTCAGAGTTAAACAGCCAATTCATCCTTCCCATTTTCGGAAAGGTTTTTATTCAAAGATTTATCAGTGCTAGAGAAAGAAAATGCTTGGGGACCAGTTCTGGATCTTTCTTTCCTAAACCAATTTATGATAGCACCTAAGTTCAAAATGCTGTCCCTTAACAACCTGTTCCCTCTTCTTCTTCATTTAAGTTTCCTGGGTACGATAGATTTAAAAGATGCATATTATAACATTTCTGCTCATCCAGATTTCAGGCATTTCATAAAGTTTTGTGTGGCTGGATCATATTACCAGTTCTCTGCCTTACCATTTGGACTTTATACTGCACCAAAAGTGGTCCCAAAGTGTCTAGCTCCTGTTATATCTCATTGCAGGCTACAGGGTATCCACATTTTTCCATATTTAGCTGAGTTGCTTATCTTTGCAGAGTATTGTTCAAAGTGTCAGGAATTTCTCTCTTGGGTGAGAGATCTCTTACACACGTTGGGATTCCAAGTGAACATTCAAAAGTCTGTTTTGACTTCTTCACACAGGATTGTGATCCTGGGCTGTCAGATCGACACATCAGTTTGAAGAGTTACTCTTCAATAGAAAAAAATAATTCAGAATTTAGATCGATTTCTGTGGTTTTCCACTCAGAATTCGGTCACTGTGAAGAAATGCCAAAGGATTTTGGGTCTCATGGCATCTATAATTCTCATGATATCCCTGGCAAGACTCTACATGAGAAAGACACAGTGGTGTCTGGAGTCTCTTTGGTACCAGCACCAACACCCATTATCTTTTCAAATCTCAGTTTTGGGTTTTGTCAAAAGAGAAATCACTTGGTAGAGATAGCAAATGTCCCTAAATCTTCCCCTCTCCCCTCGCTGCAAAGCAGTGACCATAAATACCTCAAACTTTACTTGGGGAGTAGTTTCAAGTTGGATAAAAGTGCAAGGAGTTTGGGACACCAAGGACAGATGCGAGCACATAAATATAAAAGAGATGCTAGATAATCAAGGCACTCAAAACTCTGAATCATAGACCTCTGCAAGTCGTTACGGGTCTTACCGCAGTCATGTGGTACATCAACAATCAAGTGAAAACCAGGTCATATGTCCTTGGCAGACTAGCCATGTTAGTTTAGGATATAGCTTTACAGCACAATCTAACTCAACAGGCATCCTACATCTTGTCAGAGCAAAACTGTGCGGCAGAAAATCTGAACAGGATAAAACCTACAAAACAAAACAGCACACCCTCACAAATGGAAAATAGATCGGGGTGGGGGGTCTTCCAAAAGTTGAACCATCTGTGGGGAGTTCCACAAGTAGACCTCCTTGCTTCTTAACTGAACAATCAGCTAGCAAAATTCTGATCCAGGGCTCCATGCAAGAAGGCCTGGAAGGCAGATGTCTTTTCTTTGCCTTGGACAAGAATGTTCCTGTATGATTTTCTACCCTTTCTACTGATGTCCAAGATGCTTCTGAAGATTCAGAAGGTATCCCCTAAGATCACTGTGGTGACTCTCTTCTGGCCAAGGCAACAGTGGTTCTCCTTTCTGTAGGAAATGGCAAGGGGCAATTTGCCACAAGCTTCCTCACAGAATAGATCTATTCACTTGAGAACAAGGGTGTTTGATACACCCCGACCCTAATCAGCTTCAACTGACTGCCTGAATAATAGGGTCTTAATTCCATTTAGACACCTGAGAATGTGCAGTAAGTACTAATGAAAGCAAGAAAGCTTGCTACTAGAAAATCATATATTAGCAAAAGGAAAAGATTTTCTAGTTGGTGCCAACAACATAAGCACCCAATCAGAGCTAGTGTTTCTCTGGTTTTGCAATTTTTGTGTGAGTTATTACCTTTGGCCTTTCTTACTCCAGCATCAAGGTTCATGCATGTCTGCTCATGGATCCCCATTTTTCAATGCATTTTCATTTAAAAATGTTTTTGAAAGGAGTTTTGCATAAGAGAACTCTAAGAAAACCAATGGCTTCGCCTTGGGATCTTAATTTTGTGTTAAAGAAGTTAATGCTTGCTCTGTCTGAACCAGCTTATCAGGCTATCTTGAGGTTCTTAATGTGGAAAACAGTTTCACTGATTGTTCTGACCTCTGCAAGAAAAGTATCCAAGTTGCATGCTCTTACAGCAAATCAACCCTATCTCATTTTCCATAGGGACAGGGTTTGTTTGAGAACTAACCCTTCTTTTATGCCTAAAGTGTTATATGAGTTTACTTTAAGCCAAAATATCCATCTCCTTGCTTTCTTTGTAGATGGATTCAACAGAAGTGTTCTAGAAGCAGCACATTGGTCTTCTAAACATACTTTTACAAAGCCTGAATCCTTCTCTAGGCCTACATCCATTCTCCAGAGGGTCTTGTATGCTTCCCCTTACACCTCTCTAATGTTGTAAACTAGGGTAATCTTCCCACATATCTAAAGCTACTGCAGCAGTCATCCATGTGAAGTATATAGCACAGTTGTATAAGTAAACTTACCATAACAGTAGACGTTTGAATTATCACTGCTGCATTAGTTGCTCCCTCCCTCCATCCTCCTTTGTTTTTTATTGATTACGTCAGGGTGTGTATATGTGTATATATATTTTCCTCCTACCTATGTCCCCCTCAACTTTCCTCAGAATTGGCATGAAAATTCTGAAGGGCTTGGCGTACAAACCTGTGTTTTTATGCAGCTCAGCTTGAATTGCCTAATGGTTTGATTGCATGGAAGGTGCCCTGAAGCTTTGGAAGTTGTCAAGTGTTATATACTTGGCAAGATATAACCCCTATAGCTAAGGCTACTGCAGCAGGGACCATTCCATCATCTACTGTTATGGTAAGTGTACTTTCTGTTTTCTTGCAATATATTAATTTGTGCTTCTGCAAGGATCATGGCTGAAAAGGGTCTCAGGACCAGTTTACTTACCCACTCTTGTGCTAGGTACCTCAATAGTCTTCTAGACCACATGCCTAGTAACTACATATGATGCTAGAAACCCATATTGAAGGAGTGCTTGAAAGGGGAACTGCATTCAAGGTACTAAAGAAACAGGTGACTCCATCATGCAATGAGAACATCTTTTTAGAAAAGCTGACTCTTGTTCCTTTCAAACAAACAGGGTATGATGTTCATTTCTTGGAAAACTCTATGCTTGGTGGCCAATTTTGAATTGTAGGCCTTTATGTGTAGAATGCTTTACTTAGCTTTAGGACCAGCCCCCTCATTTGTGTCGAAACTGGTCTTAGAAGTTGCACAAAATTCTATAGCTGTGCCAATGGGAAGTCTTATTGGGGAACTGGAGAAAGAGGGAGAAACCAACCCCAGACTGACTGTGATCTCTGTGTGCTATTAAGAGAAATTGCACTTTACTGTATGTGTACTTGTCATCCTTCCAGTGTGCACGTCCCCCTCTGTTGCCAGTGGTAAGGATTGAGGCTCCCTGATTACTGACCCAGTGCAGGGGTATCACACCCTGTATAGGAGAACCTCTCTCCATTATTCTGAAGGCTATACACATCCCCCTTGGTGGGTAAATAAGTACACTTGCTGGTGACCTCCTTAGTCGTCCCCAAAACAAATGACTAAATAAATAAGAGGGGAAGTATGACCTACCAATGTACATAGAGTGGGAGAACACAACCTTATTTGGGAGAGTTCCAAAAAGTCTGGAGGTCAAGCTAGATGGTAGGACAATTACGTGTAGCATATTTCCTACGTGACCGATACTGCAGCAGTAATCTTACCTGAACATCTATGGTTGTTGGTATGCTCAGACAGTGTACTATATGAAAAATGGACTTTGGCTTTGCTTTGAATATTTGTAATATTTTTATTGAATACTTTTTTAAGATGTTACTTCAGGAAAAAATACTGAAATTTAAAAATTATGGCTAGAAAGGTGATTTTTTCCAAGTCAACAGGACAATCCTTTTTGAATGGGACAGTGTATTCAGTCTGCATCTAAATCATGATAACACTTATATGTACAATAAGTTAAGTTGGCATGCTGAAACCTGACAATGATTTGAAGCTGGCTTATTAAATGCAGCATTCTAATGCTGAATGGTTTTATTATTATTGCCTGAGATTTTCATTGTGGCCACCTTTATGACTCACACCACACTTGATGAACTGCAAGTGATAATGATGCTCATGTCTGACACAGGTTCAGCTTTCAGGACAGCATTATACAAGGCACTGTCACATTCTAAGGACAGAACCTAGAGACAGCCATACCTCTCAGCTGTACAGATGTTCGCAGAATGTCCAGATTTTTGTCTTATATTTCATAAAATTGTGGTTTTCTGACAAATTAGTGACAAATCATTAAATTTTGAAGATAGAAAATAATGATAAACATTTGGGTTTCAGACTTCATACCCTTCAGAAAATGTATGCTAATACAAAACATGTTATTCTATCAACGTTCTAAGTTCGCAAGAGCAGTATTTAAAAATTGTCCCTTTTTTTTGGTCCTTTGTCCCACTTTTATTTATGGCTTTGTCCAGAGTTCTTGCTCTAAGAGGTTAAGTATGGAGACAGCATGTATACAATGTGCTGTCAAAGGTCATTTTATGACCTTTTACTGAAATACTTATATAGGTATTATGAAACCATGTAACCCATCAAAATCTGTTAAGTGGCTTAGCTCGAGGGAATGATGTATTACAGTCAGCAACAAGACTGCTGATAGGAGGAGTAAGTATTTGTTGGAGCAGACCAAATGGAAAACAACATTTCTTCATGTCACAAATTAATTTATAAAATGGTAAAGATGGTTTTCATTTTGGCAGGAAAAGACTCTGGTAGATGAAACAACTGTTTTTGTCGTGAAATGGGACACATGGCATTTTAAGGTTGGGCAGTCCATGTTTATCATTAGTCATGTGAGTAGCTTTAGGGAACTAAGTGCATTCTCTGTGTGTTTAAGTTTGTAGGTGTGTGTGTGTGTGTGTGTGTGTGTGTGTGTGTGTGTGTGTGTGTGTGTGTGTGTGTGTGTGTGTGTGTGTGCGTGTGTGTTTCACATATAATTAACTACACCTGTAGTTTAAAAATATTTCACAGCTGTCTTTACTTTGGGTGTTAGCATGAAAGAGAACGTAGCTGAGTGAAGTGAAGCACTTTTTTAACCTTAACAGGCTGCTGTTGCAGTCTAAAAGGTTACTATGACTTTATGTATTTCAGAAGTTGGCCCTGAAAGAGTGTTTTTTTTTTTTGCCAATTTCTAGATCGGTGATACTAGTAGTTATTAACTGGTGATGCAGTACATGAGTAGGTGGGGAAGGGGGCATAAGAAACACAATATAAATATAATTGGAGGAAAAAGTTAGGGATAGTTTTACTCAGACTGATGTCTGTAAAGTTTCATGGATGGAATATGAGGCAAGCTATTCAGGGAGAGTTAATTGCGAAGGAACATCTCTTGGGTGACACCCAGCCGTAACAATGCTTATGGGGTGTATAACAATTGCTGCACTCCTAGATCTGTTACAAATAGGTGTAGTGCTGCAAAACTGCTTTAAAAGTTTATGTTTATTGTGATTTCGAAGCATAACCACACAAACACACACACACACACACACACACACACACACACACACACACACACACACACACACACACACACACACACACACAATACCAGTTCATTGATGTCCAGAAATGATAAGATGGAACACAAAGCATCCATCTGAAATTAATTGTTTCATCATCCCTAACAAATCCACAAAAAAAAAAACCCACATAAAAACAGTGTTTTTGTAGGGTGCAAGCTCCCCTGTGCCCTCCCTCTGAATATAGATATTCTAGCAGAAAAAAGGAAAAATTGTCTTATTCTACTCCCCGCTGATTTCGGAAAATGGACACACCTCACCAAAACACTGTAATTGAGCAGAAAACACACAGACTCACTTACATGGCTACTGTCCTGTGAACCACTGATCACCGATTATAAGCAGTCATAAGCAGTCTCAAACAAAACTACTACCTTGAGTTTGTATGCATTTTTCCCCCTTAATTTGAATCACAAAACATTGAAAAAGTGGTTGAAAACTCATTTCATCAAATGCTCTTCTGGTTAAAATTTCATTTTACAGAATGTTATTTAACCGAATGTAGTAGTCAAGTAGAATTATTTGGAAATGTGTGAAGATGTGCATCTAGCCAGCTGTAAATATGCTGGTCTGTGGGAGGTAATGAGACATCAGCTGATTGAGCAATATATTATTTAGATTGAAACAGTGAAATCAATAAAAAGACAAAAGTTATAGATTTTAAATTAATTTGCCTAATGCTTAGTGAGTACAATGTCTAGAGGAAAAGAAAAAATAATAGAAAAGCTAAAGATGAGTTGGTGAAAAGAGAAGTTACAAGTTTTGGTGGAGAATAACCTCATGGGTGATCATCAGCAGGAAGAAGACAAGTTTGTACTCTAAGTACAGGAGATAACTTCCAGAAATCTAGGATAAAAAAAGAAATGCAATGCATTTAGAATACTTCAAAATAAGTAGGGCATTAAAGGAATATACAAAGTCAGATAGTAACGGGGTGGAAAAAACCAGATGAAATGCTAAGTAAACATTCAGAGGAACTAACTGATTTGCAGAAGTCAGTGACATATAAAGAAAGAAATGGTAACAAATCTTTCAAAAGGTAGTAGAACTTGAATCTAGAACATGGAGAGAGAATCTGAGGTTCTGTGCTATCCCAGAGAAATTGGAAGGAGCAGATTGTGTGACTTTAAGTAACCGGAATGATATTTCACAAAAAGAACTATTAACTGAACAAGAGCACTATGTATATACAACCCAAATCTTGCCATAAGGAATCAGCCCAGATCAATTCTGGTTTAGATGCAAACATACCAGCAGAAGCAGATGACTCTGAGAATAATGTGTCAGATAGGAAAGGTGGTGAAAGTTGGTGACACCAGTGCTTTCGTATTGTGTCAGATAGGAAAGGTAGTGAAAGTTGGTGACACCAGTGCTTTCGTGAAAAATGGCTATTTGTTGTACACCAGGCAAGAAAAAAAAAAGAATTTCATCCTAGTAATCACAGGATGTTATACTTGACTGAGATTCAAGTTGTTACATGCAGCAGTTTTTCAAAATTTTTTTCCTGGTTGGTTGAAGTTGTACATGGAAGCACATTTGGGAGGGTGGCCTAATGGTTAAGGTGTTTGCCTTACAAACACAAGGTGCAGGGTTTGAGTCTCACAAGAGATAATTGGCTAGGTTTAAAATGGCTCTCAAGGGCAGTTAGCTTAGTACTAATCTATGATGTGGAGAGGACAAAAAAGTCACCCAACAACAAGCTGAAGGGAATTTGGGTTCTCAACCTTTCATCAGTAAATGGGGCCAGGGAGAGATTATTTCAGTGAAGTCACCCTCACTGTTTCAAAGAAAAATGTGTGAAAGAGAGAGGTCCACAATCTTACCAGAAGAATATGAAGAAACTTGGATTCAAACTGTGTGCTCGTGCTGAGAGTAAATGAAGATCAGGAGAAGGATGGAATATAAGAGAACCTTTTAAACAAGAAAAGTTGGAGAACTGAAAAATATTTATTTCATGGTGTTATCGTTAAGTGTTTGGATTGATGAAACATGGGAAACAACACATGGAGATTTGAACTATGCTAACTATGTTAAAATAGTAAAATAACATATCCATATTACTTTGTGTTTTAGATTCATGAAAAAAATGGATGGAATACAAAAACTGACTGTAAGTAGAGTGATTTTCATTTCTGAAAATGCTTTCTAAGTTAAATTACATCCTGCATCTAAGGGAACAGGATGCTTTTAGTGCTAGTTACATAAATTAAGCAATAGTGGGGAAAGTAGTAATTAGCTAAATGTATAGCATGCTCAGTTATATTCAATACAGGACCAGAAAAGATACAAAAATGACCCATAAAATGAAACTGTGTAGAGTACTGCAGCTACTTGGGGTGAATTTGTTATTATGAATTGAATAGTTCAAATGAAAATTAAAGTAATAGTAACAATTTATGTAAATATAGAATGCAGACTCCCTGTGGTCACGTGGGTTTCCTCCGGGTGCTCCGGTTTCCTCCCACATCCCAAAGACATGCTGTAGGTGGATTGGACACTCTAAATTGGCCCTAGGTGTGAGTGTGTGCATGTGTGTGCCTTCTGTGGAAGGTTGGGCATCGGGCTGGCAACTCGACACCGTAAAACACCACTGCCAATCATGAGTGGACAGGTGATCCGCTGTGGTGACCCCTAACCGGGAAAAAGCCGAAAAAAGAAGAAGAAGAAGAAGATAGATATTACTGCATGTAGATTTAGCAAAGGTCACTGGTTTTCTATGCTAAATAGATTAAAAAATGAGAGGAAATTAAGAAACCGTGATGAATGGCAAGCTTAGATTGCATCAACAACCATATACACTTGAGATAAGGCTGACATCAACCAGAAGCTGACTTGACTGTGTTGTAAGTGACTTTTTTAGTGGCATCTCAAGAGAGACAACAATTTAAGTTCAGAAGGGTAACATTATGGGTCCTACTGAGAAGGGAACATGAAACTAAAACAAAGAGATAACTCACAAATCAGAAATTCATCCATGGTCTGGCACCTATGTCTCTGATGGACAGACAGCATGTCAATGCTTCACCAACAATGCTCTAGCTTACATATCCCTGAAAATAACCTCAAGGTCACTAAAATATATACTTGGGAAGTTTGGTTAGGCTTAAAAGTGTCCTTGTGGTCATTAGCCTAGTATGCACCTGTGAACCTATTAACTTCTGAAGTCAGCACTACCCCAGTGGCTGCAGTATTAGAAGGTGTTGAATAACCAGTTATACAACCAGTTTATTTATTGCTGGCTGATCATGTGTTTTTTCTTAAGACTGCTAAATGTTGTTGTTTTCTTTCGGCTTTTCCCAGTTAGGGGTTGCCACAGCAGAACTCCGGTCTGCTAAAGATTGGCAGTCGATTTTTTATGGTGCCAAGGTGCCAGCCTGACACCCAACCTTCAGCGAAGGCACACCCATTCATGCATGTCTTTCAAACACCACTCAACCATGGGGAGGACATGCAGACTCCACACAGAAGGCACTCCAGCTGAGAATCGAACAGGAGAACTTCTGCTGTGAGGTGACAGTACTACCGCTGCACTACCGCTGCTTAACTTTTTTTTTGTGCTGGGGTGGGAAATGGAGATTACACAGCAGAAGAAATACATTAGTTTTTGAATAACTACAGTTGAAATCATATACTGTAGCATGAATAACCTCAGATGTTCTTCATGTTTTACTGTTGCAGTCATCACATTTGGGTTATCCCTACCAGGGTAGCTCTCAGTCGTCCCGAATACTAGAGGCTTAGTATTTCTGTATCAGTTGCTGTCACTTCAGGACTCATGTCAGGTCATCAGTAGTATAATGTAAGGCAGCCAACACCATTACATCAGTTTTTCCTGCCGAGGAGCCCGAAGCAGAAGCAGTTCGCACGAGTGCCGGTCGGCCGCTACCTGAGTTTACATTTTCTGAATTGAAGTTGAAGTCTTCTAAAGCTAAGTACCCCGTTGGCGATCCTTTTTTCTTGCTCTGACTGATGTCAGAAAAAGTTAACAATTGTCTCACCTGAGGAAAGCAAATACCACACCGAGACTTTCATTTTTACTGCTTGTGGCTTAGGCCCAGACCACGATGTCCCACTCTGTCACTTTTGTGCTTTGTTCAATGCCAGAACTATACGTCATCGGGCCCTTATTGTAGCTAGATATTTTCGCTGTCAGTCCTCGATTTCCAGTATGGCTTCGGAAAGCCAACTGACAGCAGATCTTCTGAAAAAACATAAGGATAAAGACAGACAGACCGCACAGGTCCAAACCTACCGATGACGCTTCCGTTAAGCTAGTCGTCAGTTCTCCAGTCCTCAGGTGCTTTTGCAGTCCCTGATGCACGCTTCTGTGGATTCGCCGGCTGCTACTGAGACCCTTTCGGAGTCTGATATGCTGCAAAAAAAGTGGGAGGATGACATAATGCTTACGGTGTTTACCTTAAAGACACAAGGTGCAGGGTTTGATTCTCACATGGGGTAACTGGCTAGGCATCAAATGGCCCAAAAAGGGCAGTTAGCCTAGTACTAATCTATGAACCAACTCTATGAACCAAAACCCTTCATCGACTAAGGATCCTGCGGTTGTCTCTACCTTGGATGGGTCCGGAGCAGCTGAACAGGCACCGGCTTCCGAGGAAGTACTTCACACTACCGATTCTCGACAGAGACAACTTCTTTTGCATTTACTGTTGTTTCAAAAACTACCGAGTTTCTAAGGCCCAGGGTACGAACCACACCCAAGAAACAGACGACTCCATCTCAGGCTCCTGCTTCCTTGCCTCAGTCTCAAATGCTTAAAATGGCAGAAGACCATATAATGCTGATCAGGGGAAGCCATGCTACCCCTTCTAAAAGAAAAGGAGATTTGTCCCCAGTAGTTTTATCTGAACAGGAGTCCGATGACTCTGAAGCCTCTGATTATGAAGACATGCAACCCCTCTCTGCTTATGAGGTTTCTGATGCAGAGGAATCCATTCCTTCAGCCTCTCCACCTGAGGATTTTTCCTTTGGGGAAACCCTTCATAATTTTAGGGAGTATTTCCAATGGGAATGTCAGGACTACCCTCAGTCCGAAAAGAGACTCAAGGAATTCTTAGATCTTCCACAGCACAGACCCTTGGCCATTCCTCCTGTCCTGGATGTTGTGGATGATGTTTTCATGGAATCTAGTTTGTCTCCTGACACCCTCCCTCCTGCACCCAGGAAACCTGACAAGTATTACAGAGTCCCTGACTCTCACAAATTTCTTTTCAAAAATCCTACTGCTGACCCTGAGGTTATCTCCCGAGGGCCTAAATGAATTAAAGCAACTTTTGCTATGAATCCCACCCCCTCAGATAGGGATTCCCGAGGATTAGACAAATGGGGTAAAAAAGTATATACCTCTGCTACTCTTGCTATTAGAGCACTAAATTGTCATTTCCATATGCTAAAATTTCAGCAGCATACCATGGAACTCCTCAAACAAAAAATAACATCTTTTCCTGCTTGTGCAGAAAATAAAGAGTTACAAGAGTTAATGCATTCTGCAAGTCAAGTAACTAAGCACACCTTGCACTGTGGTTTTGATGCCCTAGAAGCATCTTGCAGGGCAGCAGTCACCAGTTCTGTCCTTAGAAGGCATGCTTGGCTTAAGGAACAGCCCTTGCCAGACCATGTCAAATCTAAACTATTGGATGCACCCTTGCACAAAGACAACTTATTTGGCACCAAGGCAGAGGAGGTCTTAAAAAAGATGGAAGAAAAAGCTAAATCTATGCAGACAGTTAAGGATTTCCTGCAGGTACAGCCACCCAGGTTCAAAAGGCATTGCCCCTACAAGCACTGGTACTTTCCTGCCCCCACCAGGTTAGTTCAGCCCAGACCCTGGGGAAGCAGACACCTCAGACAAAACAGCCACAGGGAATGCAGAGATCAAAGCAACAGAGTACCTCCACTTCTAAACCAGGGAGTGCAAAGCCACTCCCTCATGGTAATAACTCACAATGACTCTACACTTCCACCCCCTCCCTTTGCCCACCTGCACTTGCCCCTGGGAGGAAATCTCTCCTTCCACACTAGCACCTGGGCCACCATTACCAACAACCTCTGGGTCTTCAACATTGTGACCCAGGAATAGAAACTTTCTTTCCACGCTCTACCAACCCCAAAAGGGTTCCCAGATCTTCCTCCAAACCAGTGGGCAGAGGCCAAAAAGCAAGTCCTTTCCCTGCTCTCTATGAGGGCAATAGAGCACATTCCTGCAGAACAGATAGGCCAAGGTTTCTACTCTAGGCTCTTCCTAGTACCCAGAAAAGAGGGCACCTGGTGCCCCATCCGCGATCTTTCCATTCTAAGCACCTTCCTGGTGATACCAAAATTCAAAATGCTCATCCTCCAGCAACTACTACCTATGCTCTCCAAGGATGCTTGGCTAGCCACCCTAGACCTAAAAGAGGCCTACCTACACATCCCAATCAGGGAATCATGCAGGAAATATCTACATTCCAGGGCAGAATCACTTTCAGTTCTCTGTGCTTCCCTTTGGCTTATCTACAGCTCCCAGAGTTTTCACAAAATGTCTGGCTCCCGCCATTGCCTTTTGCAGGCAAAGATATATTCAAATTTACCCATACTTAGATGACTGCCTAATTCAGGCAGACAGTCAGGAAAAGCTGCTCAAGCACCTGGCCTTTGTAAAGAACTTACTGACTTCCCTAAGGTACACTATCAATGAAAAGAAATCCAAATTAGTACCCACCCAAAAAATTATATTCCTGGGAGCAAGCCTGGACACAGCATCCCAGATAGCATTCCTTACAACAGAAAAGCAAACTTACCTGACAGCCTATTTCTCTCAGCTAGCCACCAGACCCCAGTTATCCGCAAGGAAAATCCTCCAAGCTCTGGGGTTCATGACCTCTTGCATTCTACTCATTCCATATGCCAGACTTCATATGAGGAATCTTCAATGGTACCTAAAAAGCCTTTGGTGTCAACACTCTCAAGACCTGGAAACTCTTATACCAATGATACCTTGTCTAAGGAAAGATTTTCTTTGGTGGGCAGCAGCATGCAACCACAACAAGGGACTACCCTTCTCACAACCCTACACCACCCAGACCCTAACCACAGATGCATCAGACTATGCCTGGGGTGCACACCTGAATGGCAAGTGCATACAGGGCCAATGGAGCCCACATCAAATACATCTGTATATCAACCAAAAAGAGATGTTAGCTGTCCAGAATGCATTGACAGCTTTCAGACCCTTTCTCTCCCCGGGGGTTCTACTGATCAAAACAGACAACACCACTGTGATGTGGTATATGAACAAGCAGGGAGGGACACACTCCTACCCTCTGTGCAGGCTTGCCATGACCCTTTTGCACACAGCCTCAGTCATGAAACTACATCTGTTAACACAATTCTTGCCAGGCTCTCTAAACACTCTGGCAGACAACTTAAGCAGAAATCTTCTGGACCCACATGAGTGGCAGCTAGACCAAAGAACCTTCACCCTTATAACTCAGAAATAGTGCACCCAGAAGGTCATCCTCTTTGCTTCCCACTCCAACCATCAGCTCAGCAAGTTCTGCACCAGGAAGCCTCAATGCAGGGACTGGAAAGTGGATGCTCTGTCTTTCCAGTGGGTCAACTTCTCGGTCTATGCATTTCCCCCACTACCTCTCATTACCAGGGTACTGCTCAAAATAAGGGAGGAAAAACCGAGGACAATCCTGATTGCCCCAGACTGGCCACGGGGGCACTGGTACCACTGCTATGCAGCCTGTCACCTCTGCCCCATGGCATATCCCTCAGATCCTAACATTTCTGACCCAGAAGGAAGGAGAATTCATGCAGTCTCAATTGCAGACCCTCAGCTTGGCAGCCTGGCTTATTCCCTGACCACTGTACAAGCTGCCACTCTCAGTAAACAGGTTCTAGATGTTATACATGAGGCCAGATGCCCTAGCACTAGAAAGTCTTATGCTGGCAAATGGAAAAGGTTCTGCACCTGGATCCAGGCTAAGGGAGCCAATATGGCACAGCCCTCCCTCCCTCTCATCCTGGATTACCTGGCAGACCTACTACACAAGGGGTATATCCTTCTCTTCTATTAAAATTCATGCCTCTGCTATGTCTGCTCATTTCAGCACTGAGCAACCTCTTTTCTCACACCCTCTCATCAAACAGTTCTTAAGAGGGGCTAGCAACTTGAGGCCACCCAGAAGAGCACCTACCCCATCTTGGGACCTAAACTTTGTGTTGGAAAAGATCGCCTTGCCCCTACCCCATTTGAACCAGCAGCTTCAGCAGAGTTAAAGTTTATCTCATGGAAGACAGCCTTGCTTCTGGCCATCATGCCAGCAAGAAGAGTATCTGAGCTACAAGCACTAATGGCTGTGGAGCCCTTCATCATTTTCCATGCTGACAGGGTCTCCCTCAGGACTAACCCATCTTTCATGCCAAAAGTGGTCAAGTGTGGCTCTCAAACAGTCCATTCATTTGCCCACCTTTTTCCCTAACCCACAAAACAAGGGGGAAAGGATACTGCACTCTCTAGATGTGCATAGACAGCTCAGATTCTATCTAGACAGGACTAAATCATTTAGAAAGACTGATCAGTTGTTAGTCAGCTTTGCTGCAGGAGCAGAGTGCAAAGCCATATCCAAACAAACCATTAACAAATGGATAGGACACTGCATCCATTTCTGCTACAAGCATCATGGGAAACCTCCCCCTAAGGGGGTCAGGACACACTCTACCAGAGCAACTTCCACCTCTGCAGCTTTCCTCAGAGGAGTCCCCACCAGGGACATCCTGGAGGCTGCAACATGGACATCTGTTCATACCTTCACCAAGCATTACCACCTGCCTATCTTCTCCAAATCCAGAGCAGGCTTTACCACTGCAGTCTTGTAGGGTATCCTAGCCAGCTCCCAGTCTTCTTGACTGCCTCCACCCTTTTCTTCAGCTTTGGGAATCAACCCAAATGTGATGACTGCAACAGTGAAACATGAAGAACATAGTACAGTTGTGTATACTTACTATAAATGTTGATGTCCAAGTGTATTCACTGTTGCACTCCTGGTTTCCCTCCCTCTATCCCCCTTTTCTCTCTCTCTCTCTATCTCTCCTTACAAGGAACTTTTTGGTATTTTTTTCTACTGGTGGGGTTCTTTCACCATATCCTGGCTCCCACTTGGGGGCTCCTGACAGTTAGGGCAAGAAAAACCGATGGTGTCGGCTGCCTTACTTTATACTACTGACAACCTGACGTCAGTCCTGAAGCGACAGCAACCGAAGCAGAAATACTAAGCCTCTGGTATTCGGGTCCAACTGAGAGCTTCCCTGGCAGGGATAACCCACATGTGATGACTGCAACAGTGAATACACTCAGATATCTACATTTATGGTAAGTGTACACAACTGTAATTTTTGGGTAGGAAAATCCTGTGCAGTTTGTCATAGAAATGTAGCATTAGCTTCAAGCTGGAAGAGTTGTATATTTTTATTTTCCTTTTAAATTGTACATAGTTGTTCATAGGTTCATAGGTAGGTACTTGGCTATTGACCCTGGGGCCTACACAAGCCCAGCCAAAAAGGTACCCTGGCTTTTGCCTCCCAAGAAAATTATTTTCCTGTGCCACTGTCAAGCAGAGCCACAGAGGTGATCCCTGGGGTGAATTTCCTATTTCCCATCCAATTATCAAGATTTTTCTGAAAGAGTGCTAATGAGGAGCTTTGTTTGATATAGATAGGTAGTTTATTCCAGAGTATGGGAAGTCTCTGGGACAGGAATCTATCCCACTGCATGTTCTGTTTATTGTGGTGACAAGGTTTAGGTCTGTAGAGCGTGTAGCTCAGAGGGATTGGGATTTCGTTAAGTGGTGCATGTCCAACAGCTCTGGGTTTGACATAGCTTTGTATGTTAGGCAGAGATCACCGATGAGTAGGCGATATGTGATGGAGTAAAGCTGGACTTTTTTGAGACGGTCTACGTAGGGCATCTTATTGAGGCTGGTAATCCTCTTTGTGAGGTATTTCTGCAGCCTTTCCAGTTATTGTAGATGTCTTGTGAGGTACATACCAAAAGGGGCATTGTACTCTGTAATGGGTCTAATGAGTGACGAGTAGAGGGGAACAATAACCTCTTTTTTCTGGATGAGAAACCTTTTGTGATGAGGTGTGCCACGTAGAAGGATTTCCTGACTACTGTGGCGATGTGATTATCAAAGGAGAGACTACTGTTCACCTGTGTCCCAAGGTCTCTTATCACACTTTCAGTGTTAAGTATACTACCGCCTAAGTTGTAATTCATGGGTACAGAGTTTTTCCAAAGGGGATGACAATGCACTTTTTGGCATTGAGCTTGAGGCCATGGCCTTGACACCAGGCATCTCTCTCAGTGAGGCCCTTTTGTAGGATGTCCACACCGTTAGGAGTTTAGATTATGGCTCCTAGTTTGCAGTCATCTGCGAACTTCGTTAGCCAAACACCTTCTGTGTTAACCTGTACTTCAGAGAAGTAGATACCAGACAGGAGAGGACCCAGGACTGAACCCTGCGGTACTCCACTTGTCACTGGTCTGAAGTCGGATTTGGAGTCTGCTACTTTCACAGTGTGGGTTCTGTCAGTGAGACAGTTGGCAACCCATCTTGTGACATAGGGATTTATACCCAGTTTAGTGAGTTTATCTATAATTACAGAGTGTGGGATGGTGTCAAAAGCCTTGGCAAGATCTAGATAGGCTGTGTGAACCACCTTACCCTTGTCTACGGCTTTGGTGACTGCTTCAAAGAAGTCTATCATGTTTAGGAGACATGATCTGCTTTTTACAAACCCGAACTGGGTGGGGTCCAGAGTTTGGAGATTACCAATGTCTTTGTTTATAAGTTCCACGATGATATGTTCCATGGCCTTGCAGACCAGGCTCATCAGGCTAATGGGGCGGTAGTTCCTGGGGTCCGTGGTGGCTCCCCCCTTGTGGAGTGGGATAACCGTCACTGTGTGCCATTCAGCAGGCACAAAGCCTGAGGTGAGGCTATGATTGAACATGGTGCTTAGGTGGGGTGCCAGTTCATTCTGTAGTTCATGTAGAACGCAGCCTGGGATGTTGTCTGGTCCCATGGATGCTGTGTTCTTGGCTTTGGAGAGTGTGGTTATTACCTGTGCAGCCGTGATTACAGGAACTTTGCATTCTTCTGGTATAGAGATGGGCTCTTTAGGGGGTGAGAGAGGGGTAAAGTTAACACTGAACCTATCTACCAGGATGTTGGCAATATCAGTTGGGTCTGTATATTTAGTGCCATTGTGCTGTAACTCAGAGCAGATCTGAGTGTTGCCATTGAGATTCTTGATATAGCTATAGAATGCTTTGTGGTTGTCTTTAGAATCAGTGGCAATTTTGTTTTCGTAACTAGCTTTGGAGGATTTTATCAGGGATCGCAGCTTCTTACTGAGGTTGATCAGGGAGCTCCTCCACTCATGGGATTTTACTCTCTTTTGAAACAGTTTCTTCCTTCTATTGTACAGTTTGTTTATGGCAGGGGACCACCAGATTGGCTTCCTTTTGTTGGAGCATAGCATCTTGGTTCTGTTTGGGATAGCACGATCCATGCACTCATGTAAGTGCTTATAAAGTGCAATTGTGTAGGATTCAGTAGTTGTAACTGTATTGTCCATCTGCATGGGTGTCATGAAGTTCATCACTTCTGTCTTAAGAAGCATGAAGTTGGCTTTGGATAAATTTTTTACCATGGTTTCCTTAATGGGGGCGGGGGCAGGATGTGGATATCTAGGGTAATTAGCTTATGGTCGGATCGGCCCAATGAGGCATTGACTTCAGGTGTGGAACACCGGTCACGCATGTTGGTAATGACTAGATCTAGGATATTGTTGCCCCTGGTGGGGGTGTGGATAAGTTGATCCAGGGCATTGGAGTTTATGAATTCCAGAAAGCTTTGAGTGAAGGAGTTGGTACATGAGTAGTTTTCCCAGTTAATGGTGGGGTAGTTGAAATCACCCATTATTAGGGTGTTTGGTTGAACCCTAATATTTTCCAGTAGATCAAGAAAAGAGGAGTGGGAATCCTGGGGCATGGTGGGGGATCTGTAGCAAGCTACAATTTGGATTGCAATTTTGCCCAGAGTTAGTTGCACTTGGATAACCTCGGCTGCATTATGCTGAGCAACTAGCCTGGAGGTGTGGATATCCTTAATGAATATGGACACACCTCCACCTTTGGTGTTCTGGTCCAGGTTACAAGGCCGAAAAGTGTGGTATGAGTTATAGCCTGGTAGTGCAGGGGTGCTCTCTGGAGCCTTGATCCAGGTCTCAGTCACTGCACAGATATTGATGTTCTCCATTTTAAGGAGTGCCTCTAGTGAGTGCATTTTGAGATTTAGGCTTCTAGCATTGAGTAGCATCACCCTCAGTTTTTGCTTGCCTGTTCCTGTTACAGTGGTGAATTTGTCATTTGAACCTTGCCTAAAAAAGCCACTATAGGGGCAGCAAGATCCTTAGCCAGTATCCAGAATCCCAGGAGGGACAGGTGCAGGCCATGTCTGGCAAAGCATCGTGGTCTGTCGACCATGTCATCCCAGGCAGACAGATACTGGATCCCTTTAGAATGACACCAGAAGCTTAGCCAATTGTTGAAGTCAATCATTTTGTCCTTGTACTGCGGCATCATTCTGGGTGATGGCAGAATTCTACTCAGGGCTAGGATCATACCTGCCTGGGCTACAAGATCAGAGAGCTCTTCCATGTCTCTTTTCATGTAGTCCAGGGAGGTACATCTCAGGTCATTCACACCAACATGGACAATGACAGAGTCATATTTGTACTTGTTGTGGAGTGACCTGAGTGCGTGGGTTATGTGGCGGATCCTGGCACCCGACAGGCAGTTGACAGTAACCTTCTCCTTGTTTAGCCTGGTGAGTGGGACATCAGTGTGCCTGTCTATAGAGTCACCTATGACTAGTGTGTTGGGTACGTTGTTTTGCCTTATTGGCTGTGGTTGAGTGGCACACTGAGTCTGCGGGCTATGTATCATTTGGGTTGTGTTGGGTGGAGGTTGCTTGCATTTCTGCTTTGGAGGTCTCTGTTGCTTGAGCAGATTATTATTGAGTGCCTCCGTGAATGTTTTTCTGTTTCTATGCATGGATTTTGGTGGTGTAGATTTAGTGAGACTATGTGATGAGTGTGATGTGGTGCAAGTGTTTACCTTCTCCTCTTGACTGACAAGTTCAGTCTTGATTAGAGAGAGCTTTACCTCCAGTTTGGCTAGATAAGTGCATCTCTCACAGGTTGTAGTTTTGGGTGGTAGGAGGAGAGTGTTGTCTGTGTACATGAGGCAAGTTCTACATTGCCCCAAGATGCCCAGATTCATCAGATAGGAGAGAACACTGGGAGCTGACCCTTGGACATGCCTGGATAAAAAACTATTTTCCTCTAGATAAGTGAGGAAAGTGATTACAAGAGCTGTAACCTCTTGTGCGTGGTTTCTGTGTGTTTAGAAAGAAATGTGTGTGTGTGTGTGCACGTGTGCACGTGTGTGCATGTGCGTGTGCGTGTGTGTGTGTGTGTGTGTGTGTGTGTGTGTGTGTGTGTGTGTGTGTGTGTGTGTGTGTGTGTGTGTGTGTGTGCATGTGTGTGTGAGAGAGGGAGAGAATTGCAATATTTGAACTAGACAACACAAGTTCTAAAGGGAGGACAAATTGTTAATATATAGTAGCTGTACCTGCTAGCTAAAATGTATTTTAATTATGAGTGGCAACTAGAATTTGATTTGTAACAACAAGAAAGCAAAGAATGTGTTGGGAGACCTAGAATAGAGGTTACAGCTAGTGAGGGTACATTTTTAAAGAAATGCATGAAAGTATTCGGTATCGATAATATTGTTTCACTAGCAAGAGCTCATATAGAATGTATATATTTTTCCCCAAGATACAACAATCGGCACAGGTTGGATAAAATGTATATATAATTGGTATTATTGAGATTCATCTAATCATACCCCTGTGAAGATTAGGACACAAATGCACCGTTATAAATTAAAGGAGAGACCCTGGCACTTTTGTACATATTTACTGAAAACAGAAGAATGTAAGAACTGGCTGTCAGTTACAATTTGAGAATGGCCAGGATAATACCTCAACGTGTAGCTGGCACTTAGAAGAAGTTGGAAATGGATTTCAAAAATATAGTAGTAATGAGGGAAAAGGAAATAAAGGAGAAGTGAAATAGGAAATATTTAGAATGATTTTCAAAAATTAAATCACTGCAGAATAGAAAGGGAAGTCTTACACAACAAGAGGAAGCATAGCTGCAGAGTGCTTGGGAAAATAAGTGAGAATTTAGATAGTATATATGAGATTAGGAAAAAAGTATTAAGCAGTAGATAATGTATATGCGTTTATAAAAATATTAAGCAGTATTTTTTCACATTAATCCCAGAATGCAGAAAATGTTAGCGCAATGGCTGAGACTATAGAAAGCAAAACAAATAGTAATAAAATTTAAAAGCCCTATGAAAAGAAGAGTGACTAGAGGTTCTAAGGAAATAGAAATAATTTAGACATTTTATGGATATTTATAGAAGGCTGAGGAATTAGGAAGTCTGGATAAGGTACGACTGGAAATATTTAGATGTACCACTGTTAATAGGCTCAGTTGCTAATAACCAGGATAGACAGAGAAGAAATATAAATTATAATGTATAGTCAATTCACAGTGTCACTGGCAAATTTCTGCATAGTGTAGTATCTTGTACTGTAGCAGGTCAGTCGTTAGAGAATTGTCTCTGCCCCACTCTGTGCTTCAGTGCTTTTATATTCTGCTTATCTTTTACCTGCTTAAAGTTCCATTCTGTGTCTGCCCCCCCCCCCCATTGTATGCCTCTCTAGCTAGCCTGGTTAGTTTCCCTAACCCTCCCACTGTTATTGCTGGTGTTGTTTTATAATAAGACTGTGTCTGTGGCCTCCACACCTTACAATAACCTGATTTCCAAAGTCCCTCCCTCCCTGTTTCATTGATATAGACTGTTGTATAAGCTATTTATGTAGTCTTCTCACTCATTGTTCTCTATAGATCAAGGGGGTAGTCAGGAACACTCTATGTACTCTTCTCACTCATTGTTCTCTGTAGATCAAGGGGGTAGTCAGGAACACTCTATGTACTCTTCTCACTCATTGTTCTCTGTAGATCAAGGGGGTAGTCAGGAACACTCTATGTACTCTTCTCACTCATTGTTCTCTGTAGATCAAGGGGGTAGTCAGGAACACTCTATGTATTCTTCTCACTCATTGTTCTCTGTAGATCAAGGGGGTAGTCAGGAACACTCTATGTACTCTTCTCACTCATTGTTCTCTGTAGATCAAGGGGGTAGTCAGGAACACTCTATGTACTCTTCTCACTCATTGTTCTCTGTAGATCAAGAGGGTAGTCAGGAACACTCTATGTACTCTTCTCACTCATTGTTCTCTGTAGATCAAGGGGGTAGTCAGGAACACTCTATGTACTCTTCTCACTCATTGTTCTCTGTAGATCAAGGGGGTAGTCAGGAACACTCTATGTACTCTTCTCACTCATTGTTCTCTGTAGATCAAGGGAGTAGTCAGGAACACTCTTTCTACTCTACAGAGCACATCTTTTTTTCTGAGCATCAGTTAGAAATACTTGGGCCTTAACAAATCATATTATGTATATAATAGTTTAAATGAATGCCTCTAACAACATGTATATAGCTTACTTATAGAGAGGATTGCAAATCTAAAAACAATGTTTCCAAAAATTCATGACTGAGCAGCTGAAATGTTACACACCTTATGTACTGGGGAGCTGCTTGAGTGACGCAATCATTTTTTTTTAATTTCAGGCAGGTTAGGGGGCAGCAATAAGCATTTGTGAGCGCAAAATGGAATGCCATAAATCCATAATACTCAGTGCCCATGAAACTGCTGTAAGACTCTTTAATTTGTATTCAGCAAGGGATTTCCAGACACTTGTTTAAGTGGTTTGGGTAGCATTGCAGTTGTGGGTCTCTTCTACTGTGTGTGTGTGTTTTTTTTTTTTTTTACATTAGGAGGACTGGATTTATTCATCTTGTGACAGGAGGCGTTTGCTTGGTCTGTCTGAGTTTGGAAATACACAAAAAGGACTCATAGTTTAGTAATTTCATTGGCCAGAGGGATCAATAGTTAGTTTCCATTTTTTTCCTGTGCTTCTAGAAATGTTGTGGGTTTGTAGTGCCCTGTAAAGTAGCAAGCACCTAGAAATAACAGTTTGTAAAACTGTACCCTGTAATGCAGCAATATAGCACAAATGCCTTAGAGCAGCTACTTGGGAATCAAATGGCAATACATATAGATTTAGATGAATATTGTATAAACATTAAAGTTAGAATTTAGTTCTGTTTAGCACAATCTGTTCTGATAAAGCATCCTTAATAGTTTTCTAACCCCAATACACCACCCTTGTAGCTCACAAATCAAAGGACTGGACAATATAGATATTCAATTTTCTAACTTCTCTGTAGCCAGCTTAGTGGATATGGGCATCTTGAGACAATGTAGCAGTTGTCTCTTATTTACTGACAACCACTTAATCCTTAAAAAGCAAACACAGTATGTGAGAGTTGTACTTGCAGAATGACACTGGAAGCTAAACCCATGCATACAAGTGCACATCTGGTTGTCAAATCCATGCACACAAGACACACCTCATATAGTACACAACACACACATAGACTAACATATGCTGAAGCACCCAAGATCAATCTTCCTAAACAACAAAATTGCCTAGATCACCCATTGTCAAAGCTATGCCTCAGCAAGCCCAATGGCACTCAGTAAAAACAAAACCTAACACCATGCATGCTGTCAATTTCAGTATATCCCCAGACCATAAGCCCCAAAGGCAAGTAACCACACTTCCCAGCACTCTCATCACAGGGAACCCCATTGTAAGATATACTGATGCCCCTCTAACCAGGCTGAACAAGGACAAGATAACTGTTAGTTGCGTATCTGGAGACAGAATCTGCCAAATCACACATGCACACAGGTCATTACACTTCAGGTACCAGTATGATTCCATCATAGACCACATAGGTGTAAATGACCTGAGATGTACTATAGACTATATGAAGAAATACATTATGGAGCTTTCAGACTATGCCTCAGGCTGGAAGAACCTAGTATTGAGCAGCGTATTACCATCACCAAGGGTGATGCCGTAATATGAGCAAAAAATGATGGATTTCAAAAGCAGGCTATCTTTCTGGTGTCATTCTAAGGGGATCCAATATTTTTCAGCTTGGGAGGACATAGTTAATGGACCACTTTGTTTTGCTATGGATGGTCTGCACCTCTCCCCTCTAGGCTTTCAAATACTGGCTAAAACTTTATTCAGTTCCATAGTGCCTTTTTCAGACATCTTATCGACATAGCAAAATCAACTCAATTGAACCACAAGGTGTTACTGCTCAACGCCAGAAGCCTAAACAAAAAACTACACTTACTTCAAGCTCTCCTCACACTCCAGAATATAGACATCTATGCAGCTACCAAGACATGGTTTAAAGTGGCAGACAGTAACCTGGCAGTGCAAGGTTTCAGCACCTTCCATACTTTTAGGCGAGTAGCTGCACAGACAAGGTCCAAAGAAGGGGTTTTCTCAATATACATCAATAATAAGCATACCTCTAGGGTGGTCAGACAGGATGACATGCTAGAGTTCTTCCACATGCAGATCTTCATTGACAAAACCCCATACCATATCCTAGCCGACTATAAGTCACCCTTCATATCCCAAGAAGCTTGCAATGCATACTACTGGAGACACTTACCATCTAACCTAACACCCTACTCATGGGAGACTTTAATTTCTCCTCTATATAGTGAGAATCCTACACAGCCTCAAATTTACAGGCACAGACATTCCTGAACTTCATAAATACAAGCATGCTTGACCAAGTAGTGAATACACCTACTAGAGGCCCCAACATACTGGACCTCGTGCTTACAAATACAGGAGAAAGCTCCACCCACAAAGTCTCATCCTCCACAGTAAGGTCCAGCCATAAAGCTGTCTCCTTTGAAATCCAAATCATATATGTAATCCCATTAAAAACAGTAACAGTTAGGAACTATTCCAAGGCAAATTACCTTTTATTAAGTGATGGATTGTCAAAATTCAGTGCCTCTCCAAACCCAAGGAACACTGCAGCCTATGCTGAATCTCTCTCAGATGCTCTGTATAATTATGTCAATGGCTGCATAGAGGCTGCTGTACCTACCAGAAGTAAGCCCGGGACTGGTTCTAGAAACAAACCAAAATTAAACAGGATATACAATAAAAGGAACGAATATAGCAAAAAAATCAGGGAGGGCAATTCCATAAAAATATAAACTCTGTCATCAAAGTAAATCGGCAACTAAGAGGGCTAATTAGGTCAACCAAAGCCAACTTTGATGTTTATATAACATCCCAGATAAAAGATAACCATAAGGCCTTCTACAGAGATGCCAAAAACCACAAGGGTAGCACATAGCAATGTGATGAACTGGTAATTAATGGTGCTACATTCATTGAGCCTGGACTTGTAGCAAACCTGTTATTGGACAAATTTAGTTCCAGCTTTACCCCCCTCTTACCCCCAACCACCCCCTCAAAAATACCCTCAAACATTCCCCCTCCAGATGTAACTAGGGAGTATATTGGCTGCACTTACTAAAGCCAAGAGCATGGGCTCAGTGAGCCCAAGTAACATCCCGGGATGCCTCCTGAATAGCTAAAACATGACTTATCAGGACCCTTGGCATCATTATTTAGCTCTGGTCTTAAAAATGCTTTGTACCACATGAATGGAGGACTGCAACAGTTATCCCCTTTCATAAGGGAGGATCTTCAACAGATCCTGTTAATTACAGACCAATTAGTCTGACTAGTCTTATTTGCAAGGCCGTGGAAATAATTATTTATTTATTTAACATTTGTTTACTGGGAAATTCTGACTTGGAATGAGCAACAGAGGCCCGGGGAGAAATGACTCAGGTGCATGTCTATGTAATGTGGGAGGAAACCGGAGCACCTGGAGGAATCCCACACAAACACAGGGAGGACATACAGAGTCTGCACAGAAGGCATCCCAGCCAAGAATTGAATGGGAGAACCTCTTGCTGTGAGGCGACAATGCAAACACTGCATCATTGTGCTATCCATTATCAAGGAGACTACCAACAAAGACATAGGATACCATGTCAAAGGAAGGTCATGCTTACTGAATCTGATGGACATCTTTGAAAAGGTCACTAAGGCAATGGATGAGAGGAAAATAGTGCTTACTGTCTACCTAGATGTGGCTAAATTATTTGATACAATACCCAACTTGGGAATTGTCAGTAAACTTATGGAACAATGTATAAACCCCTTTATAACATGCTGGATAGCTAACTGATTCTCTGATGGAACCCAGGAGGTTAGAATCAGTGAGGCCACCTCCACAAGGAGGCTGGTCACCAGAGGCAAACCCCAGGGCTCTGTGCTGCCACTCCTCTTTGGCATATACTTCTAGGATGTCAAAGCCAATGTCAAAGGCCTTGGGCTGACCAAGTTTGCAGATGATTGCAAACTGGCAGCAGTCACTGAATCCCCACAGGATGAGAATACCTTTCAGGAGCATCTACTACAATCAAATGCTTGGTGCCAAAGCCCAGGCTTAAAACTCAGTACCAAGAAATTCATTATAGTACCTTTTGAGAAGCCTACCACCATGGTTAAATACTTGGTGAATAAAACACCCTTAAAAGTTGATTCCATTGTCAGGGGTCTGGGAATTCAGGTAGACAGTAACCTAGCCTTTGGTCAGCATGTGTTCAAAGTAGTAAAAAAAAGTACTTCTATGTTGCTCAACTTATAATCAAGGGCATTGCATCTAGGTCCAGAGACGTCATCATACCACTGTACTTGTCCTTCATTAGACCCATCATAGAGTATAATGTCCCCTTTGGTATGTACCTGACCAGACACATGCAGCAACTGGCACATCAACAAAGGTTTCTTACAAAAGGAATGCAGACATGTTCTTCATGTTTCACTGCTGCAGTCATTATATTTGGGTTATCTGCCTACAGGTAGCCCTCAGGTAGCCCTCAGCCGACTGAATATCAAAGTCTTGGGTCCTGCATCAGATGCTGTCTCTTCTTCCATGACATCAGGGAGTCAGAGGTATAAAGCATGCAGCCGATGCCATTACATCAGTCTTTCTTGCCGTGTGGTGCCCGAAGCAGAAGCAGTTCGCAAGCGTCGGTCAGCCGACTCCTGAAATTTTTGTTTTCAAGTTTCAGACCCAAAGTCTTCAAAAAAGCTAAGTACCCCATTGGGGATCCTTTTTCTTGCTCTAATCCGATGTCAGTAAAAGTTAACAATTATCTTACCTGTGGAAAGCAAATAACTCATAAAGATTTTCATTTGTACTGCATTCCTTGCTTAGGCCCAGACCACGACATCCCTCGCTGTAAGTTTTCTGCCTTACTCAATCCTCGAACTATTCGTCGTTGGTTAATTTTTGCATCAAACTATTTCGGTACTTGGTTTAATTATCCAGAAATGGCTTTGGTAAGCCATCCAACTACCGACATTCCGAAAAAACGTAAAGATAAAGACTGAGACAGACCGCATAGGTTGAAAGCTGCCAACGACGCTTCTGTTAAGCTAGTCACCAGTTCGCCGGTACTCAGTGAGGCACTTTCGCAGCCCCTGATGCCCGCTACTTCAGATTTGCAGGCCTCTACTGAGACACATTCGGAGTCCAGTATGCTGTGAGATGCTTCTTGGACTATGGAACCTGCGGATGTCTCTACCTTGGATGGGTCTGGAGCTGCTGTGCAGGCACCGGCTTCTGAGGCTGTATTCAGGCCTACTGACTTGCATTTCAAACCGACGCCATCTTCTTCTTCAAGGCCTAAAACTCGACCCATGCTTAGAAAACTGATGTCCAAACCACATGGTCAGGCCCATATGCCTAAAAAACAAATGATAAGAATGGCTGAAAAGCGTATTACTTTAAATAGGGGAAGCCAGCCTTCTCCCTCTAAGAGACCTAGAACTGATTTTCCTTCTGATTCTTCTGATCAGGACTCTGAAATTTCTGTTTCTTCTGATGACCAGGATTTGCCCTTATCTACCTATGAGGGTTCTGATGCAGAGGACTCCATACCCTCTACTTCCCCTCATGAAGATTTTTCTTTTGGTGAAACTTTGCACACTCTTAGGGAGCATTTCTGCTGGGAAAGCCAGGATTACTCTGACTCCAAAAAGAGTCTTCGGGAATTCTTACTCCTATCACAACAAAGGCCTTTAGCTATCTCTCCTGTACTGGACATTGTAGATGATGCCTTCCTGGAATGTAGCCTGGCCCCAGACACTTTACCTCCAGCTCCCAGGAAACCTGACAGGTATTACAGAGTACCTGACTCTCACAAGTTCCTATTTAAGAATCGTACTGCGTACCCAGAAACCATTTCACAGGGACCTAAAGGCATTAAGGCTACCACTGCCAAAAACCCTACCCCCTCTGATAGAGATTCCAGGGCCCTGGACAGATGGGGTAAGAAGGTATACACTTCTGCTACTTTGGCCATTAGGGCCTTAAACTGCCAATTTCATATATTATCAACAACATATTATTGGATTACTTAAACAGAAAGTTATGTTGATTCCTGACTGTGCTGAAAATAAAGAATTACAGGATTTAATGCATTCTGCTGAACAAGTTGGTAAACATACTTTGCAATGTGGTTTTGACTCTTTTAGAAGCATCTTGCAGGGCTGCTGTCACTGGGTCTGTTCTTAGAAGGCATGCTTGGCTTAAGGAGCAAAATGTGCCAGATCATGTTAAAGCTAAATTACTGGATGCTCCCTTAAACCAGGACTGCCTGTTTGGAACAAAGAAGAAGAAGTACTTAAAAATATGGAGGAAAAATCTAAATCTATGCAAACTGTTAAAGATTTCCTGCAAGTACAGCCTCCCAGATTTAGTAGGCATTGGTCATCTAAGAATTGGCCCTTTCCTGTCTCTTCCAGGCCTTCTCAGTCCAAACCCAGGAACAGCAGACTACCTAGGCTACAGTCTCAAGGTACTCACATGCCTAAGCAGTGGGGGGCTCCTACTTCCTCAGCTGGAAGTAGTAAGACATCCCCCATGGTAAACTGTCAGAATGACTTAACCTTAAACCTTGCAAGCCCTGCTCAACTGCCTGTTCCCTTAGGGGGAAAGATCGCCCTGCATGCAAAAACCTGGGAACTCATTACCAAGGACAAATGGGTTTTAAATATAGTTTCCTAAGGATACATATTCCACTTTCACACCTTACTAACCCCAAATGGTGGGCAAGATCAACAGCAGATTCTCTCTCTTCTAAGTATCAGGGTTATTCAACCTGTCCCAGCAGAGGAAAGGGGACAAGGTTTTTACTCGACTTTTCCTGGTACCCAGAAAAGACAACTCCTGGACCTCGCTATCCTAAACACCTTTTTGGTAATCCCAAAATTCAAAATGCTAACTCTTCATCAGCTGCTTCCCATACTAGGCAAGAATGCCTGGTTGGCAACATTGGACTTAAAGGAAGCTTACCTGCACATTCCAATAAGGGAATCTTGCAGAAAATACCTACACTTCAGAGCAGGCTACATGCACTATCAGTTCTCTGCACTGCCCTTTGGCTTATCTACTGTGCCCAGGGTATTCACAAAGTGCCTAGCTCCAGTCATTGCATTCTGCAGGCAAAGAAATATTCAAATACACCCATACCTGGACGATTGTCTAATTCAGGCAGAAAGCCAGGACATACTATTGAATCATCTGGCATTTGTAAAGAAACTGCTAACCTCACTGGGATACACCATAAATGAAAATAAATCTCATCTAGTACACTGCCAACAAATTATATTCCTGGGAGCAAGCTTGAACACAGCTTCCCAGATGGCCTACCTCACGCAAGAGAAACAAGTTTATTTGACAGCCTACTTCAAACTACTGGCCACAAAGACCCAGCTATCTGCAAGTAAAATACTGCAAGCCCTGGGGTTCATGGCCTCTTGCATCTTACTAATTCCATATGCAAGACTGCATATGAGGAAGCTACAATGGTATCTAAAAAGCCTATGGTGTCAACATTCTCAGGACCTGGAATCAATGATCCCTATCATTCCTTGTATAAAGACAGAGTTCCGTTGGTGGGCAGAAGCCTGCTACCACAACAAAGGACTGCCATTCACTTTACCCTCTGCCGCCCAAACCCTAACAACAGATGCATCAGACTATGCATGGGGGGCTCACTTGATAGGGCAGTGCATTAAGGGCAAATAGAACCCGAGTCAAATGCACCTGCATATCAATCATAAAGAAATGTTAGCAGTGCAAAATTCTCTGACAGCCTTCAAGGACCACAGTCTTCCAGGACAATTATTGATAAAGACAGACAACACCACTGTTATGTGGTACATAAACAAGCAAGGGTGAACCCACTCGTACCCTCTCTGCAGACTAGCCATGGCTCTGTGGAACACAACCTTGAGCTACGAAGTGCACCTACAAGCTCAATTCCTGCCAGGCAAACTAAATTCACTGGCACACAACCTAAGCAGAAATCTCATGGACCCACACGAGTGGAAACTGGAACCAAAGATATTCAACATTTTGAGAAACAAATGGGGGAGGCCAGAGACAGACCTGTTTGCCTCCCCTCAAAACTACCAATTGGACAAATTCTGCACAAGGACTCCCCACAAACAAGCTTGGAAAGTGGATGCCATGTCCTTCACCTAGGAAACCCTCTCTATTTATGCCTTTTCCCCTCTGCCCCTCCTCTCAAAAGTTCTACTAAAGATCAAACAGGACAAACCTAGGACAATAATCATTGCACCAGACTGGCCACGCCAACACTGGTACCCCCTCTTGCACAGTATGTCACTGCTGGAACAATGGCACCTGCCTTAGACCCCTTCCCTGCTGTCCTAGCAGGAGGGTCAGATTCTGCACCCCCAGCTTCAAACCCTGAACCTTGCAGCCTGGCTAATTACCTGAGGTCTCCAACACCATCCCTCAGTAAGCAAGTGCTGGATGTCATTCGGGAGGCAAGGAGGCTTAGTACTAGAAAATCCTATGCTGAAAAGTGGAAAAGATACTGTTCCTGGAACCAGACTCAGGGGATAGGCACAACAGTGCTCAGCTTACCGCATATTCTAGAATACTTAACAGAGATGCACCACAAGGGCTTTTCTTTCTCATCTATTAAAATTCATGCCTTAGCCATTTCAGCACACATTTATAATACTGAGCCACCCCTCTTCTCTCACCCCCTGCTGAAGCAATTCCTCAGAGGGACCAAAAATGTAAGACTACCCAGGAGAGCCCCTACTCCATCCTGGGACCTTAACTTTGTATTGGAAAAGCTCACTCTACCTCCTTTTGAGCCAGCTGCAATTGTAGAGTTGAAACTCCTTTCTTGGAAAACAGCCTTCCTTTTAGCCATCACTTCAGCGAGAAGGGTGTCTGAATTACAGGCCCTCATGGCAATGGAGCCCTTCATCATCTTCCATGCAGACAGGGTGTCCCTCACGACCAATCCTTCCTTTATGTCCAAGGTGGTATCCAGTGTGGCCCTTAATCAGTCCATTCATTTGAGAACCTTCTTTTCTAATCCACAGAACAAAGGAGAATGAATACTGCACTCTTTGGAAGTGCACAGACAACTTAGATTTTATTTGGACAGGACTAAGCCTCTCAGGAAAACTGAACAGCTGCTAGTTGCCTTTGCTGCAGGGGCAGAGGGGAAGGCCATTTCAAAGCAAACCACTTCTAAGTTGGTAGCCCATTGCATTAATTTCTGCTATAAGCACCATGGAAAACCTACCCCACAGGGGATAAGATCACATTCCACCAAGGTTGCAGCTACTTCAACAGCCTTTCTCAGAGGTGTCCCTACCAGGGCATCCTAGAAGCTGCTACCTGGAGTTCTGTACATGCCTTCACCAAGCATTACCACTTGCCTTTTTTTTTCTAAATCCAGAGCTGGTTTTGCCACTGCAGTCTTGCAGGGCTTATTAGCTGGTTCTAATGCTCTCTAACTGCCTCCTCCCTTCCTTAGCTTTGGGAATCTACCCAAATGTAATGACTGCAACAGTGAAACACAAAGAACATAGTACAGTTGTGTACACTTACCATAAATGTAGATGTTCGAGTGTATTCACTGTTGCAGTCCTGGTTACCTTCCCTCCAGCCCCCCTGACTTCTCTTGGCTATACCTTTCTTCTTGTTTAGTGTCTTTAAGCTTTCTGGTGTATTTGCTTTTTGTTGGAGGTGTAACCTTGAATATAATTGCTTCCCATTATGGGGGCACCTGAAATCTGGGGCAAGAAAAACTGATGTAATGACGTCGGCTGCATGCTTTATACCCCTGACTCCCTGACGTCATGGAAGAAGAGACAGCATCCGACACAGGACCCAAGACATTGATATTCAGGCCATCTGAGGGCTACCTGCAGGCAGACAACCCAAATGTAATGACTGCAACAGTGAATATACTCGAACATCTACATTTACACAACTGTACTTTCTGAAAGGTGATCTTTGCCTGGCATACAGGGCATCTCTGGACCTTGTTTTTATGAACATTAGCACATCCACAAAACAAATGGCAGCAGAACTACTAGATTAAAAGACATCAGTTTTACTTGATAAATAAACAGGACATGTTGGACAGACAGCTATATTTCTCAGAGAATTCCCATTCTCTGGAACAGGCTCCCTATCCATATTGAAGCAGAGTTCCTCTTTATCACTTTTTAAGCTCAACTTGGGACAATGGATGGGTAATCGGAAATTCACCCCTGGTCTGGCTCATCTATGTCTCTGATGGACAGAGGCAGTCAGCAATCACCATCTGTATAAATTAAATCTGTTGGTTACATTTCAGTTGCATGGTTAGGCTTTTAAGGGCCCTAATGGTCTTTGTCTAGTACACACCTATGAACATATGAAAAGAGAATAGGCAAAGTATAAAGGAGCAATGGTAAGGGATTTACTAGGCAGCTAGGTAGATGAAAAAAATCAGATAGTTCAGGATATCTGTGCATGGAAATGTTTCTACAGGGTACATTAGAGAACTTCAATGATTACTATTCAATGTTGATTAACATCATTTGGCATGCTATGTATACACTGTCTGTAGTTACTTTTTTTCAATTCTTGTAATGCTTATACTAAAAAAAATAATAATAAAATATTTAACCAAAAAAAAAAAAAGAAGAAAGAAAATGTTTTCCCAGATATTTTTATACATTAAGTAGACTTCTAAGGATCTTCCTAAAGTAAGAAGTAGGTGTTGGAGATGTGAAGGATAACACAAAATAAAATGGGAACATTTATTTTGGGAATTTACAGAGTTCATTAATTTTAAAGATTCCTTAGAGAATGCTTTGACATAAATGTAGCGAGAACAAATTGAAGTAACTAAGGAAATGGCATGCTTGACTTGGTGTTTCCTCTTAGAAGTGTCAGGATATAGTAAGGCCTTATTAAGTTTACCATTTACCATTGTTGGCAGGCAAAAAAGCAAAAAGGAGAATGTAGAAATGAAAAGACTAAACCCATTTTTGAGGCTTTCCTGAGCATTGAAAAAGAAATTAAAGAAATGGTGGTGGGGTCTTTAAAGGAAGAAGGAGGCAAAGTGCATACAAATAAGTGCCATGTTTGAGATCAATATATGCAAAATAGTGGTTAAGGAGATGCGTGATGCTGAAGAGTCGGTAGTACTGAGAAATATGAAGACATGACGTAAAGGTTAATATTGAAGTTATGGGGGGATGTATAATGCAAGACAACAGTGGAAGATGTTTTTGAAATTTGTATTGCTAATGTTTCTGAACTCATGCTCCATTATATAGCATAATGATTGATAACTCTGTAAAAAGATTGCAGTCAGTGTTAGCTGGAGACAAGCACTGCTGAAGCAAATGATACAAGCAGTGATTTACTGTGTGTGGTCTTTTGTCTCCTTAGTTGTGTGACAGGGAACTTAGTATGTGTCAGTAATGGGAGGAAAGGGGTGATGGGAAGAGGGAACGTCAGCAGATCTACTTCAGTTTTGGCAACTGCCATTTTATCGAAAATGGGCAAAAACATTGTCTCAGACAGTGGAGAATTCCCTTTTCTGCATTGTTGCATGTCCTTATATATATTTCAGTTTAAGAAGTATGTGGGGAAGCTGCAGGGGGCCTTGCCCCTACTCCCACAAAAATTTTACTCTGAGTTTTACCAAAAGTGCTTTCAGTAAAACATTTTCAAAGTTTTGCTGTCAGGGAAATAGGTGCTGATCTATCAAAATAATTCCAAGAGAAAGAGGCATTCTCCCTTCAAAAAACACTTTTACTTACCAGTGTATGATGATTTCTTGTAACTGTGATGTGATAACATGATTTGTAAATTAAAAGAGTGTTCAGACTTTTTTTTAATGTTTTGAAATTTCAACTACATGTAACTGCATGAAAAGATATAGAATCACTGCATTCACATACAAACCCACACATCCAGCTACGCACACATACATATTTATTTACCTGTATCTATATATCTGAAAGTATAGATATTTATATATGTGATCCCTTTAAAAGTGTTGCTGCATTTTATTCCGGGAAAATAGCCAGCTAATGAGAAATTAATTGTCACTGTTGTGATGTATAAAAAATAGCTGGACTAACCAAGGCAAACCAGAAAGGTAGGGCTCTAGTCCGAGGTTTAGTTTAGGATGAAGTAATGGCTCTACCTCAAGAGTCAAGATGTGTGGAGTTTTCTAGCCCACAAGGACAGAAATGAACTCAGAGAAATATTTCTTCTGCTGTTATTTAGCTGAGGGAAGGCATGCCAGGATTTGCAACTGGTACTTGTTTGCTTAACCAGCCTGAATACTGGAACGTGTGAAAATGTCTGAACTTTTTGTAGTGAAGATATCCATAAGGTACTTTTCAGTTGCTTGCCAGAAAATAAGCTGATTGTATTTTTGTTATTTCTCATTGCATTCACAAAATAAACCTGAGTGTCTGTATAAAATCTGCCTTCAGTGTCTTTCAACCTTAAACTAGTAGTGACTGCATGAGTGGTTTGCCAAGAGTACAAAAAAGCATTTAATAATATTCCTCAGTACTGGATTATATAGAATGCTTAACAGTGTAGAAGATCAGTCCTATATTGGTACATTTTTATGGCAGTTACTATGAAGTAATGGCAACCTAGTTTGGAGCTGAACCACAAAAAAGTGCAAATTGCTAATGAGGGTGTGAAAATCCAGCACGGAATATTCCAGGTTGATTCTTTGTCACTATTATTATTTTGATTTGTTCTTAATCCATTAAACTGTTTACTCAAATACACTACAAATATCTTGGAATAAACAAAGGGGCAACAATAGACCATGAAAAAAAAGAACAAAGCTCAGTAAGGAATATTTTAGAAAACTAAAATTAATACTGAAAACTGTTTTGACATCTAGCTTAAGCTATAAAGCAACTTGCATGTCCTGTTTTAACTTATAGCTTTGGGTTGATTGACTGGCTACAAAAACAGTTGGATAAGCTTGACAGGAAAATAAGAAAATTGCTCCGTACCCATCAAATGATATACAAGAATCAGTGTTTTCCAAGATTATATACCCCTGGTCTGAATGGGCCTCCTTGAAATCGACTACACATATAGGTTGGTGATTTTGGGATTGCATATGTATTTATTAATATCATCAGATCCAAATATACTAAAAGTTTTAAAACATGAACAAATAATTCCAAGATGACCTCATTGCCTAGTTTAGCAAAAGCCTTTAGGGGGAAAAAAAAGGAGGCATGGAAATCCAACCAAATGTAGTTAAAAATCAGGTGTCAACAGCAAGTGCAAAAAAACAAACAAACAAAAGAATATAAAGAATGGAATCAGAGAAAAAGAAACGACAAATGGAAAGATCATAATTATAGCAAGAAGTATAGAGATCTGCTGGAACAGCCACATGTTGGCCAAGAGTTGTTGTGTGAATGGCTTGGATGGGGTGAATTTAAACTAAAAGATGAAAGGTATCAGCAGCCCAAGATACTGGATTATATACCAGATGGTTCATAAAATCCATAGAAAAGGCAGGAGATGCAGATAAATGTAAGTTTTGCAGTACTGAGCTAGAAACAGTTACACATCCTGTTGCGGGGTGTGATACATTGGTTTACCTTTGAAAGGTTGAAAATCAACCTACCGAATGGTCCTTTGTGCGAACCGGAATGACGAAAATCGTCATTCCGATTTGCACCAAAGTTCGAAAATCAGCAAATCGAAAACCAGATTCGCTGATTTTTGAACTTCAATTCAAATGCAAAGCATAATGCAGGGGGGCTATGCCCCCCTGCACTCCCCATGTGGGGGGCTGCGCCCCCACACCTCCCTACTTTATTATTCTAACTCCGAGGTCACACTACAGTGGGGAAAGGGTTCACTTCCCGATCCCCACTATAGTGCACCTCGCACCAAATATGCCGAATCTGCAATGAGCGAACGTTACTGTGCATTCGCTCATTGCACATTCGATGCATTCTGTTTTCAGCTTTCCAAAAACTTGAAAAAGTCCTTTTGGACTTTTGAATTTCATCCATGTGCATTACGCACATGTAAAGGTAAACTAATCCATTCATGGCTGAAGATTTATATATTGAAAGATATAATAATGTGGAAGGTTGTTACTTTGTTGTAAACTTTACAACTGAGAGGCAGCTGAGAAACATTGAAAACATGAACCACAAAAGATTGTTGCAAATGATAAAATAATGATTACATGGGATCACGGCATATCAGCAGCTAAGAATGTAGACACAAACAGAACTGATATTGTAGTTCAACAGGAAAAGACAGATATGGTTTTGATTATTGAAATTGCTATACACAGTGAATACAGTGTCTTATGACCTGAAAGGCATAAATTTGTAAAATATGAGGACTTGCAAACAGAAACTAGAGAAATGTATGTGGAATAAAGATAAACAGATAGTTCCAGTTGTGGTAGAAGCAAGTGGGTTAATAAAAAAATCTTCAAAAATACTTAAATATGCTACTGATAAAAATAAAGCAATTCATTATTAGCTGCAAAAAGAGGCAATTGTAGGTAAATTGTGGGTGCTGAGAACAGCACTTGTATCAAATGTCAATGAGTGAAGCAAAACTGATTTTGTGAACTTTAATTATGCCCTGACTTAGGAATGAGGTCCATTGCCATCAAGGCATTGTGGAGAAATTAAACCATGAGAGAATGCAATATACGAACTTAAGGTGTACTGATAGAAAACTCTGAAGTAAAACTGAATGGAAGAAAGAAACATGAGCTGTCATACAACTTTTATTAAAGAAGGAGAGAAGGCAAAATAGAAAGGGTATTTAAGTGAGGACTCTCAAAGCAAAGAAAGTGCAAAAAATGCTAAACATTACATAGTAAGAAAATGTACAGTTCTGAACCTATTTATGCTGGTGTTAAGTAGAAAACTCAAAAGGACTCTAAGCAACAGGTAACTTTAAGTAAACAAAAAGTAAAGCTAAAGAAAAAAATGTTCAGAAGTAACCTTTACAGAGGGAGGACAACACAGAGGCAGAGAAGAATGTGATATAGTGGTGTCTACACATACTAAAACAAAGGAAGAACAACCAAAGAAAAGAAAATATTCAAGAGACTTGTACAGATAGCTGAGGAAGTAAAGTGGAAGGGATTTTTGTCTAAAGCTGCCCTTTGTAGGAGAAGCTATAGAAGACTCTGCAATGGCAGGGTTTAAGATTAGTTAAGTAATGAAAGTAATCCTGAGGTGGTGGAAATGCATGCAAGCCACACACATTGTAAAAAAATCACAATGGGAGAATGATACTTTAAGCACAGCATGAGAGAATATAATCAAGGGCACAGAGGACGATAGTAAACAGGATGTTCCCATTACTTTTTCCTCTATTTATAGTTAAAAGGAGACCTCATAAATTGTTAGTAAAGACAAGGAGGAAAGAACGGACAAATTTTTAATGACACAGCTTTATTGCACATCAGTAATGAACCTAGCACACAGTCACATGTTAGGTGATCCCCTGGAGATGAGGAAGACTGAGGCAAGAGTACTAGCCATGTTTTAATATCAAGCCAGGCATAATGAAGAGACAGAAAAGTTCTGTGTTTCATGTCTAGAATGCCAGGAAACTGCACCCCATTTTGCATATAGTCCACTGGCTCCAGTGCTTATTGCAGATGTGCCATTTGAATGTTTTGTGGGGTCACTACAAAATCTAGCAATGGGTATCAGTACATATAGTAATAACGGACTATGCTACAAAAGTTCTAGAAAAAAAGGTGACATTACACAAAGCTAATGCTAAGGCTAATGTCAAAAAAAATCCAGAGTGGGTCAAGTTAAAGAGCTATCATTCCTTTTATGTCAAAGGTATTGTATCAGTTATAGCAAAGTCAGATACTTGTGGACAACAGTCTGTCATCATATACAGATGGATTAGAATAAAGAGGTTTAATAAAAGAGTGAGCTCCATGCTCAGAACAGTTATTGACCTAAATGGTAAAAACTGGGACTTGTCGGTACCTTGCTTACTTGATATGATACATAAAGCACCACAAGCTTCCAGTGGGTTTACCCCATTTGAACTTTGGCATGGTAGGCATTCCAGAGCACTGTGTAATGCTGCTGAGGAGACTTAAGAAGTAGTGAAGGCACCATTAAAAGGGCAGCAGAACACTGCATTAGTTTGCTGGCCATACTATTAGTAAAAGAAATGCCATGTGATGCAACAATGAGTTTATGATACAAACGCTTGATTTAGGGAATTTAACCTAGTACAGCAGGGATTAGAGTTAACACACTCCATGGAAAGCCCGTTTCTAATGAGACAGCAAGGGCTGTCTGAAGTGACAAAAAGAACAGATGCAGTGAACTGCAAGGTTAAAAAGGAACATGAAAGATTGAGCAAATCTATTACTCTAATATACTGACAATTTTCTGACTAATTGGCAATATATGTATCCTTGTTGATTGAGTTAGTCCCACTTGGCGAGTGGGCTCTTTTCAGGCTAAACCTAAGGTGGTACTTACTACTAGTGGAAATTTGGCCAGGACATTGGGAAACATTCACTACTCTTTTCAATAGGTGACGAAGGATCTTTTACATCACCCTGAGCTATCACCAACTGATGGAGGTCCGAAGCAGATCAGACCTTGAGTTAACATCTCACCCAAAAGGTAACATACACAGCAGGACAGCACCCCCTAATGCTATACTGTAGTGTCAGAAATCCAGTCACCTGGAGTGGGAATATAACCCACAGCCTTCTGGCAAGTATGCTACCTGTTGCACCACTGACACTGTATGGCAAGGGTCAGTTGAAGTTAGGGTAGGGAAGATGCAATGTTAAACACTTCTCTCTCTCTCTCTCTCTCTCTAGTGAGATGTTCCTAAGGACAGCATAGGCACTATGAAAAGCCAAGGGCCCAGAATCAAACTGTGTGGTACCTGCCACTGCAAAGGATGTGAGTCCTCGGGCTACTTTCTGGGTATGAGTCACAAGGTAGGAATCAGACCACTTAAGAAATGTAGAGGATAAACCACAGTAAGACTGTAAGCTTTCAGTCAGGATGTTAGGATAAATGATGTCAAATGCTGTAGGGAAATCCACCAGGACCACAACAGAATAATAACGCTGATCGTAACACACTGTGATATCATTCACTACTCTAACGAGAATGGTTTCAGTACGACCAATATTAGTCTACGACTCCATTAGCCATAAAAGAGTAATCAGGCTGTGAATATTAAACTTTCACAATTAACCTCCCACTGATGTGAAAGGAGAAAAGTCTGGTTATGACCCATGTTTGATTACTGGCTCTAATATCTGATGGTACAACTGGAAGAATGGATGTGCCCATCACAAGGAGGGTGAGGGAGTAGGTCCCAGACAGCTTATGCCACTGTTCCTATTCTGATCACTGTCAGTGGTCAGAGATGATGTTGAAAGAGTGGGGACCAGTGCAGGGGAGACATAGGCATGACCACCCAAGCAGGTGACAGTTGCCCTTGTTGACTCTGTAAAGGAGTCTGCACATTTTGCTAGAAAAGCATAGGTGGGCCCTGCAGTGACATAGGTGCCCCACATGACCATCCTAGTGGTTATGCTGTCATTGATACTATTATCCTGGGCATTTTGTTTGAAGTGCTGAGGATAATGATTAGAAATGGGCCTTTTATATTAGGGATGGTCAGCACCAAGATCTCCACTGATAAGAACTATGACAATTGGTGGTATATCAGAAACAGTATAGTTGAAGAGGACAATGAAGCGGGTGTGCCCTCTTTACTGCATCTGTTCCTAGTTCTGGTGGAGTGGTTATCCCTGGGTAGACACATCTGAGTAGGTTGCTAGAGCTGGGGAAAAGTAGCAGTTTAAACCTGTTTGCAGATATCTGCATCTTAATTTTGGCAGATATGTACAAAATGTGTCTAGGTGGTACCGGGTATTCTGAATATTTTGATCAGTTTCTGGTCTCAATTTTCTCACACAAGTCACTTGTGGTGATGGTGTGGAAAAGTAAGGTGTTAATAGCTGAAGCTGCTGTAGTTAAAACTCATAGAAAAGCCTTTGAGTATAAAGGTATGTTCTACAGTGGGCACAATCAGGGTAAACAATTGTAATGACTTAAGATAAAATATCATATAAATGGATATGTAGAGTGGTGGTCACTGGTAGGGAGAACCAAGTTTATCAGAGTTATGGTGCTACCCATGGTATTATATTTTTACAAGATGAAAAGTTGGCAGATTCAGAGGTTTTGTGTCATTTGGAAAGGTAAATCGTGAGGATCTGTAAAAACAGGATGAGAGCTGGAAGAAGGACAGAGAAAGGAGGATGCCTGATTTTGCTAGATGTGTTGTAGTAGCAAGTGCTAGTTAAAAGTTGTGGGATTAAAAAAATAATCAGTTGGGGTGGGTGAACTGGAAGGTAAGAACAAGAAGGCTGACACAGGATATTCAGACAAAGCCAGAACTACTTACTACTGTGAGAGAAGCATGCAGAAAAGCGAGAACCTATCCAGTATCTGTGAGTTAGGAAGAAATAAACAGGATTGCAGAAGATAAGGCATGGATAAGGCAGCAGAGGGATCTGTTAGGTAGGGGCAGGAGGAAACCTTTAGTGACTGTAGTGATGGTAAAGCTAGCAAAGGTAGCTAGACAATGGAAAATGCCCTAATCTGCCAAAGGAAGATTGGCTTGAGTATGAAACAATAAAATGCATAATTATTAGAAGAAAAATGTGAGGAGAGGAGCTAAGACAGAAGAACGTTATAAGAGAGAGTTGATTGGTGCAGAAATGCGATAAGATAAGGAAGATTTTAGACTTGAGGTTAAGAAGGAGATATGGCATGGAGAAACTGAAAGGCAATGAATCATGGGAAGTGAAGTGTGGAGGGAAGATGTATTATCTGAGCTGCAGCATCAAGTGTGTAGGCAAGTAAGGACTTTAGGGATTGTTGGAGATTTGCAGAGATGATTTTTACTAAGATGATACAAATCCTGTTAAGACTAAAAAGACAAGGCTACTGGGAATCTGATGCTTGTTGGAAGTGTGGTGGAGAAGAAGGAGATGATCTTCATATATTGTGGTAGTATGCAGGGCTCAGTTATTTAGAGCTGCTTACCGTTTGGTGACAACACCAGAGAGTTTGAGAAATTTTGCTGGTATCCGAAGCCTTCCTTGGTAAGAAAAACAAATTTAAGCATTATTTTGCACTTGTATTACTTGTTGTCATTACATTCTCAAAGCTTTCTGTGTTAGAGTTTTAAACTGCATTTTTCCACTGCTGTAAGAGCTGCTGTTCTGCAATTGTAGTACTCTAAATTCCTTTTTTCTGCTGTTTTCAGTACTTTTAAGCATCTATTTTTGTGGTTCCCAAACAACTGGGATCCAAACCAGGCATTTTACATTAAGAGGGTGAAACTCTGCTCTCTTGTGACAGGAGAGGGCTGATTTCACCTATCTGAGTTGGAAATTGCTGGTGGAAAGCTTATTGTGTGCTTAACTGATTGGCCTGTAGTGATACCTAGTTTAAAACTTTTTTTCTGCTTGCATATAAGCCTTGCATTTGGCCCTCTTCAAACACAGTCTGGACGATTGGTTGGGTAACTGTAAATTCACCCCAAGGATTCCACCTGTGTCCCTCTTGGACATGGGCATTAGGTGCTGATCATGGAAATAAGGGTAGAACTTGGTTAGGCTTGTAAGGCCCCTAGGGCCATTAGCCTAGTAACTTCCTATGATCCAATGATTCTATGAGAGTATAAGAACAGTAGTAAGGCAAAGATTGAGACAGAATCTGCTTTTCATGCAGAAATTCTAAGCAGAATACAGAGTGTCATAAAATGGTTATACAATTTACAATACATTATACAATTTAGTAGCTATCCATAAATACAAGTTTATACTTTGTCAGCATGATCTCAGCACCCCTTCTGCAAACTGATGATTTTTTCTCATGGATAAACAGAGGTATAATTCTGAAATACTCATTTTCTGGAGTCCTGCAAAAATTCTGATTTAAATACAAATCTGTTGCTATAGTTTGTGAACAGTTTAGAAAAAAGGTATCATGCTCAGCAAATGGAGCACTGTTTGATGGTAATGTCAAATTCTACCTGAACCACAAAATGTGCCCTTCTAAAAATGATTCTACTTCTTCATATACGCACACACACACACACACACACACACACACACACACACACACACACACACACACACACACACATACACACAAGCATGCACACACGCAAGCATGCATGCACACGCACACGGACCACTTCCTCCTTGCTCAGTAAAGGAATTCATCCTTTAAGAGTCATATTGTATTTGTGTTTATTAGAGACTTTGCAACCAGATGGGTTGTTTTGACACATTTGAGGTGGGCAGTTTCTTGTTTACTTACGTTTTCGTTCAACCCATTTATTTTCAGAATGACACTCTTTAAAACTGAAACCCTAGATCACAGTTATTTTTGTTGCCAAGAAGTACAGAATTACACCTGCAAATGGAAATAATGAGTGCAGAAAACCCACCTGCTCCCTTTTCAGTGCTTCATATGAGGTGGAGCGTTATATTTGTTCTAATTGCGTATCTTGTTAATTAAGAACTACTGAATCATCTTTCAGTGCTGGTTTGGTACATTATCAGTAAAGACTGTGCCAGTATCTGTGAGACCTCATTTTGAAAAGGATGCAACAGATGCAACTTTTCTAAAGTTCACAAACTGTGAACAGATTAAGAAACCAACTGTAACATTAAACAGTTTTTATAGAGATGCTATGCACAGCACCTGTTTGTGGTATTTACAGAGATCATGCTGTAAAGTCACTTTTTTTTAGTTGTTCACCTACCTGGAAATATGAGTATAGGCAAAGTTTTTCAGAGTGTCTTTTCAGTAGTTAAATGCATCTTTCATTCCTCCACTATCCTCCAATAATAAATTAAAGTTATCCGTGAAAACCTTTCTTATTTAGAGGTCAAAGTTACTGATGCAAGTCAAGCTAGTAATTAGGAGAACACTGATTTCACTCAGCAGTTCCTGACTGCTGAGGACAGCATACTTAATTATATAATTTCATTTGCAATGATTAAAGAGAATTATTTGTTTTCATCACTACATAAATATATATCACAGCAAAAGAAAGAGGTTTTTCTCCTTTCCTGCAACTTTATAGATTCTGCAGTGGAGTTTAAAGTGCTGAATGGTGAAACATTTAAATGTACTGAAACTTGATGGATATGGCAGTATCCCACACACTGACTATAGCCATATTAAAGAGGGGTGAAAGTACAATACCAGCTTGGCTGTATGTACTGAAAGAGAAGACCAAATGTGGATGGAACTCAACCTTCTAGCTTATCAGTGGGAGTGGTAAGCATTAGGAAACCTGTCTACCACATAAGGAGTGGTTCTGGCACAGAATTTGTAGTTATTGGCCGTTTGGGCAGTCTTTCATCTCACTCAACTTTCTGATTTGAAGGCCTGCATTTGCACTTGTTTCTGTCCTGTAACTCATGGGCCCATCTCATTTGCTCACTCAAAAAAAAAAAAATGTATCTGCTTTTACTGTATTTGTGTTTATTTTGCTTTTGCGTCATCTTAATAGTACTCAATTGTATTTATTACTGCTTGCTGTAACTCATTCTAAGCCTTTTAGTTTAAGCACTTGGGCTTCAAACCAGTTGTTTTACATTAAGAAGGTTTGTGGTCTGCACTGTAATGGCAGAACAGGTAGCTTACATCCTTCTAAGTTGGGAACTGCTGATTGAGGGCTCAGTGTCTGTTATTCTAAAAGTGTATTAATTCTGGTTTAAGCACTTGGGCTTCAGGTCAGTTATTTTACATTAAGAGGGCTCGTGGTCTGCACTCTTGTGGGAGGAGAGGCTGGACTCTGCCCTTCTGAGCTGGGAATTTCTGGTTAAAGGCTTATAGTGCCTGCATATTTGAACTGCTTTTTACTGAAATTGGTACACCTTGTTTGCTGTAGCATAGACTAGATCCAGGCCTTCTAAATCTAGCTTTGTTTGTATAACTTGAGCACTAATCCAGGCATTCTTTAACGTATTCAATTGTATTTATTACTGCTTGGTAGTAACTTGATTAAAGTGTAGCTATCATTCTAAGTCTTTTGGATTAAGCACTTGGACTTCAGACCAGTTGTTTTATATTAGGAAGGTTTGTGGCTTGCACTGTGGTGACAGGTAGTTTACATCCTTCTAAGTTGGGAACTGCTGATTGAGGGCTCAGTGTCTGTTATTCTAAAAGTGTATTAGTTCTGGTTTAAGCACTTGGGCTTCAGGCCAGTTATTTTACATTATGAAGGTTTGTGGTCTGCACTCTTGTGGGAGGAGAGGCTGGACTCTGCCCTTCTGAGCTGGGAATTTCTGGTTAAAGCCTTATAGTGCCTGCATATTTGAACTGTTTCTTACTGAAATTGGTACACCTTGTTTGCTGTAGCATAGACTAGATCCAGGCCTGCTGAATCTAGCTTTGTTTGTATGCTTGTTGTTTGTTTGCTTGTTATTTCCCTGAAACGCTAATTCCACCTAAAACGCGGCTTTTCAGCACTTCTGTGGATTCCTAGTGATATCTGCATTGCTTACTGTACTTATTTCCTTGTTTCACTTGAAAGAAAGTTACTGTTTGTCGTTTTTGCATTTAAGTTACCTGTAACACATCGCATTTAAGTTACCTGACACTTGCTCACTAAAGCAATTATATAAGTCAGCACTAAAAAATTAAAAGCACTACACCCTCACAAACTCCCCTTGAGTACCCTGTTCCCCATTGGCCCTTTTTTCAATTATAAAGGAATTCCCAATACTATTCTAGCATGTCCAAAGGTCAGTTGTCAATCTCCTCTCGGTCCAGCTGGTGAATCTGGGAATCTTGAGGCAATGTTACAACTGCCTCATGTACACAGACAACCCTCTCCTCCTCCCAACAAATTCCAACACATGTGAGAGATGCAACCATATAGCCAAACTGGAGGCTAAGCTCTCTCAACTCAGTACTGGTGTAACCAGTCAGGAGGAGAAGGAAACCACACTCACTACAATTCCAGTCTCACATAGACCTACCACGACAGCAAACCAAACACATAAACACACAAAAACATACTCGGAGGCTCTAAATAAAAATCTTCCTAAGCAGCAGAGACCTCCAAAGCAGACACCCAAGCAACCGCTACCCCAAAACAAAACACTTGCAACAGATAGCTCACAAAGCCAGTGTGCCGAACAGTCACAGCCCTTAAGGCTAAACAACACACCTGATACACTTGTAATAGGTGACTCTATAATCAGGCACACTGACGTCCCGCTCACCAGGCTGAACAAGGAGAAGGTCATGGTGTGAACTGCCTGTCGGGTGCTAGGATCCGCCACATAACACAAGCACCCAGGTCACTCCAAGGCAAGTACAAATATGACTCGGTCATTGTCCATGCTGGTGTGAATGACCTGAGATGTACCTCCCTGGACTACATGAAAATAGACATAGAGGAGCTCTCTGAGCATGTAGCCCAGGCCAGTATGACCCTGTCCTTGAGTAGCATCTTACCCTCACCAAGAATGATGCCACAATATGAAGACAAGATGATCAATTTCAACAATTGGCTTAAGTATTGGTGTAATTCAAAGGGGATCCAATGTCTGTCAGCCTGGGATGACATGCTCGACAAGCCACGATGCTTCGCTAGGGACGGCCTGCACCTGTCACCCCTGAGCTTTTGGATATTGGCAAAGCTTCTTGCTTCCCCCATAGTGCCTTTTTTAGGCAAGGCTCAAAAGACAAACCCACCTCCATAGGTATCACAAGGGATAAGAAACTAAGAGTAATGCTACTCAACGTCAGAAGTGTAAACCTCAAGATGCACGCACTCGAAACTCTCCTTAGCATGGAGAAAATCGATATCTGTGCAGTAACAGAAACCTGGTTCAAGGCTCCCGAGAGCACCCCAGCACTACCAGGTTATACCTCATACCGTGCTTTTCGCCCCAAAACTTGGACCGAACCACAAAAGGAGGGGGAGTATCAATATTCATCAAAGATACCCACACCTCCAGGTTGGTGGCACAGCACGAAGCATCACAGACTATCCATGTGCAACTAACAGTGGGTAAAACTGCCTTCCAGTTTATAGCCTGCTACAGACCACCCTCCCAAACCCAGGAACCCCACTCGGCCTTCCTGAGAACACTGGAAAGTATGAAGGTCTCTCCAAACACCATTATATTGGGCGACTTCAACTACCCAAACATAGACTGGGAGCATTACTCTAGCTCCAACACTCTAGCCCAAAGGTTCCTACAATTTATAAACTCAAATGCTATGGAACAACTTGTTACCACTCCCACAAGAGGGGAAAACATACTGGACCTGATCATCACCAACATGGGGACTCTATGCTCCAGACCAGAAGTGTATCCCTCACTTGTAAGATCAGACCATAAACTAATCTCACTGGATATTCACATCCCGACCCCACCCCATGCCCAGAAAACCACAGTGAAAAACTTCTCTAAAGCAAATTTCACACTCCTAAAAACTGAGGTGGAATCTTTCAAAGCCCCAGAGCCTGTGGAAAATAAGGCCCAGACCACAGAATCCTTTATAAATGCATTCTATGAACACCTTCAGGAATGCATGGATCATGCAATCCCAAATAAAACCAAGACCCAGTCCTCCAAAGGCAGACGTCCTGTCTGGTGGACCCCAGCCATAAACAAACTATACAATAAAAGGAGGAAGCTACTACATGATAGAGCAAAATCCCAAAAAGGGAAGGCATCTCTGATCAGTATTAGCAAAAAACTATGGGCACTCGTAAAATCGTCTAAGGCCAGCTTCGAGAGAAAAATTGCACAGGACACTAAGGATAATCACAAGGCTTTCTTTAATTATGTTAGGAACCTGGGTGGGAATTCCCAGATATGCTCAGAATTACTCCAAAATGACAAAAAATACATTGAACCCACAGACATTGCCAACATCCTAGCTGACAGGTTCAGCGCAAACTTCTCTCCTCCCACCAAAAGGGCAAATATCTATCCCAGCAGAGTGCTGCCCCCACTGACATCTCAGATGCTCAGGTAAGAGCCGCCCTCTCCAAAACAAAAAACACAGCATCAATGGGACCAGACGGTGTCCCGGCTCGCCCTACATGAACTCCAAGAAGAGCTAAACCCAAACATAAAACTACTGTTCAATCTCAGCCTTACTACAGGATATGTACCCAAAGAGTGGCGTACAGCAACAGTGGTCCCTCTCCACAAAGGTGGTGCCTCAACGGATCCTGGAAACTATCGCCCCATAAGCCTGACTAGCTTGGTCTGCAAAGCTATGGAAAGGATCATCATGGACCTCATAAATAAAGATATTGGGGACCTACAGACACTGGATCCTACCCAGTTCGGCTTTGTTAAGGGCAGATCCTGCCTCTTAAATTTGGTTGATTTCTTTGAAACAGTCTCCAAGGCCATTGACGAGGGGAAGGTGGTCCACACAGCCTACCTGGACCTCACAAAAGCCTTCGATACAGTACTCCACTCGGGCATTATAGATAAGCTCACCATCTTAAATATAAACCCCTATGTCACTAGATGGGTTGCAAACTGGCTCAAGGACAGAACCCACATGGTTAGAATTGCTGGAGCCATGTCAGACTCCAAACCAGTTACAAGTGGTGTCCCACAAGGCTCAGTCCTGGGACCTCTCTTGTTCGGTATATATTTCTCGGAGGTACAGGCCAACATGGAAGGACTGTGGCTGACCAAATTTGCAGATGACTGCAAACTGGGTGCCATAATCGACAAACACAAAAATTGGCCAGCAAAAGCAGACACGGATGTAAGAATAAATAAATCCTTTATTTCCAAAAAATATTCAGACCGGTTTCGGCAAGGATTGCCTTCTTCAGTGTAGGACAAACATATGTAATGCCCTGTAATCATATGTAATATATACATAATACTGGCCAATAGGCAAGCAGAAGTCATGAATATTCATGAAAAACTAATAATAGAAATACAAAAAATACCTTGAAGCCTTATGCATTGAAAAACTCAAAAGGTGAACAAGTGTAACACTTGAGTACAAAAATAAACAATATCAACAGATACAAAAAAGAGAAAAAACACATGAAAGTAAACTAATAACAATAATAAAATGTAGTGAACCATGTAGTAGTACATAATTATTGATTACATATTAAAGACTTCCCAATAAAGAAAGTGGAATAATTGGAGCAGATAGATAGATAATAACTATAATACATATATTGTGTACATAATGATGAGCAGATAGATAGATAATCACTATCAAACATATATTGTGTACATAATGAAAGATGATGAATGCCCCCCAAAAAATATTTATATAATAAAAATGCACCAAAGGTAATAAACTACAAATGAATGAAACCATGATGCTAGACATTGCCTATCCGTCAATGCTTGGAGACAAAAAATCTCTAGATAGTGGATCACTACAGATGATCATTGAGGCCAGGAGAAAAAAGGCCCCCAAGGGTGACAATCCAGTATTTCTCTTTGTGATCCAAAAGACCATGCCAACCTTGTTTATGACTACGATCGCCCATGATACGATCAATAATCATAAAAGTGAATTTGGCTTGTGGATGTTTGATAGTGTGTTGGTACAGGGCATTAGTAGTTTTGTGATTTCTAATATCACTATGATGTTCATTAATTCTAGATCTGAGGGGCCTTGACGTTTGGCCGACATAAAATGCCCCACAGTAACAGTTAGCAAGGTACACAACCCAATCACTACCACAATTGCCAAATATTTTGATGTTAAATACTTGACTGGTATTGCGACTTGAAAATTCTTTAGATTTATTCATCAATGAGCATGACCCGCAATGGCCACAGGGAAAGGAACCCACTAACTCCACTCCATGTAATGTAAGTTGTTTATGAGTGGCCCCCCCACTACCTATGTGTTTATAATGAGATAAGTATGAACCCAATGTTTTGCCTCGTTTGTAAGCAAATCGACACTGTTGCCCCAAAAGTGACCTCAATTGATCACTGGCAAGCAAAATATCCCAGTGTTTATTAATGGTGTTCCTTATCATGTTAATATTTCTACCAAAGGTAGTGATAAATCGAGGGGGGGCCCCCAATGTGGTGTCCCACTCTGTTTTATATTCCAACAACTTATCCCTATTGATCCGGTTGACCCGGCATCTGGCCAAGTTTACATCTTTGTTATCATAGCCCCTGCTGGTAAATCTTTGACACAAATCCATGCAAGCTAGATCATATTCCGCGCCATTTGAACTGAGGCGCTTGATACGCATGAATTGTGACACCGGAATACTCCTGATAGTGTGGCGTGGATGCATGCTGGAAGCATGTAACAGGGTGTTGTATTGTGGGTATTTACAGAAAACCTTAGTTGATAATGTTAGGTCCTGATTCTTGGTGACTGTAACATCCAAAAAATATATGGTATTCTGATAATATGTTAGCGAGAATTCCAGTCCCCATACATTGCTATTAAGGTAGTCAACAAATTCACGTAAATACCCCAAATCCGCATGCCACACTAACCAGCAGTCATCCAGATACCGTCGCCAGATGTCCATTTCAACCTGATAAATATTGTGTGAATTGTCATATATCATGTACTCCTCAAAATAAGCCATAAAAGGGTCAGCATAAATGGGAGCAAAAGACACTCCCATTGCTGTACCTTGCAATTGCCAATAACACTGGCCTTGAAAATAAAATACATTTTTGTTGAGTACATGTTCTGACAAACAAATGAGTAGAGTGTTACATCCTGGTGTGTACAAATTTGCCCTGTTGAGCCAATATTGAAGAGATTGGAGGCCTGCCCAATGTGGAATACTGGTGTATAAAGTCTTAACGTCCAAAGTACACATGTACCACCCTAGTTCTAACTGGGTATCCTGGATAATCTGTAAAAATTGGGTTGTGTCCTGCAACCTGGCCCTGACCAAGCCCAACAAAGGTTTAAGGTATTTGGTGAGAAAGGCTGATAGAGGTTCCATTAGTGATCCTATTCCAGAGACAATGGGTCTGCCAGGAGGTTTGATTAATGATTTGTGAATTTTTGGCAAAAGATATAGAATCTGTTTACAAGGTTCTGATACAATCAAGGATGAAAGACATTTTTTGGTAATAATCCCCTCCTCAAAAGCAAGATTTAGAAAATAATCAATTTCCTCTTTAAAATGCGGAGTGGGATCTATGGACATGTGCATATAGCAAGTTTTATCTGATAGCTGTGACAACCCCTCCTGTATATAGTCATCTGAATTAAGTACCACCACAGCACCTCCCTTATCAGCCGGAAGAACCGCTATGTCTTTATTGTTATGTAGTTGATCCAATGCCAATTTATCACCAGTAGTAAGATTATTTTGTAACATAATATGGCCATGATTTTCAAAGTGAAGGTCCCTCAATACAGATTCCATAAAAATCGAAACATATTTATTCACAGGTGGTTGAAACACAGATCTACCACACCTAAACTCATCCGATGTATGTGAACCATCTTGGGCAAAAAACAATTTCAAATTAAGGTTACGACAAAAGGCCTGAAGATCCTGAATAATATGATATTCTTGAGAGAAAAAAGCTGGTATATAACTAAGGCCCTTATTCAATAAGGCTGTTTGTTCTTCTGATAACAAGGTTCTAGAAAGATTCAAGACATTTTGATTAGGTACCTGGACTGTAGCTAAGTCAGAAAATTGTTGAGTAAACCCTGGAAAGAGATGTCCTGAGGTTCTTTTCTTGTGCTTCCTGCCCCCCCGATGCCCTGTGCCACATCTAAAGGGATGTTTCTATTACTTTTCTTTCTATTGGGTGATCCCCTATCAGAAATCCCTTCACTATCCGTAAAGGAAGAATCATCCCCTGATGTACTGTTAAAGGAACTATCCCTGTTTTTTAAGATAGATCTAGGCCTCTTTTTGGTACGACTGGGCCCCAACCTTGTTTGGTCCGTATCAGCAAATCTGACAGAACGACTGAGATCAAAGGGTCTATCCCTTTGATAGTCTGAAAAGTCTCTATGGAATTTTTTGATTTTACGTTCCTTAACGATCTTTTCATGTTCAGTCAGATCTTTTGATAATTTTTTAATATTATCTTGATATTTCGGGGAAGATTCAAATTTGCTAACATCTGAGCATAATGTCTTAATTTCTTGTATGTTCATATCAACAATCCTTTCATAATATTGTAATACTATATTCACAAATAGCATGGACCCCACCTGTAACGCTTCCTTCCAGTCTTGATTTAACTTGTCGTCCGGTCTCCCCACTAGGGGTTGGAGACGTATTCTAAGCCCCCTTGGGGCCATCTTCTGGGTAGAATAGGCTCGAAACAGTTTAAGATGCCAAATATTGGATCTTAGTGTTTTAAATCCCTTAGTAAGGGAATGAAAAAACATATCACAATCCACAGATATTGATGGTTCAGTAGTGTCCGGATCATTGCTTGGTGGGGTGTTGATCCCAAAAACACCTATATCCTGCCTATCAGCACATAATCCGGACAAAATACTATCCAGGTCCATGCTGTGAATAAATATGGTGGTAGCCCACACCACTAGGAGAGGACAGATTATGAAAACTGGTTTGGGAAACCCAAGCGTACCAAAAAAAGGGATTAAGGTCCCCATAATAATTATGTTCCAATTTTAAAAAAAGGATATACCCAATAGATGGCACCAGGACAAAGCGAAAAGGGCAGGAAACACTCCAAAATTCAAAAATAAGTTTCAAAAACTAGTCAATTCCAGTACCAAAAAATAGGCTCATAAACACAATGATGTATAATTCAGACCAGTATAATGTCAATGAAAATTGTCAAATGGAACAGCCCAGCGTGTTATTATAAACCAAAATATAATTTCAATACACAAAATGACAGACTGCCCAAAAAATAGATCATGAAACCATTTATTCTGTGGAACCAAACAGTGGATGTGGATCCAGAAGGACAAAACAATTATTGACACTAATCATAATATTTTAAGCGACCTGCAGAGTAATGTTAAGGGCTCGGAGAAGAATATTGCAGTGTGGAGTCCCTAATTGGGAGTATGGATTCAGCCCTAAGTATATTGATGTCAATATAAATAGTATATTGATAATTCAACTGTCTAAGCAGTATGATTAATTGAAATTCTCAAAGGACAAAAATCCACTATAATACTAGATCTGTTTACTAAAATAGCCTAACCAATACCGCAAAACAGTATAATAATAGTAAGTCAATATGTCCAAGAAGCACCAACCACTCCCTGTGCTAGTAATGCAAAAATTAGTTATTATATATGTAATGCCTGACACCACAAAAATAAAAATGCCAGAGGTAAATATTGGAATGTTGTTAACTGTTCAGCCAATAAAAAATGGCATTAGGGCTAAATACAAAAATGTATCTAAGATGCCATGAGCTCAATGTAAAAACGCCACAATGGCTCAAATAGAACTTGGCCTAATAGTACCAAAATGTACTATAATAATGAAGTGTCTAGCCACAAGAATGTAACTTAGTCAGCAATGAAAAAAATGTGATAACAATAGTACCATATTAACATGTCTCAAAAGTAAGTCCAATTCTGTAGTTATAAGGTCTGTATATCAAAAGAGCCCAAACAGACACAAGAACCAACAATATCACTATAATCCCCTCAAAAAAATGAATGACCCAATACAATATGATGGTTGAAAACCTATAGATTCAAATCTGAGAACAGATCAAACCAGCTATGTTCTGAATCATTGAATATCCAAGGTATTACCTAAGTATTGAGACATTAAAAGGCAAGTGGTACCAAACATCACAGAAATGTGAAAAGATATATGTTTGCCTGGGCTTCAATACATACAAAATATAAAAGCCATCAGTTCACAATTGTGTAAAGACAGATAACACGGCCCACAGTATAAATGAAAAATGTCAGTGTCCAAAGAGACCTGAAAATCACAATAGTCTGTCATGAGTGTCGTTGAAAAAATATGAGAATATCCATGGAACAATTGTAAGATTAGCATAAAATATGCCCAACTCGACAAACGTCGAGTGTTACTTTTACGTGTTGACCCGTCTCCTAAACATATAACAAAAACTAAACAAATAGTCTCCAACTAATGGAAAAGTCCCACAATAGAATAAAATTCACATATTCTCAAACGACCATCCATAGACCAGTTATAGTGTTCGATAGTATCCCAACAGTTCTTCGTGAATTTGAATGAAATAAAGTACAAAATATAGTTGCGACGAGTTCTTGATCAACATAAAGGGTTAGGACACACAGTCCCCTGTTGATATAGGTTAAATTGCCTTTGGTACATTCCCGTTCAACTCCATTAAACACAAACTGTGAAAAAATATAAAAATTTACATAAAAGTCAAGCCAATACTGTAGTCCACAGTTCCTGAGAGTTGTTAATAAACACTAGACAGTAACACACATGGTCCCCACATGGTACACGCTAGATTCTCTTTGATGTGGTCCCGTTCAATCCCATCAAACAAAAAATGAAAACAAATGAACATATGTTCCCGAAACTCAAGCCAATGAAATACTCGTGATGGCCAAAAAATATCCAAAAAGACCGATATTGTACTGAAATGCTGTTTTCCCCGTTCCGAAGAACATCAGTAGATTTTACTTCCCCTGGTTCCAAGTAAGCACATATTACCATGCGACCAAATCCTGATATCAAATAGTAGTGATTCCGTCCCTCGATGTCAAGAGGTAGAAAATAATGCCAGTTAGGCAAGGCGCAGCAGTATGAAGCCCTCACAAGCCTCACGCTAGTATTCTGCTCCCAAACTGAGCCGAAACACACCCAGTAAACGGAATCCAATAAAGAGCCCAATTCACGATATATTTAGATGGTATAAAAAGTCATAGATACTCAAATGGTAGCATAGTCAATGAAAAACTTACATATATATAGAACCAGAGATTCAGGCCAAGACTGCATATCAGAGACCTATTCCATAGCGTCAAAACCGCATAATCCACAAAGAATCATAAGGCGACTAGCGTACAGCACGACTTCCATCAACAGGAACAAAAAAGTGTCCAAAAACGAAAACCCCAGAGTAAGGAGAAAAAAAAAAAAACTCTGCGGGTATATAGTACAAAAATAAAATAGTTATCAACCTTGAAAAAGGGAGATGCACATCCACTGCTTGGTCCCACAGCACAGATTCAGTAGACCATTCCAAACAAAGTCCTATGCACGGGGGAGTGCACGGCCAAAACCATATCAACAAACACAAAAATTGGCCAGCAAAAGCAGACACGGATGTAAGAATAAATAAGTCCTTTATTTCCAAAAAATATTCAGACCGGTTTCGGCAAGGATTGCCTTCTTCAGTGTAGGACAAACATATGTAATGCCCTGTAATCATATGTAATATATGCATAATACTGGCCAATAGGCAAGCAGAAGTCATGAATATTCATGAAAAACTAATAATAGAAATACAAAAAATACCTTGAAGCCTTATGCATTGAAAAACTCAAAAGGTGAACAAGTGTAACACTTGAGTACAAAAATAAACAATATCAACAGATACAAAAAAGAGAAAAAAACACATGAAAGTAAACTAATAACAATAATAAAATGTAGTGAACCATGTAGTAGTACATAATTATTATTACTACTAATTGAGTGAAAAGGTAGAAAAGTAACTTGCTATTGTAGGGGGCTGCACCCCCCACACCCCCCGCTAAATATATATTCCAACTTCGAGATCGCACTACAGTGAGGAATGGGCAAATATTCCATTCATCACTGTACCTCAACCCCAAAAAAACAAGTCAGTTTATGTACCTTTTCTCTCATGTGAGCATTTGATATTTTTACCATTCGAGATGGTAATATAGACCCAATTAGTTTGTGGCTGGATCTAACCAGGGAGGAACTGACTATTGGTGTAGAGCAATGGTTGCCCATGTTAGTAATAACCAGGTCAAGCATGTTGGTTCCTCTAGTGGGGGTAAGAATGAACTAGTCCAGGGCATTGGAATTGATGAATTCCAAGAAGCATTGGGCTAGTGTATTGGTGCATGAGAAGTTTTCCCAGTTGATGGAGGGGTAGTTGAAGTCACCTAGTATGGGAGTGTTGGGTTGGGTCCTAATAGTTTCCAGGGTGCTTAGGAACATGGAGTGAGAGTCTTGGGACATAGTTGGGGACCTATAACAGGGTACAACCTGAATCGCCATCTTACCCAATGTTAGATGTACCAGAAGTATCTCAGGTGTGTTATACTGGGCTACTCATCTGGAGGTGTGCATATCCTTTATGAATATGGAGACACCACTGCCTTTGGGGCTTCGGTCCATGTTCTGGGGCTGAAAGGTGTGGAATGAGCTATAGCCTGGTAGCACAGGGGCACTTTCTGCTGCTTTAAACCATGTTTCCGTTACAGCACAAATGTCAATGTTCTCCATTTTGAGGAGTACTTCGAGCAAGTGCATCTTGAGATTTAGACTTCTAACATTCAGCAGCATGACCCTCAGATTGCATTTATTTATAGCTGTTATGGTAGTAATTTGGTCTTTGGAACATCGCCTAAAAAAGGCACTATAGGGGTGGCAAGAACCTTAGCCAGTATCCAGAAACCCAGGGGTGATAGATGCAGACCATCTCTGGCAAAGCATTGAGGTCTGTCAATCATGTCATCCCAAGCAGACAGATACTGGATCCCCTTAGAATGACACCAGAAACTTAGCCAATTGTTGAAGTAAATCATTTTCTGCTTGTACTGCAGTATCATTCTGGGTAATGGTAGGATGCTGCTCAGGGCTAGGGTCATACTTGCCTGGCCCACATATTTCGAGAGCTTCCATGTCTCTTTTCATGTAGTCCAGGGAGGTGCATCTCAGGTCATTCACATCCACATGGACAGTGACAGAGTCATACTTGTACTTGTTGGGGAGTGACCTGAGTGCATGTGCTATGTGTCGGATTCTGGCACCTGATAGACAGCTGACTGTTACCTTCTCTTTATTCAACCTAGTGAGTGGGACATCAGTGTACCTCAATATTGAGTCATATGATTAGTGTATTTGGCAAGCTGTTTTGCTTTAGGGGCTTAGGTTGAGGGGCACACGGTGTAGGTGAGCTATGTATCTTGCGGTTTGTGCTGTGTTGTGGTGGTCGAGTGCATTTCTGCCTTGGAGGTCTCTGCTGTTTGGGTAGATTTCTATTGAGACCCCACATGAAGGTGGGTGTGTGGTTTGTGTTTTCTTGTGAGAGCTGTGATGGTGGGTGTTCTGGAGGTCTATGTGTTGCATGTGGTGTGGTGCAGGTGTTGACCTTCTCCTTCTGACCAGCTATTCCGGTCTTGGCTTGAGAGTGCATGGCTTCCAATTTGGATATATAAGTGCATCTCTGCAAGTCTGAGTGTTGGGAGGTAAGAGGAGAGGGTTGTCTGTGTACATGAGGCAGTTGCTACACTGCCTCAGAATGCCCAAGTTCACCAGGTTAATAGGAGAAAGCACAGGGAACTGACCTTTAGACATGCCAGGAGGGATGGTAATTATTACTAAGTGATGGAGCTGTTTCCTTATATATTCCTTTTACAGGAAAAAATGTCAGTCAAGGTGTCTGAGTCTGTGCAGAGCACAGCCAAACACTCGAGGGGAAACTAATACATAGACCCTGAAAATTTAAGGCTGAAGTATTTAAGCATATATTCTAAAGTTAGAAAGAAATCAAGCAGTACTTACTGAAAATAAAGAATTAGCTTGTCAGGAATGATGAAAAGAGGGGAGTCACATAAATGGCTACTGCCTGGCTACTACTGATGCTGGTCTCAGCACAGCTTCACTCTGTTGGGATACAATACTCCTTTGGTTCTTCTCTCACCAGAAGCAAAATGTTAGCACCAATCCCAAGAAGAGAAGCAGGACATGGCCTGTTTGGTGATCCACAGTCTTGTCCCACATGATGCAAGGGTCTGTAGGCTTGTAGCCATTTTCTGGTAGATGCCTCGAATAGCAACCAGACCAATCAGGTACATTACGCACAGACACTCACCTCCATCCAGAAAGAGTCAGGAATCGATGCAGAATCAGAATATAAGCACAGATTCTAAGCTGTCATCTATAAAGCAGTTATTAAGCTTTCTGGTGATCAGCAGTCATCAGGAAATAACGTAACTGCACTCCTCTTACCAGGAGAAAAAAGGAGCACTAATCCCAAGACGACTACTGAGAGGCAAAATGTGGGCTCTCCAATAACTGGTGGTCTTGCAATAGATGCTTAAAGGTAAGATGAAAAAAATGGTTTATCCTAAACACTGCAGTGTGCACTAGAGGAGTTAGAAGTGAAAGTAGGCAACTTAAATTTACCTGTCTAAAAAGTTAAGTTTTAATGGAGAGTCACTATTTTTAAAACAGAAAGATAGATTGAAAGGGGGTGGTCACTTTTTTATTCTGGTACTAGTGAATACAGTAGGATGGCCAATAAATTTAAATAGTTGAAGGGGAGTGATTTCACAAAACTATAATTTTGTGCTTACTCACACCAGCCATTAAAATCAGAGAGAAAATGAGATATATGGTCAAATTAACATAAGAGGCAGGCACCTGGAGAGACAGTGATGTTTAAGAACACACCAGTAACTGGATGGGAAAAATTTCTGTCTGACTCACAAGAGACAGAGCTGTGGTCTCTTTTCAAGTTTTAATATGCAGTTAAAAGCAGAATACAAGTAAAACACAGTGTAAAGAAAACATATCACAGTATACAAAATAGAAAGACAATAAAGTAATAAAAAATACAACAAATAAAAAGCAAACTAACCTTTCCCTCATAGCAAACTGTAGCAGAGTCTGGGTGAGCCTTTCCAGTAAAGCTCTGAAATGTTGTATTTTACACCTTAAATAGAAGGTTTAGTTCCTAGCTCCACTCCTTAGTTCACAGATGTTTAACCTTAACTGACCTGTGTGACTTCTGACAATAACAAACGTCTTAGAAAACAATTATTAAGCCGGGAGTCCTTTAAAATTGAAAGATCAATCCTGAATAGCGTCTGTATGGCGACCGCAGCCGCCAGCGTCACATGACTTTTTAGAAAAGTATATATATGTATTTTACTTGCATTTGTATATAACTACCTGACTTTATTTTTTATCCAAAAGCTTATATAAAGGCATTTAAGTGGTTTCAGCTGCTTGTCACTGGACATTGACTCCTTAATTGACCTGTTCTAATTTCTCTGACTCACAAGAGACAGAGCTGCGGTATCCTTTCAAGTTTTAATGTGCAGTTAAAACCAGAATACAAGTAAAACATAGTGTAAAGAAAACAAATCACAGTATGCAAAATAGAAAAAGGCAATAAAGTAATACAAATAAAAAGCAAACTAACTTTTCCCTCACAGCAAACTGTAGCAGAGTCTGGGTGAGTCTTTCCAGTAAAGCTCTCCCTCTCTCTCTCTCTCTATCTATATATATATATATATATATATATATATATATATATATATATATATATATATATATATATAAAGAGAGAGAGAGAGATTGCTTTATGAGGCTTACTTTTTTTTCTTTCTTAAACAATTTCTCCTCAGAGTCCTGTTAAAAAGTGTTCTTCTGATATATAAATAGGATAATGGCTTCCATAAAAGTTTTATTTTATTTGTTTTTCATTGAGAACATATTACAGGATACATTAAGTATAGACTTCACTCAAAGAGTTTCAATAATAGTACTAACATTAAGGGTTTAAAGGTGTCGCATGCTTTTTATGGGAAAAAGCTGTGAAGATGAAGAGATGCCAACATTCATTATGTGTCTCTAAAATATCAGCATTGAAGGATCAGTGAACATCAGTAGAGGAGAAAGAATCTAATAAACTGAAAAAGATAAAGGCCAGGATTCATAGTCATCATCACAATGGCAGTAGGGCTGGTACACAGTGTAATGCACATACTAAAGGCCTAAGTAATTCCTTAGTATGCCCTAATTGCATGGAGTATATGCATGCACTGCCATGCACTCAGAATAGTCCAGATAAGGAGTAGGCAATCACAAGGGTTCTTAGTAAGTTCTGCAGTTTATAAATATGTGAACTACATAGTTATGTGTGTAGTGCAGCCTGACATTTGTGAGACTACAACTGCAGACCAACCACACAAATCCCTAAACAGATGCCCCTCATGTCCCTGTAATGCAGATGTGGTGCTCAATATTGACAAGCTGGCCCAAAAATATATTCATATAAAAGGATACAAAGATGCATTCCCTATCTGGGTGTCATGCAGACAAGCATGACGCTGCAACTACACACTGCCATGTCCTCAGCAAAAGGCCATCACCCACATCACATCATATTAGTGGGCTTGTCCCCATTACTTAATCCCTTTGTTTGCATTAAATGCAAATGAGCAGTTCTCTGTAAGTATTGGCTGAAATGGCTATGAATGCCTGTCTTGGACTGAGAACCAGGAAGGAGATCATTGCACCAACAAAATTTTGTAGTATTCAATCTTCACATCAAGGCTACCTGCACTGTGACCACCAATGAATGCAAAGTGCTAGAATAATCAGTGTGCTGTGAAACAGTTTACACACCTAGGCAGGAGGAGGATCCCCTAAAAATCTTTTGTCTTGCAGTCTTCACCCTGCTTCTCTTCTGAGATAACACCAATTTTACCATAACACTTTCCAACTCTTTTCTGATCCCTTTCCCTAACTTCTTTCTCCCCTCCACTAATTCTTTCCTTTCTCTCTTACGGTCTCTGACTTGTATTCATAATCACTGTAATTTACCAAAAGTTGTTGTTTGTCTTTCAGCTTTTCCCGGTTAGGGGTCACCACAGCGGAACTCCGGTCCGCTAATGATTGGCAGTAGATTTTCATGAATGCCGAGGTGCCAGCTGTACTTCTCTTTAATCTCCTTTGACCAATACCTTCACTTCCTGTCTCCCATATCCCAAATACCTCCTCTTGTAATATTCATAAGCACTAATGATTTCCTATTACTCTTAAGATCCTAGAATTACAACAAAAACATTTACTATATGTAATGACAGCAGCTCACATATGATACTCGTTTTGCATCTCTCAACCTCCTTCCACCTTTGTTTTCACTCGTATTCTTCCTCCAACCTCAGGTCTTGCTCTGTTGATATTTTTCCATTCTCTTTTCATTCTTTTCTCAATTAACAACACACATTCTTCTTTCAAAAATTGCAATGTATGTACTACACAAATTGACATTATTGAGAAATATGTTTTGCTCCTTAATACAATTTTACTTTTAAAGATGTCACAATATACTATTACTTTTTTCCTCTGCTACCTTTGCTTAATTTGAAGTTTTATAGAAACCTAGTGGAGCTTTTCTCCCCAAGTCTCTGCTGCAAAGGGGCTTGTTGCCCCACTGGATTTTCCTGGCAAACAAGTTGTTGTTTGTCTTTCGGCTTTTTCCCGGTAAGGGGTCACCACAGCGGAACTCCGGTCTGCTAAGGATTGGCAGTAGATTTTTACAAAATGCCGAGGTGCCAGCTCGATGCCCAACCTTCAACGAAGGCACGCCTATTTACGCACGCATGTCTTTCGAACGCTACCCAACCGCGGGGAAGACATGCAGACTCCACACAGAAGGCACTCCCAAGCCAAGCCGAGAATCAAACGGGAAAACCTCTTGCTGTGAGGTAACAATGCTACCACCATACCACCGCGGCATAGATAAATTAAATAAATGAATAAAATAGCAATAGAAGGACATTACAGACTCAAAGTATTTCTAAACCTGATCATTTGATCAAAAATTATTCATATCATCACAAGTAACATTATCGGGGAATGAACTCAAGTTGTCAGTAAGACAGCATTTTGCCAAGTCTCATGCAAGACAACATGAATGATATCTGTTAGGCAGTGCAGATAAAATATCATGAAGATATACAGAATACATTTGGGATGTTCCTGTATTATAAACTCCAAGAAGGATACACAATGAAAGTGCAGGGGCTATAAGCCGTGAAAACAACAGTGTACTGTAATTATGTTTCATTAACCATGCTACATTCTGGACCTCTTATGAGACACAATGCATAAATGGGACAGTGAACAAATTCTTCTGCTTTGGTTTGTAGTGGATTACCTAAAAACTCAATGTAATGTGGTAATCAGCAAATGAAGCTGATGGAAAATACGATGTTAATGACATCAGAATCTAGAGATAAGAAATATCCAAAGTTTCAAAGACACCAGTTGCCTGTAATCCAAGGTAAGAAAGCCTTAAATCAATGGCTCAGAGTAAAAAGAAATTTACAGAACAGTCTTTTCTAGCATGATATATTATTGCCCAGGTTACAGGACCATAGCATTTTAGGACAGATGTGCTAAGGGAACCAGTGCAAGGCCTACTACAAGTGGAGGTACATTGTTCTCTGGTGCATCAGAAGGCATTGCCTGTGAAGCAGATGTAAGTGGAATCACTAAAGCTGTAGTATGGAAATTGGGGGTTTATCTAAAAGAGATTATACGGTTTTTGCTAGATATTGTTTTCAAACAGTTTAATGGATACAGTTTACTAGCTCACATAATAAGGTTCCCTGACAGAGATCATTCTACCAGCTCATGTTCATAGGTTCATAGGTGCATAGGTGTGTACTAGGTTAATGGCCCTGGAGCCTTTGCAAGCCTAGCCCAGAGGATTACCCTGGCATCATGCCACCTGACCTTAGTTCCCGGTGCCTCTGTTGAGTAAAGCCACTGGAGTGATCCCCGGGGTGAATTTTCTATTTCCCATCCACTCATCAAGATTTCTCTTGAAGAGGGCTCGTGAGGTGTTCAGCTTGACATGTAGGAGAAGTCTATTCCATAGCATGGGCAGTCTCTGGGTTATGAACCTGTCCCTCCAGCACATTCTATTGACTGTGTTAATGAGGTTGAGGTCCCTGAAGCGTGTGGTGTAGAGGGATTGGGATTTTTTAGATGTAGCATTTCTAACAGAGCTGGGTCAGACATGGCTTTGTAACTCAAGTAAAGATTGCCTCTAAGTAGGCGATATGAGACAGAGAATAGTTGGAGTTTTTTAGTCTGTCCATATAGGACAAATGTTTAAGGCCTAGGATCCCCTTTGTGAGGTACTTTTGCGGCCTCTCCAGTTGTTGCAGGTGTTTAGTGAGATACATGCCAAATGGGGCATTGTACTCAATGATTGGCCTAATGAGGGAAGAGTAGAGAAAGACAATGACCTCTTTCTTCCTGGATGGAAAACCCTTAGTAATGAGATGTGCCACATAGAATGACTTTCTGACCACAGTGGCAATATGGTGGTCAAAAGACAGGTTGCTGTCAACCTTGTGTTCCCAGATCTCTTATAATGCCCTCTGTGTTCAGTGGACTACCATCAATGTGGTAATTCATGGGAACCAGGTTTTTCCCAAAGGGGATGATGACACATTTTTTGACATTGAGCTTAAGGCCATGGTTCTGACACCAGTCGTTGGTCTCAGTGAGGCCTTTCTGTAGGATGCCAACGTCACTTGGGGAGTTAATAATAGCTCCCAACTTGCAATCATCTGTGAACTTTGTCAGCCAGAATCCTTTCATGTTGACCTGGAATTCAGAGAAATAGATACCAAATAGGAGAGGACCCAGGACCGAACCCTGTGGGACTCCACTCGTAACTGGTCAGCAGTCTGACTTGGAGTCAGCTACTTTCACACTGTGGGTTCTATCTGTGAGCCAGTTTGCAACCCACCTAGTGATATTGGGGTTGATGCCTAGCTTAGTGAGTTTTTCTATGATTCCTTGGTGGGGAATGGTATCAAAGACCTTGGCCAGATCAAGGTAGGCTGTGTGAACCACCTTGTCTTCATCCACAGCTCTGGTGACTGACTTAAAGAAGTCGACCAAGTTGAGCATGCATGATCTACTCCTCACAAAACCAAACTGTGTGGGATCCAGAGTTTGGAGATTCCCTATATCCTTGTTTACTAAGTCCACGATGATGCTTTGCATGGCAGTCTCATCAGGCTAATGGGGCGATAGTTCCTATGATCTGTAGTTGCTCCTCCTTTGTGAGTGGGATGACTGTAGCAGTGCGCCATTCAGTATGGACAAAGCTTGAGGTGAGGCTGTGATTGAGCAGGACACACACAGGTGAGGTGCCAGTTCACTCTGTAGTTCATGTAGAACACAGCCAAGGTTATTGACAGGTCCCATAGAAGCTGTATTCTTGGCCTTGGACAGTGCTGTTTTAACCTGTGCAGCACTAATACTGGGTGCCTGGCAATCTACTGGTATTGTGACTGGTCTCTTGGGGGGGGGGATAAAGTTGGCACTGAATCTGTCGGCCAGTATACTGGCAATATCTGTTGGCTTGGTATAGGAGGTCTAGGAAGTATGGCCAGCACCAAATGGAGGGCTGCCAAATAAAATAAATTTATTACATAAACATATCCAAACAACTGAGGGTGTCGAACACTCCCAGTAAAGCACAAAAGTGCTCTGGAAAAAGGAGCAAACTGGTTTCGGCTGTGTAAGCCTTCTTCAGTGCACAAACCAGAATAATGAAAAAAGAAAGCACATCAGAGCAGCAGTATTTATAGCATCTTAAAGACATAGTAATCAAATTATTGTATATTTATTGGATTTCCATTATAAACCTATTCAAAGATGTTCATTCAACCCAGGGCTGAAAAGACCACCCAATTTGATTATCCATTTTCTTTCCTTGTTGTGGCTGGCACACAATTCTCAATAACAAGGACAGTAAATGGTTTGAATGAACATCTTTGAATAGGTTTATAATGGAAATCCAATAAATATACAATAATTTGATTATTATGTCTTTAAGATGCTATGACGTGCTTTCTTTTTTCATTATTCTAGATTGTGCACTGAAGAAGGCTTACACAGCCAAAACCAGTTTGCTCCTTTTTCCAGAGCACTTTTGTGCTTTACTGGGGGTGTTCGACACCCTCAGTTGTTTGAATATGTTTATGTAATAAATTTATTTTATTTGGCAACCCTCCATTTGGTGCTGGCCCTACTTCCTAGATTTGTCTGTTTTTTAGGCCTTGGAACTTGCCGTACCTGCAGGAAGTTTGGACTGAGTGTGGTATAGGAGGTACCATTGTGCAGTAGCTCAGGGCAAATCTGAGTATTGCCATGGAGATTCTTTACATAACTATAGAAGGCCTTGTGGTTGTCTTTACTATCTGCTGCAATTCTGCTTCCAAAGCTATCTTTAGAGGATTTGATGAGGGATCTCAACTTTTTATTGAGGCTGATAAGGGAGTTTTTCCAGTCCTGGGACTTCACCTTATTCTGCATCAGTTTCCTCTTTCTGTTGTAGAGTTTGTTTATGGCAGGGGATCACCAGATTGGCTTCTTTTTGTTTGCAGGAGAGTGTCTTGGTTCTATTGGGTATGGCGAGATTCATGCATTTGTGTACATGTTCATACAGTGCATTGATGTATGATTCTGTGGTCACGCAACAATTCTCCATTTGCATGGGTGCCGTGAAGTTAGCCACCTCTGTTTTTCAGAGCCCAAAGTTAGCTTTGGAGAAGTTTTTCATGGTGGTTACCTTTGCAGGGGAGGGGGGTGATGTGGATTTCCAAGGTGATTAGTTTGTGGTCAGATCTAAATAGGGAGGAGCTGACTATTGGTGCAGAGCAATGGTCGCCCACATTAGTAATGACCAGGTCAAGGATGTTGTACCTCTAGTGGGGGCAAGAACGAGCTGGTCCAGGGCATTGGATATAATGAACTCCAGGAAACATTGGGCAAGTGTATTGGTACATGAGAAGTTGGGTTCATATTAGAACGATGAAAACACATTTTGTCGAATGTATTTTCGTTGACACGTAGGGTGAACAGGCAAAACAGCGAAGCGGCTGTTCAGAGAATTCTTTCCCTGGGAAAAAAGTCACTTGACCGCTTTGTTGCTTTGCCTGTTCTGGAGTGTAGTGTGGTCCCTTGTCTGGTATAGCTCCTGAGTGTGATTGTGCAACAGTTACTGACCTTAGGGTTAGGGTGCGGGTTAAGGTAAGTGTATATGTATGAAAGTGTTTACTGTTTTTTATTTTGTGTTAGATGTATAGTTGAGTTACATGTGTGTGTGTGTTTTTAGCTGTTTACTTTTATTTTGGGGGGGTAGGATTAGGGTTAAGGTAAGTGTGTTTGTGTTTGGAACTGTTTATGTAAATGTGCGAGAGTTACTGACCTTAGGGTTAGGGTGCGGGTTAAGGTAAGCGCATATGTTTTAAAATGTTTACTGTTTTTTTTTTTTTTTTGTTAGATGTATGGTTGGGTTATGTGCATATGTGTATTTAGTTGTTTACTGGTTTTTGGGGGTATAATTAGGGTTATGGTATGTGTGTATGTGTTTGGAAGTGTTTTTGTTAATGTTTTTTTTGAGGGGGGGATTGGAACAGTTCTGTGGTTTCATCATTTTCACTGTTCAATGAATATGTGTCGATGTAACACCGTTTGCTGTTTTCAGCATTCGGTGTTATAATATAAACTCGAGTAGTTTACCCAGTTAATGGAGGGGTAGTTAAAGTCACCTAGTAAGAGAGTGTTAGGTTGGACCATAATATTCTCCAGGGTGCTTAGGAGTGTGGAGTGTGAGTCTTGGGACATGGTTGGGGACCTATAGCAGGCTATGACCTGAATCTCTGTCTTACCCAATGTTAGCTGCACCTGAAGTACCTCTGATGCGTTATGTTATACATATGCTACCAGTCTGGAGGTGTGCACATCCTTTATGAATATGGAAACACCACCACATTTGGAGCTGCGGTCCAAGTTCTGGGGCCAAAAGGTGTGGAATGAGTTGTAGCCTGGTAGTGCAAAGGTGTTTTCTTCTGCCTTTAACCAGGTCTCTGTTACAGCACAAATGTCGATGTTCTCCATTTTAAGGAGTGCTTCGAGTGATTGCATTTTGAGATTTAGACTTCTAGCATTGAGCAGCATGACCCTCAGATTGCATTTTTTTGTAGCTGTTACAGTGGTAATTTAGTCTTTGGAACACCACCTAAAAAGGCACTATAGGGGTGGCAAGAGCCTTGGCCAGTATCCAGAAGCCCAGGGGTGACAGATGTAGGCCATCTCTGGCAAAGCATCGAGGTCTGTCAGTCATGTCATCCCAGGCAGACAGATACTGGATCCCCTTATAATGACAGCAGAAACTTAGCCAATTGTTGAAATCAGTCATTTTCTACTTGTACTGTGGTATCATTCTGGGTGATGGTAGGATGCTGCTCAGGGATAGGGTCATACCTGCCTGGGCTACATAATCCGAGAGCTCCTCCATGTCTCTTTTCAAGTAGTCCGGGAAGGTACGTCTCAGGTCATTCACACCCACATGTACAATGACAAAGTTATATTTGTACCTGTTGTTGAGGAAACCTGAGTGCATGCGTTATGTGGTGGATCATGGCACCTGACAGGCAGCTGACTGTTACTTTTCTCCTTATTCAACCTAGAGAGTGGGACATCAGTGTGCCTCACTATCGAGTCACCGATGACTAGTGGGCATGCTGTTTTGCCTTAGGGGTTTTGGTTGAGTGGCACACTGTTTAGAGGAGTTATATGTCTTGTGATTAGTTTTGTGTTGTGGTGGTCAAGTGTGTTTCTGCCTTGGTGGTCTCTGACGCTTGGGTAGATTTTTATTGAGAGCCTCCTTCAGAAAATACATAACAATACAAAACCCATTATTCTATCAACTTTCTAAGTTTGTAAGAGCAGTATTTAAAAAGTGTACCTATTTTTGGGCCTTTGTCCCCCCATTATTTTGGCTTTGTCCAGATTTCTTGCTCTGAGAGGTTGAGAGATATGGGCCCAGGAGGTGTGAGGCAATAATCATAACTAGAGAGCCAGTATCCTGCTCTTCTTTGTTTCTGGATGTTGTCACCCAGCATTCTGTTGGCTGCTGACATTGCCCCCCCTCGCTCTCGGCTATTCATGCTATAACTATATTGTAATTAACATTCTCAGATCCCTTTCCTGCTCTTGACATTGGTTGTACTCCCTAGTGTTTGTACGTTATACTAGAGTAGCTGTGACCTTGGTGCAGTACTTTACATTTCTATTCATTGAAACTCAGTTGTCACCTTTCACCTCATTTATAGCCTTTACAAATTATTAATCCCCTACTACAGCTACATCTAATTCTGAGTCATCAGTGAAGAGACCAACCCTGTTCTGTGTCCCCACAGATATGTTTGGAATAAACATGTTCCGTAAATAGATTGAGATCAGTTTCAAATTTTATTAGTAAGACTGAACTGAATAAGCTGTTTCAGTCAAACTGAAATATCATTTAAAATTGACATCACCTGTGACAATACAAACTTCATAATTCATCTACAATACACATTTTCTAAAATACTTACGTCATTTTATTTTTCTACTTAATTTTTAAATTGCACTGAGCGGTGACAATCCTATTTTATGAATACTTGTCCTTAAGAGAGAGAAGGGTATTTCAATTATTTCCATACTCTCCTCAATAATTACCCCTTTGTAGTTTGACCCAGAACTGTGTATAATACTTTCCTTAATTGTTCGTATTTTGGGCACTCTACTACAATGTGACACATGTCTTCCATCTTTTGCAGGTAGCATTCATTGTTGTCACACACATGCAGTGCCACCACCTGACAAGCCATACTGATAATTATTTAACAATGATTTTGCAGATGTAATCCATATTGCTGTCATACTTTCTGAATGTGTAGACCTCTGCTGTTTGACTGTAATTACATTGAAAAATGTAATGGGTACAATAATGTATTTCAAGTTGTTGCTCATAGATGTGTACCTTCTTTATGACATGCCATGTAGACATGTAATCCTCAATGACAACCATTTTCTGACTGTGTACTCTTCTGATTATGACTAAACTGAAAAATGGCTACAGCAATTTATTTAATTTCTTCCTTGAAAAGCTATACTGATGATCATTTAACTATGATGAAGCAAATATGATATCTCTTGCCACATACCACTTTCAAAACATAGCATCATTCTGACTTTGTACTCCTCTGATGTTTTGATTGTGATCAACAATTATGAAATAATTTCACAATAATATATTTTAACTTGTTGCTCTTAGGATCATGTCCATTCTTTCCCTTGGGAATCCATACTAATAATCATTTAACTGTGATAAAGTAAATGCAATGCTCTTTAACTTGACACACAGTCTGTCTCTCCAACCCTAAATATAACCACTTTTCAAAAGAGTATTCATTTGGTGTTTAAATGTGGTTAAAATGAAAGAAAGTGGTCACAGTAATCATTCTGAAATGATTGCTCTCAGACACATATGCTATTCTCCATGAAATGCCTTATCAATTATCATTTTGCTGTGATTAACTAAAAGTAATGTCCCTTACCTTTACACACATGCAGCCTTACCACCACCAAAAATAGATACTTTCTGACTGTGCACCTCTGATATTTGACTGTGTTCAAAAAGAAAAATAATGGCCACAATAATGAATCTCAAAATGTTGCTCTCAAGTTCATGCACTGCATTTTTCTGGCAAAGCCATATTAGTGATTGTTTAACATTGATCAAACAAATGCTCTTTTCACGTAGTCTAGAGTTCTGCCTTTCATCCCCAGAATAACCATGCTGTGAATGTTTGCTCTCATTTGTTTACTGTCATCAAAATGAAAGAAATATTTGCTACAGTAATGTATTTCATCTTGTTATTCACAAGCACATACTTGAACCTCCCTGAAAAGCCATATCTATAATTGTTTAACAAGACCCTACTGTTTCTATTTGAAGCATGCAAACTCTAAACACAGTTCCTCAAGACTAATGATATGAAACTCATTAAACTGACTATAAAACCGTAGTGCCACATGAACTCCAGGTATAACAGATTTTGTGTGAAAGAACTCCTAATAGATTGCAGTAAATGCTTTTGTGGGGGATGTGGCCCCTTACCCCCCCCCCATATGCAGGCTTTGTCCCCATGTCACCTTGCTTACATTTTCTTACTCTGAGGTCACTCCATTTAAGAGAAAGAATAATTGTTAAAAAAATAAAATAAAATAAAAAAAGACTACACTTTCTCTGGGGCTCTGTTGCCTTGGAGTGCACATAAACCATAAATCTGAGCCTACATTATATAGCCAAACTGGAGGCTAAGCTCTCTCAACCCAGTACTGGCACAGCCTGTCAGGAGGAGAAGGTAACCACACACATCACAAATCCAGTCTCACATAGACCTATCGCATCAGCAAACCAAACACACAAATACACAAAAACATACTCGGAGGCTCTAAATAAAAATCTGCCTAAGCAGCAGAGACCTCCAAAGCAGACATCCAAGCAACCCCTACCATGAAACAATACCCACATAGCACATAGCTCACAAAGTCAGTGTGCCACACAGTCACAGCCCTTAAGGCTAAACAACACACCTAATACACTTGTAATAGGTGACTCTATTGTCAGACACACTGATGTCCCACTCACCAGGCTAAACTAGTTGAAGGTCACTGTAAGCTGCCTGTTGGGTGCCAGGATCCGCCACATAACACAAGCACTCAGGTCACTCCAAAGCAAGTACAAATATGACTCCATCATTGTCCATGCTGGTGTGAATGACCTGAGATGTACCTCCCTGGACTACATGAAAAAAGACATAGAGGAGCTCTTTGATCATGTAGCCCAGGCTGGTATGACCCTGACCTTGAGCAGCATCTTACCCTCACCTAGAATGATGCCACAGTATAAAGACAAAATGATGAATTTTAACAATTGGCTAAAGTATTGGTGTCATTCAAAGGGGATCCAGTGTCTGTCAGCCTGGGGTGACATGCTCGACAAGCCACATTGCTTCGCTAGGGACGGCTTGCACCTGTCACCCCTGGGTTTTTGAATACTGGCAAAGGCTCTTGCCTCCCCCATAGTGCCTTTTTTAGGCAAGGCTCAAAAGACAAACCCACCTCCATAGATAACACAAAGAAAAAAAAACTAAGGGTAATGCTGCTCAACACCAGAAGTCTAAACCTCAAGATGCACGCACTCGAGACTCTCCTCAGTATGGAGAATATCGATATCTGTGCAGTAACAGAAACCTGGTTCGAGGCCCCCGAGAGCACCCCAGCACTAACAGGTTACACTTCATACCATGCTTTCCGGCCCCAAAACTCGGACCGAACCACAAAAGGAGGGGGAGTATCCATATTTATCAAAGATACCCACACCTTCAGGTTAATGGCACTGCACGAAGCATTGGAGACCATCCATGTGCAACTAACAGTGGGCAAAACTGCCTTTCAGTTTTTAGCCTGCTACAGACCACCCTCCCAAACACAGGAACCACACTCGGCTTTCCTGAGAACACTGGAGGATATGAAGGTCTCTCCAAACACCATTATATTGGGTGACTTCAACTACCTAAACATTGATTGGGAAAACTACTCAAGCCCAAACACCCTCGAACAATGGTTCCTAGAATTTATAAACTCAAATGCTGTGGAACAACTGGTCACCACTCCCACAAGAGGGGAAAACATATTGGATCTGGTCATCACCAACATGGGGTCTCTATGTTCCTCACCAGAGATATATTCCTCATTGGTAAGATCAGACCATAAAGTAATCTCACTGGACATCCATATTCCATCCCCACCCCTAGCCAAGGAAACCACGGTGAAGAACTTCTCAAAAGCAAACTTCACACTTCTCAAAACCGAGGTGGAATCCTTCAAAGCCCCTGGGCCAGTGGAAAATACGGCCCAAAATGCAGAATCCTTTACAAAAGCATTCTATGGACACCTACAGGAATGCTTGGAGCATGCTATCCCAAATAAAACAAAGACTCACTCCTCCAAAGGCAGGAGACCTGTCTGGTGGACCCCGGCCATAAATAAGCTATACAACAGAAGGAGAAAGCTACTACATGATAGAGCAAAATCCCAAAAAGGGAAGGCGTCTCTGATCAGTACTAGCAAGAAAATACGATCCCTCATAAAATCATCTAAGGCCAGCTTCGAAAGAAAAATTGCACAAGACACTAAAGATAATCACAAGGCCTTCTTTAGTTATATCAGAAACCTGGGAGGCAACTCCCAGATATGCTCTGAGTTAGTGCAAAATGACAAAAAATACACAACCCACAGACATCGCCAACATCCTGGCAGAAAGGTTCAGTGCAAACCCCCCCCCTTTCCCCCCCAAAAGAGCAAATGTCTATCCCAACAGAGTGTAGCCTTCCTGAGATCACAGATGCACAGGTAAGAGCTGCCCTCTCCAAAGCAAAAAACACAGCATCAATGGGACCAGACGGTGTCCCGGGCTGAGTCTTACATGACCTCAAAGAAGAACTAAACCCTCATATAAAGTCACTGTTCAGTCTCAGCCTTACTACAGGCTATGCACCCAAGGAATGGCATACAGCAACAGTGGTCCCACTCCACAAAGGTGGTGCCACAACAGACCCTGGAAACTATCGCCCTATAAGCCTGACTAGCCTGGTCTGCAAAGCTATGGAGCGTATCATCATGGAAATCATAAACAAAGACATTGGGAACCTCCAGACACTGGATTCTACCCAATTCAGCTTTGTTAAGGGCAGATCTTGCCTCTTGAACCTGGTCGATTTCTTTGAAACAGTTACCAAAGCCATAGATGAAGGGAAGGTAGTCCATACAGCCTACCTGGACCTCGCAAAAGCCTTCGACACAATACCCCACTCTGGCATCATAAATAAGCTCACCAGCTTAAATATCAACCCCTATGTCACAAGATGGGTTTCAAACTGGCTCAGGGATAGAACCCACATGGTCAGAATAGCAGGTGCCATGTCAGACTCTAAACCAGTTACAAGTAGCATCCCACAAGGCTCAGTCCTGGGACCTCTCTTGTTCGGTATATATTTCTCAGAGGTACAGGCTAACACGGGTTGTCTATGGCTGACCAAGTTCACAGATGACTGCAAACTGGGTGCAGTAATCAACTCTCTGGCTGACACAAGCATCCTCCAAAAGGGTCTCACAGAGACGGATAACTGGTGCCAGAGCCATGGCCTAAAGCTAAATGCCAAAAAATGCATAGTCATCCCCTTTGGGAAAAACAAAGTGCCCACAAATTACCACATAGGTGGTAATCCATTAAGTACAGAAGAAGTAATTAGGGACTTGGGGACCCAAGTATATAGCAATCTCTCCTTTGACAATCACGTTGCCAAAGTGGTTAGAAAGACCTTCTATATAGCCCACCTTATCATGAAAGGATTCACATCTAGATCAAGAGAGGTCATTGTGCCCCTCTACTCATCACTTATCAGGCCCATAATTGAATACAGTGCCCCATTTGGGATGTACCTTACCCGACACCTGCAGCAACTGGAAAGACCCCAAAAGTACCTCACCAAGAGGATCAAGGGGCTCAAACAGATGCCCTATGCAGCTCGGCTAAAGAAACTCCAGCTCTACTCAGTTGCATACTGCCTACTCAGAGGCGATCTGTGTCTAACGTATAAAGACATGTCCAACTCAGAATTAATGGACATGCTTCACCACAGGAAATCCAAATCCCTTAGAGCTACACGCTCCAGGGACTTGAACCTCAGCACAGAAATAAATAGGACATGCTTGAGGGACAGATTCATATCCCAGGGACTTCCCTCACTCTGGAACAAAATACCAATCCATGTTAGGCAGAGCCCCTCACTGACCCTCTTCAAGAGAAATATTGACGAGTGGATGGGAGATCGTAAGTTTACCCTTGGGATCTCTTCTGTGTCCCTGCTTGACAGAGGTACAGTAAACTAACCTTAAAAGGGCTACCTTCTGTGACCTACTATACAGAGGCACAGTCAACTAATCTAAAAGGGTGGTGAAAGCCAAACACACTCTGGCTAGGCTTATAAATGCCCTAGGGCAGATAGCCTAGTATCAACCTATGAACCTATGAACCTATGAACATTCATCACCACAATACACAGCAAGCAAAAATACAAGTTCAAATAGAACTTCATGTGAACATGCCTATGCATTAAAAATGATCAATAGAAAATTAAGCAGAAAGCCATTCAACAATAATTAATTGTTCTTTGCTTTTACAGTCTGCTCATCAACTTCCTCCACAAATTAACCATATTATATTTAGCCCCCCCCAAATATCTGAGTTTTATCAAAATAAAAGAAATAATGACCATCGTAAAGTATTTCATCTCATTCCTCTCAGTTATGGGTAATTCCCATCCTGGACAAGCTGCATTAACAAACATTTAACAGTGATTAATTACAGTAACTGCCATTTGCTTTCACAGACAGTCTGGCTCCCCAGACCAAAAAAAAACTATCACCCCTAAACCTTTGATTGTGATAAAAGTATCAAAAGTTGCAATCACAGTAATATATGCAACGATTTCTCTCAGATACATGCATTTTCTTCCCCGACAGGCTATACAGATGATATTTTAACTGCAATTAAGTAATGACCCTTCGATTTTGTTTTCAGTCTGCCTCTGCACATAGACTAAAATTAACCTTGTTTTACCTATTTACCCTCTTACCACTGATGTTTATCAAGAATATATCTCCTGACAGGATCAGTATTTTCTGTTCTTTAATGAACTACTCCTCCCCTTTTCCCTGTTAAAATCATTGTTCTGGACAATGTGTACTGACAGCACTGCCAACAAGTAATCTGGTGTACTGCCAGTACTTTTTTTTTGGAAGGATACCTGCAAGAGAAAACTGGTCCTGTACATTAGGCCATCTGTTCCCACTGGGATTATATTGAGTCAAATAACTAGAGATCACTGGCTAAGCAATAACATAGATTGCTCTGAACAATCAAGAGATGTGCTTACCCAAGATTTTTGTTGAAATCTTTGAGGAACATACTTATGATCCTCAGAATAAAAGTTTTACTATGGGTAATATATACCCAATAAAGATTGCATTACTTCTGTGTTATGCTGATCATGGAATTTTTATACATATATATATATATATATATATATATATATATATATATATATATATATATATATATATATATATGTATATATAGGGTTCCTATTATATAATCGAAGATGCAATCCTTCAAATGCATCTTGATTGAACTTGAAAGCATGAAACAGGAAATTAGCGAAACGGTATATACGTGATTTCTTTCCCTGGGAAAGAAATTGCTTGGCTGCCTCCATTACTTTGCTGTTTTCGTCACTGTAGTGTGATCTCAGAGTCTGTATATTTAAGTAGGGGGGTGTGGGGGGCACAGCCCCCCACATTGGGGGTATGGAGGCAAAGCCCCCCCACTTTATGTAGTGTTTTGAAGTTTTTATTTTTATTTTTTTTGTGGAACAGAGATGTTTTTCCCTTGGAAAAAAATCACTGTTCCAGGTGTTTGGGATTGTAAGCTTTCGCTTACATAGGGTCGATAAATCAGCATTTGCTTTTTTGAGCATTCACTGATTTAATATAGACCCTATATATATATATATATATATATATATATATATATATATATATATATATATATATATATATATATATATATATATATATATATATATATATATATATATATATATATATATATATGTATACATATATATATATATTGATATATATATATATATATATATATATATATATACACACACACACACACACACGCACACATACACACACACATAAGCAGAAGTGTTAAGAGGGACAACTATCTTGTTTTAATGGCTTGACATCACATTTCAAGATTTTCTGCAGCCCTTTGGGCAATTGCACATTATTTAATACACCACGACTCATAATTACTGTTGATGGTCTTCTGACACTGATCCCCTATCTCCCATAGTAACAGGTCATGGACTGGATAGCCATTTTTTTTTTTACTGTTTCAGTAGGAAAAACGTCAAATAGCATGCTAATATGTACAAAGATATATTGCTTCTGGTTCAGATTTTCATTCCTTTATTGTTTAGTAGTTCAGAATAATTGTTTCATTTGTGCACAAATTTTACTAGCAATATAATTATCCTGAAAGTGCTCTGGGGGTGAGAAATCACATTTGTTATGATTTGAATGCAAGCTACAGAAAGATTGGATTATCTTGGCAAACACTCTCCTGTTTATGTCTGTGGGTGTCAGGATAACTTTTCATGCACAGTAATTTTCTGTGCTTGAGTACAGTTGCATGCACCCAAATGTGGCCCTCTGTATTCATTTTGCTCCTGAGAAGACATGAAGGACTGAGCTTCTGCAGTGGCACTGGAAGCTTTGCTGATATTCTTCTTCTGTAGCTGCCAGTCTGAAGTTTCCTTAAATTAATAAAAAATAAGCTACTCTATGCAATACCATACCATTTTTAAAAAAATCACAGTTAATTAGGCATCAGACAAACAATCTGCACCCTACCAACTCTAACATTAAACAAGAAAAAAATAAGGCTTGCTTTTCTGCCCTAACCCGGTTTTTGCACATCACAGACAGTAAAACTAACAAACTGAAGTTTGAAAGCATTAAGAAAAAAATCATACACTCATCAGATTTATCAGTTACAGTATTGGAGAAATGTATGCTTGCAGTTTTGCCTTTATATTGAAGATTTTGCTTATGAGTCTATAGATTCCTTAGTTATAATAACAATCGATTCTCTGTACTTGTCCTCCCATCCTGTTTAGGTTTATAATCTTTCTGCAGTTAATAAGTAAGCACAGAATCTGTACTCAATTTATTTGTAAAAAAAGAATGCTATAAAGAATAATACAATAATAAGGAGAAAGGGAGAGAGGGGGGGATGATGAATGTGGCTACAGGAGATCAAGAATGAACAATCATAAAGTGACTTTGTATGGTAAGACACAGAGAGTACTAGGATGAAGTGAGTATGTAATATGAAGGAAAAAGATTGGAGCAAGAAGTTCATGTACTGAGAAGGTTGGGGTTATAGTCAGATTCCCCCAAGGGGAGGAATCAGTGTAAGGATATTACTCTGCGTAAAGAAATCTGAAAATCATAAAGTGCTGAGGTCAGCAAGCTGGAAGGAAAAGTCAGGAGGAGTAGGAAGCATTAAATAAGGCTAGAGGAAGCCAAATACCAATATGGACCTGTGATGCCATACTGTTTAGCAAAGAACACAAAGGGACAGAGTGGTTGGAAGTCAATGCACAGAGAATAAAATATGCTGATCAGTAAAACAGGACTAAGTGAAAAATGATAAAAAAGGTGGAGAATGAGCCAATAAACAAAATGAATGAGAATATGGGAGAAAATGAGAAGCAAAAGAACAGTCTAGACTAGACTACAGGACCAGAGCACGCACTGCAAGGTACTGATGTACATAGGACGGGAACAGTCTAGACTAGACTACAGGACCAGAGCACGCACTGCAAGGTACTGATGTATGTAGGACGGGAACAGTCTAGACTAGACTACAGGACCAGAGCATGCACTGCAAGGTACTGATGTATGTAGGACGGGAACAGTCTAGTCTAGACTACAGGACCAGAGCACGCACTGCAAGGTACTGATGTACGTAGGACGGGAACAGTCTAGACTAGACTACAGGACCAGAGCACACACTGCAAGGTACTGATGTATGTAGGACGGGAACAGTCTAGACTAGACTACAGGACCAGAGCATGCACTGCAAGGTACTGATGTACGTAGGACTGGAACAGTCTAGTCTGGACTACAGGACCAGAGCACGCACTGCAAGGTACTGATGGACTTGGGACAGGAACAGTCTAGTCTAGACTACAGGACTAGAGCATGCACTGCAAGGTATTGATGTACGTAGGACAGGAACAGTCTAGTCCAGACTACAGGACCAGAGCACGCATTCTAAGGTACTGATGTACGTAGCATGGGAACAGTCTAGTCTAGACTACAGGACCAGAGCACGCACTGCAAGGTACTGATGTACGTAGGATGGGAACAGTCTAGTCTAGACTGCAGGACCAGAGCATGCACTGCAAGGTACTGATGTACGTAGGATGGGAACAGTCTAGTCTAGACTACAGGACCAGAGCACGCACTGCAAGATACTGATGTACGTAGGACGGGAACAGTCTAGTCCAGACTACAGGACCAGAGCATGCACTGCAAGGTACTGATGTACGTAGGACTGGAACAGTCTAGTCTAGACTACAGGACCAGAGCATGCATCACAAGGTACTGATGTACATAGGATGGGAACAGTCTAGTCTAGACTACAGGACCAGAGCACGTACTGCAAGGTACCGATGTATGTAGGATGGGAACAGTCTAGTCTAGACTACAGGACCAGAGCACGCATTGCGAGGTACTGATGTACATAGGACGGGAACAATCTAGTCTAGACTACAGGACCAGAGCACTCACTGCAAGATACTGATGTACGTAGGAAGGGGTGACAATGTTAATAACTGCCACTGCTTAAGTACAGTACCTGTGAGATGAAAGCATACATAGAAGGAACTTCAGCGATATGGAATAAAATAAAGCTCAAGAGAGTTAACAGGAAGCAGAAGCTTTGGTGAAATTAAGTACTGATAGCTTAACAAGAGACTAGATAGCATTAGCAGGGATGAAAACTTCTAGGTTATTAATTGAGCTGAAAATGCTAGCTGGCTTAGCTAATTAATCATCACAGCACACAAGATGATAATGAGGGCAGCATGAGTTTGAAGAGATTTACAGTGGCATGTACTAGAAATTTCGCAAGGTTTACCCTTAAACTGGCCATCAATGGAAAGAAGAGAAATTGGGATTATATTATGTGGATCTTGATACTGGATATTTATGCTAAAGTTTGTATGGAGAGTCATTAAAGATCGTGTGCATTATGACAAAACAAAATGAAGAACTTGCATTCCATTCCACTACTATAGCAAGGATCACTGGTGGGTAATGACTGTTCCATTCCTATTTTTCACATAAAATACTGATTTTAAGGAAAAACACGGACTTAAAAGAAATGCACCACCACAGTGAAAGCTCTCCTCTTTCCTGTTTTTTTTTAATTTCTCCAGATCTTTTGGGATTCTAATACCATGAAGGGAATGGACCCCATTCCAAAGTCAAAGGATTAAAGTTCATGAAATTAGTGTTGTTTCAACCTCTGATGTCTTTCAAAAGTGCTCTTCGCAGCACCCACAATGTGCCCAGTAATGACTCCTTCTGCAATCCGTATAGGGTAACATCTATTGGTAACATATCTAGATACGATTGTAGATTCTTTTTTATACAACCCATTGTTCCTACTAGTAATGGAACTGTCTGGGTATCTTTCTTACATGTTTCTTTCATTTCTGCCTGCAACTCCTGATATTTTATGATATTGTGTCTCTCTGTACACAAGACACTGTAGTCACTGGGTGTGGTGATTTTTAAAGATCAATGATACTTTTGCCTTCTTTTCTTGGACTACTATATCCATTTTTCCAGCATCTATCTTTTGAACTGTCGGTAATGGATGATACCATGTGATGTAGACTTCACCATTTTCTGTGATGCTGTGTGGCTTATGTTTCCAGTGTTTTGCAGCTACTTCAGTACCATAATGTTTGCACAATTACCAGTGCAACAGTCTTGCCACATTATTATGCCTTTCAGTACACAGTCCTTCTGCCATTAGTATGTCACAACCAGCAAATAGGTGTGTACCATCACAGCCAATGCTGTCCTCTTTCCTGTTTTGTGTTTCTAATACCATGATGGGAATAGACCCCATTCCTAAGTCAAAGTACAATTAAAGTTCATGAAATTAGTATTGCTTCAATCTCTGATGTCAGTCAGAAGTGCTCTTCGCAGCACCTGCAATGTGCTCAGTAATGACTCATTCTGCAATTTGTACAGAGTTACATGTATTGGTAACATACCTAAATATGATTGTAGATTCTTTTTTATAAGACCTATTGCTCCTACTACTTTTGGGACTGTCTGGGTATCTTTCTTCCAGATTGCTCTCATTTCTGCCTGCAAATCCTGATATTTTATGACTTTCTATCTCATTGTATGTAAGACACTGTAGTCACTGGGTGTAGCAATTTAAATGATCAATGCTACTTTTGTTTTCTTTCCATGGACCACTATATCTGGTTTTCTAGCGTCTATCTTTTGAACTGTTGGTAATGGATGATCCCCTGTGATTTAAACTTCATCATTTTCTATGATGCTTTGTGGCTCATGTTTCCAGTGTTTTTCAGCCACTTCAATACCATAATCCCTAGTGCAACAATCTTGCCACGTTATTATGCCTTTCGGTATACAGTCCTTCTGCCATTAGTATGTCACAACCAACAACAAGGTGTATGACTGTTTCCAATTTGGTTTTACAGAACCTACATTTGTCTCTTTCTCCCAAATGTTTGTAAATCACTGTGTGCGCAAACCACTATCTTAGGCCGCCAATATTAACCTTTCATCTCTTGGTTGAATTTACCTCTCCTTAACCATTCCTGCATTTGATCCTACTCGACATGAGGTTCTTCCAGTTTTCTATACTTGCAACTATATTTATGCATTTTCCACATTTCTTGCCTACTCATCTGGTCCTTCACCTTACATTCTTTCTTTTGTTTTTTGGAACATTCAGTTGCTGCCTGATTTTTATTTGCTTCTGATTTGATTTTCATTCCTGCTTGACGCCAATATGCTTCTGCTAGATTAAGCAGAAAAGTTATCTTAGATTTATTCTCCTCATGTTTCAAAACTTTCACTATGTTTGGGTCTTGTGAGGTCAGCAGATATGTGTGGAATCCCACGATTGCAGATCTATGCATATAATCAGTTTAAAGGAGGCCCATCCCTTATTCGGAACTGGGAATATATAATCTTGGCATGCACTAATTTGTATAAATCATTTGGTGAGCATGAAGCAGGCTACTTGTTTTCCTATCTAATCTAACACATTTTGGGGGCCATTCAATCACTCCAAAACTGTAAGTTAGGACAGGAAGAGCAAATTGGTTTATAGTTTGGATTTTGTTTCTGGATGTCAACACTGTCTTCAGGATTAATTTAAATTTTCTAAAGTATTCCTTACTAAGTTTTGTTCACATTTGTTCATGTTTTATTCTTGATCCTTTATTAATTCCCAAATATTTATACACTCCCTCTTGCTCAACTTCTTTTATATCACATTCTTTTCCCAAACTGATGTTTTCCTGGTGCTGCAATTTTCCTGCTTTAAAAGTTGCTTTTGCACATTTATCAAGACCAAATGACATTTTTGTATCATCCGAAAAAGTTTTGACTTGTGGTTGTGCTTTTGAGTTCCTCATCTGATGAGCTATACAGTTTTAAATCATCATCAACAAAGAGACGTTGAGAAGTCTTTACACTTTGTTGTTTTCTAGGAGTGAAATTATAGCCATGGCCTAAGCTGTTAAGTAAACAGCTTAACAGGTTAAGGGCAAGACAGAATAGCAGCAGTGACAGAGTCACCCTGGAATATTCCCCTTTGAATTTTTATCCCTGGGATAATAATTTGTCCTTTATCATGACTTAATTGCAAAGTGGTCTGCCACTGTTTCATAGTCACTGTAATGCAGTCGATCAGTGTAGTGTGTATCTTATACATTTTTAAGCACTCTTTTATCCATGAATGTGGGATACTATCAAATGCTTGTTTGTAGTTAGTCCATGCCATACTTAGATTCCTCCCCTTTTTACAGTTCTCCACTATAACTTGATTTAACAACAAATGATCCTTTGTTCCATATGACTTTCTTTTATTGCCCTTTTGTTTTACTCCCATAATTGATTTTTCTTCTAAATGAGTATAAACTCTGTCGGCATCACTTCCCGTGTATATTTTATATGTTATCAGAAGACCAGTTATTGGTCTATAATTTTTAGAGTAGCTTGCAGGTTCACTCTTAAGTAGGAGCATTGTTTTTCCTGTTGTTAGCCAGGTTGGTGTCTTTTCGGAGTGTGCATATAAATAGTTCTTACTCATAGCTAAATCTTCATGCAAAGATGTTAATACTTTTAGCCAAAAGTTAGGTACTGCATCTGGGCCTGGTGTTTTCCAATTAGAGACTTTTCTTAATTTTGTTTCAGTCTCTCTGGCTGTTACTTCATCCCATTTAATATCCTGTACCTTTAAAGTTCTTATTCTTTCTTTTATTTATTCTGTCCATTTATCATCTTTGCTATGTTCCACAGGATCTTCCTAGATACTTCTCCAAAATGTATCTATTTCTTCTTTTTTGGTGGTCTTTCAATTCCTTTTACCTTGTTTCCCAGTTCTCTATAAAACTTTTTTTGGGTCATCAATAAATTGCTTATTTTGTACGGTTCTTTTATATTTATCTTCGTATCTTCTAAGTTTTCCACCTGTGCTGAGATTTTTATTTTATTTGTGATAGTGCATGATAGATCCTGATCTGTTCTAATACTTCACATTGCTTTTATCACGTCTATCTTTCTTAGTATTTTTGTTGATCTGTTCCCTCTTCTATATTCCTCTAACAGTGACACTTTTTGACTTAACTGCTTTAGAGTTTTCTCAGTTCGATACTTAAATGATGGTATTCAATTTCTCCCCTTTCTTTCCCTCACTGCTCAGTGTTGTTGTGGTAGAACTTTATCAGTTATTAATTTAGCTGCACAGTAATATATCCTGTTTACTTCTGTTACATTGCATTGATCTCTATGGACAGCCCTAATAACTGTGTTCATTTGTTTTATCAAACTTCTGACTTTTTGGGTTTTATTGACCTTCTGCAGTCTATTTCTTTCATTGAGCTTAATATGTCTATCTATGTCTGTTAAATCAAGCAACTCTTCTCTTAACTAAATTTCTTCTAAGCTAAAGGCACATTTGTTGTTTTTCATTTCCTGTGGGCATTCTTTAGAAAGTTCTATGGCATCTTCCTGTGGAACATTCTCTTCACTTTCATCCTGTATCACCTGTTTGCTCTGTCATATGGGAATTCACTGGCCTATCACTCCTCAACATTGACTGCATCAGAGTTTACACAGATTCCTGTTCCTTCCCTTGCTGTCCAACTTCAAGTGGACATTTATACTGGTTTCCTGTGAAAGGCTTCAAAATATCTTCATATGGCACCTGGCCAATTGCTTCCCTTTCCCATAATTTCCCCTTAATTTGGATATCCATTGCTCTGTCCTGTTGTGGCACTTTATGAATTAGATTTTCTACACTGAATCGTTCACTTCGCAGGTACTCCATAACCTCAGTTTCTATTTCTTTAACTTCTCCATTGCTATTTTCTATTTTTTTCATTTTCCTCTTTGTCATCTTATTTTTTGTATTGTAAAGTTTTCCATGTCCGGATTCCTTTGCTTGTATTTCTCTTCAAATATCTTTGGTGCTGCTCTGTTTGTATTGGATAGTTTTGTTTTCTACTTTGCAATAGATATTACACCATATTAAATCTCTTTTTCATTCTCATGTCCATATTGCTTCTTCAGATGTCTTAAGATCTTCCTGCTTCTCCTTACTTTTGGGACTCACACCATCATGGTATGATGTAACCTGTATTATACCTTCTACACCAAATCCTTCACTTCACAGGCACTCCATAACTTCAACTTCTATTTTTTTTAACTTCTACTTTACTAATCTTCTTTTCTACATTCCCTCTTTGTGATATTATTTTTTTATTGTAAAATTTTCCATATCTGGATGTCTTTGCCTATATTTCTCTTCAAATATCTTTAGGGCTGCCTTCTTTATATTGATTAATTTGGCTTTTTCCTTTGCATAAATATTGCACCATATCAAATCTGTCTTTCTTTCTCATGTCCATATTTCTTGTTTATACTTTTGAAAAATCTCTATGTTTTGTTATTTATATTTTCACACTTCCTCAGATGCTTCTTTTTTCAACAGATGCTTCTTTTTTCAAACAGATCAAAGTTTCTTGACCGATATACTGTTTTTCACAAATCTGTTTATTAATGAATGCAATTTATTTATTTGAAGCTTCTGACAGTTTTTCTTGTGGAAGCATTTTTTTCCCCTCTAATTTCTCTTGTAATCATTTTGTATATCTTGTGTCTGGAAATTCTGTCCTTTTTGCATAATAGTAACAAGACATAATTTCTTTCTTATCCTCAATACTCCACTTTATCGTCTTAATCGCTCTTCTTTGGCCCGTCAGTTTTTGTGGACTACTGTTTCCTTCTACAACGGGGGCCATCAGCTGTGCAGCTGTTTGCATGTAACATAGTGATGTCCTGCTGGGGTCAGAAGTTTCTGTTCTTAACATCTACCTAGTGCACAGCTGTTAAAAAAATAAATAAATAAATAAAAAAGAAAGAAAACAAATTTACATTTTGCTGATATACCAGTTTCCCTTGCCTTTTAGTAGTGAATTCTGTTTGCTAGGGGAAATGCGTACATCTTTATTTTTTGTGTGTGTGTGTGTGGGGGGGGGGGGGGGCTTTACACCTGGTTGTTGTTCTCACAGGGATTTTACCAATAAGCTTATTACCCACTCAAAGTGAAACATCAAACATCCAGATAATGCCAGTATTTAATTAAAATGCCAATATTTAATTAATGCAGTTTCAGTCATTAAATATTAGCAGTGAATGGGTGTCTGATGTTGTGTGTTTTTAATCCTTAAAACTTATCTGGAAATTACAAAAAAAGTGAAACTGCTCATACTTACCTAGTTAACCACTGGAGTGGTATTCTGTGTGATGTGAAACATCTGCTTTGGAAGTACCAGTAGGCCTTGAAAGGCAAGTGGCTGTTGAAGTTGAATAGATAGGGTTCTCCAGTGGGGTGGGGTGGTGCTAGAACGATATCACCTATAGTACTGCCCTCTGTTCTAATGAGCTATAGTAATGGCTTACAGAATGATGTCAAACATATCCCAAGAGTCCAGCTGAGGCTCAAATATTATCAGCAATCTGAGAATGTGTTTTTCTCCATAACGGTTAAGTAACTCATTGTTTCAGTTTAGCTTAGAGATGAGACTCTAATACTGCATGTCTTGGTGGTCTGAGGGGTTGGGCTAGTGCTTATGACTACAGATTTTCTAATGATATAACAATTACTGCAATGTTAGTTTTAAAGGTTAACTAGCTGTTTGATGCCATCATGAATCTGAAATGGTTGCTAAATGCACTAACCAAGTAACTGATAAAATATTAACTTGAGTATTTCAGGGTCTAGCTATGCTATCTAACTGCCCCTTCCCCTTTTACACACACACACACACACACACACACACACACACACACACACACACACACACACACACACACACACACACACACACACACACACACACACACACACACACACACACACACACACACACACATATATGCACATATGCACGTGCGCTGCACACACACACACACACACACACACACACACACACACACACACACACACACACACACACACACACACACACATACAAACACACACACACTTTAATCTCTAGTACATTGCACCTTTGCAACTTTTTGTGCTGTTTTCATAAATCATGCATGGAATTTTGGCAATCACATCTTATCCAATGACCAGTGAGACTGTTCTGATTTGATATTCAGCATGTAGGTACAAAAACTATTTTTAAATGCTTCATGCCAATATGTCAACAGTCTAAATATGAATTTCAGCTTTGGATTTATGATTATGAGTCCACTGCCAGCATTAGACATATTATGCCAGCTGTCTCTCACTAGATAAGCATGTACAGAAAGCCAGCACAGAGAAGCCAGAATTGTTTTCTGCTTAAATGCATTTAAGTCATTTGCTGTTACTGCATCATCAATAAACAGTTAGATGGCAGGTTTTTTTTTTAAATGTAATAGCTTAAAGTAAAAAACAATATTTAAAACTGCAGGAGACTTTACAAATTCAACACCTCAAAAGCATCTGTGATGCTTTAACTATGAGGGGACAAAGATTAACCCACCAAGGATCAGAATCCCCAAACTTCATTATCTGAAAAAAATGTCAGAAAAAAGCACTTAGCTGCTTTTGCATGGGGTAAGTCCCCTTCCACCTCCTGATTTGGAGGGCAAACTCTTCATACCCCCAAACTTATATATACCAACTACATCATTGTACCAACTCGAAGAAGGGGGGAATTCCCCCAAAAGGTGCATCACTGCTTGCACAGTTCACCAACAATCATTTCCCATGGAGGAGCTCCAATCTTCAGCAGGCTGAATTTCAAGCAAATGAGGCTCGAAGATTCAGTCTTCATCCACCCATAGGTAAACGCATCTGGGGACATCTTTGGAACTATTTGTTTACATAAAATTCTATATTTACAACATATATTTAATTTTCCTTTCTGCAATCTAGCATGCATGCTTGCAATAGTGTGTTGCTCCTTTTGACTTGCTGTGATTATTTTAGCTACAGATATTGTCATGTTGATTTGAATGAGAGTTAATTGCTGTAGAAGGAATTGTGATGTCAAAGCAAATCAATTTAAATGAGTAATAGGACTGATGTATTTCCTTGCAAATAAATGTCTCAACAAAATTATGTACAGTATAAGTCCTATAAAAATAAATGCAGACATCATGAGTATCTAAAATGGATATGTGGTTTCCCTAACGTTTCTGTAGATTTCATTAATGGCATCATATGCATATTTAAATTATAAATCTTGATGATGGTTTCATTAACTTGGTTATAAAACTCAAAGTTAAGCTTTTGTGTTTAAGGGAAGCTGCATGTTTGTGCTTCAAGTGGTGAAAGTATTTTATTGTAATTAGTGTATTATTTTTACAAATGATGAAAAGCAGATAATATTGTTTCAAAATGTTATGCAGTTTTCTCATGATCCAGTTTTTGTACAGTATTGGACTTTTTTTTTTTGTAAATGATGCTTTAAGGATCCAGCTGAGAATACTATATACATTGAAATGTATTAAATAAAGAAGTATCAGAAAGTATGTCTGTCTATTTCCCTCTGTAAAAAGAGTAACTGCATAAATGTGTGAATGCTCATTTGCATGAATCATGCATTGCTGAATTCAAGTTTTATATAGTGTAGGTATGCATGAGTGTGCAGGAAAATGAAAGTTTAACTGAAAAGGTGGCGACTGTAAAAATGTGCAAGATTGCATTATATTGGATAGTGTGCAGGTGTGAGTGTTCCCAGGTTAGGGTTAGAGTATGTGTTAGGTAAGAGAATAGATTTAGGGCCATATTTACAAAATGCCTGCTCAACCTTGTGAAATGTGTCAAGTAAAGTATGTGAAACCTGCAGAATAATGTACTACATAAAGGAGCAACAGTGTAGAATTAGCATATAGGGGAGCAGTATTTGTAAGCAGCAACATAAAAACAGAAGGGCCAAAAGTTCAGTGCAACCATAAACATGAAATGAAAAATATGCACTATGTGAGCATAGCAAAGGAAAACTAGGCCTAGCTGAAAAAAGCACACAGGTGGTAACATAGCATATATGTGTGAGATGTTAAGCAAATGTATGTGTAAGTTATAATACAGAAAATGTAGGAAATTGCATACCTATGTAAAGTACTGTGATTTCAGAGCATGTAACAGAAATATAAATCAATAAGTGCAACCATATGCATGTATAGTTATGTGTGATTCCAGAGAATGTAACAAAAGTATAAATCAATATGATGCATCCATACGCATATATAGTTATGTGTGATTGCAGAGAATGTAACAAAAGTATAAATCAATATGATGCATCCATACGCATTTATAGTTATGTGTGATTTCAGGGCATGTAACAGAATTATAAATCAATAAGATGCAACCATACGCATATATAGTTATTCCAGAGCATGTAACAGAAGTATAAATCAATATGATGCATCCATACACATATATAGTTATGTGTGATTCCAGAGTATGTAACAGAAATATAAATCAATAAGTGCAACCATATGCATATATAGTTATGTGTGATTCCAGAGAATGTAACAAAAGTATAAATAAATATGATGCATCCATACGGATATATAGTTATGTGTGATTCCAGAGAATGTAGCAAAAGTATAAATCAATATGATGCATCCATACGCATATATAGTTATGTGTGATTTCAGAGCATGTAACAGAATTATAAATCAATAAGATGCAACCATACGCATATATAGTTATTCCAGAGCATGTAACAGAAGTATAAATCAATATGATGCATCCATACATATATATAGTTATGTGTGATTCCAGAGCATGTAACAGAAGTATAAATCAATAAGATGCAACCATACGCATATATACTTATGTGTGATTCCAGAGCATGTAATAGAAGTATAAATCAATAAGATGCAATCATGCGCATATATAGTTATGTGTGATTGCAGAGCATGTAACAGAAGTATAAATCAATCCCGAGCATGTAACACAAGTATAAATCAATCCAGAGCATGTAACAGAAGTATAAATCAATAAGTGCAACCGTACGCATATATAGTTATGTGTGAGTCCAGTGCATGTAACAGAAGTATAAATCAATAAGATGCAACCGCACGCATATATAGTTATGTGTATAGGAACAATGCAGATTCTGATGGGCAGTTCAGGACATTTAAAAAGTCAAAAATGTTTTGTTGATGTGGCATTCATCTGAGCAAATGTGAATCTAAAAAAATGTGTGGGGAGTGGGATGTATGGGGGGAGCACAGGTAATAGAAACACCCCAAGAAGTCAGGGAGATAAAACAGGTGTGTGAGGTTGACAATCTCTTCAGCTGGGGAAATTTGCCCCTTCCCAGTGGATTGTGCCATCTCAGAATTAATTAATATATGTAATTAGCAAGGGTTGTTCTGGGGTGCAGTGGGGGCAAGCATCTTTGACATTATCATACAAATAAGCGCTGCATATGTGTACCAGCTGGTGTTCATACTCCTGACACTTATACTTTTGTGTGTTATAGGTGAGTTGATAACACTCCAGGAAACAGCAGTTCTTCTTTCAGAAGAATGAAATTATCATTGATGCTCTATGGCAGCATGGAAAAAATCAGCTGGGAAAGATGGGTGATAGAGTGTGTGGAGATCTGGTGTGGAAAGACATTGCCATCATGATCAACACTGTGAGTGGGTGGAAAGGACATATATGAATGTTGTCATAGGTACTCCATCATGGCCCTATGTGCAGCTAAAAGTGTTAGTTGCTTCAGATGACAGCACAATACCACAACTGGAGGCCCTGCAATTCTACAACCAGATGATACATAGTTGTTTTTGACATCACACCACTACCTCTATCATAGTAAGCACATTCCAGGTATTGGCACTGACTTCACCATAACTAGTCCCTCTGTTATATCCAGCTACCTAACATATTACACCTTAGAGGTCATTTGTGTCACACACTAACATCAATTGTATATTATGTGTACCACAGCTCAGCATAGCTCAGCACAGAAGTCAGACTCATCTGCTGCCTTTCAGTGGTGACATGCCAGATATATATGTATGATATATGATACATATATATATATATATATATATATATATATATAATATATATATATATATATATATATATATATATATATATATATATATATACATCACAGTGGTATACCTCTATAAATCTTGTGCTGCCTGCATGCGCATATGTCCTGTGTTCCAGGTCCATTATAAAGTATATGAGTACAACCATAATGACCAGGCACATAAATGATTGCATTGCTTTTGATTAGGGTATTGTATCTTGCATAAGGTATTTTGACATCTGCCTCTTTGTGTGCACATGTGTAATATGCTGTTCTATTTTTGTCTCCATGCTTCAGCTTGTTCACCATCTGCTTCCTCCATGAACTCATCCATTAATCCTGACACAGGATGTGATGAGAAAGAAAAGAAGCAGCATAGCCAATGACACATATGACACTGCACTTGAGTTTACTTTGTAAAGCCCAGAAGGTGACAGCCCAAAATATTTCCTCCAAAAGGGAGGACAGTGCACCTGACTACTCTGCTGATAGTGAAGAGTCAGCTAATGGTCAAGAAGAATACATTGGGCAACTATCCCCATATGAGTCTGACAGTGGTGTTGAGACAGTTCCACAAAGGACAACTAATATCTGTATGATGGTGTGATGGGTCCTTGCTCCGGGCCAGCAATCAAGGAGACTCAATCCTTACCACTGACTCCAGTGAGGCACGGTCACTAAGAGCAAAGATGGATTCACACAGTATTTGCAGATGCAGCTCCCTGCTTCTTCTTCTTCTTTTCATTTTGGCTGCTCCTATTAGGGGTAGCCACAGCAGATCATCTGTTTCCATTTCTTCCTGTCCTCTGCATCTTGCTCTGTCACACCAACCACCTGCATGTCCTCTCTCACCACATCCGTAAACCTTATCTTAGGCCTTCCTCTTTTCCTGTTACCTGGTAGCTCCACCGTTAGCATCCTTTTCCCAAAATACCCAGCATCCCTCCTCAGTACGTGCCCAAACCAACTCAATCTTGCTTCTGTGGCTTTGTCTCCCAACAGTCCAACCTGAGCTGTCCCTCTAACATACTCATTTCTAATCCTGTCCATCCTTGTCACACCCAATGCAAATCTTAACATCTTTAACTCTGCCACTTCCAGCTCTGACACTTGTATTTTCATAGTGCCACCATCTCCAACCAATATAACATAGCTGGTCTCACTACCATCTTGTAGACCTTCCCGTTCACTCTTACTGGTACCTGTATGTCACAAATCACTCCTGACACTCTTCTTCACCCACTCCACCCTGCCTGCACTCTCTTTTTTACCTCTCTTCCACACTCATCATTACTCTGAACTGTTGATCCTAGGTATTTAAACTCATCCACCTTTGCCAGCTCTACTCCCTGCATCCTCGCCATTCATTTGTCCTCCCTCTCATTCACACACATATATTCTGTCTTAGTCCTGCTGACCGTCATTCCTCTCCTCTCTAAAGCATATCTCCACCTCTCCAGAGTCTTTTCAACACCTTCCCTATTCTCACTACAAATCACAATGTCATCTGCAAACATCATAGATCATGGGGACTCCTGTCAGATCTCATCTGTCAACCTGTCCATCACCACAGCAAATAAGAAAGGGCTCAGACCTGATCCTTGATGTAATCCCAGCTCCAACTTGAACACATCTATCACTCCTACTGCAGACTTTACCACTGTCACACTGCCCTCATACATATCCTGTATAACTCTTACATACTTCTCTGCCACTCCCGACTTCCTCATACAGTACCACATCTCCACTCCAGGCACCCTGTCATATGCTTTCTCTAAGTCCACAAAGACATAATTCAGCTCTTTCTAACCTTCTCTAAACTTCTACATCAACAACCTCAGAGCAAATATTGCATCTGTACTGCTCTTTCCCAGCATGAAACCATACTGCTGCTCACTAATCATCACCTCCCTTCTTAACCTAGCTTCCACTATGTTTTCCCATACCTTCATGGTGTGGCTGATCAGTTTTATCCCTCTATAGTTATTACAGCTCTGCACATCACCCTTATTCTTAAAAATCAGTTCCAGTACACTTCTCCTCCACTCCTCAGGTATACTCTCACTTGCCAAGATTTCGTTAAACAATCTGGTTAAATAACCCACTGCCATCTCTCCTAAACACCTCCATACTTTCACAGGTATGTCATCTGATCAGATGCAGCTCCCTGCACCAAGCACAATTTACCTCAAGAGCACACAAGGGGCACACTCTAGACCTGTGGCTGGACTCTCTTTCTCACTCCAGACCTACACTCAACTCCACACTGACCACTTTGGAGTTCTGTGTCCCTGTTCCCAGTAGCTGACATACACACTTTTGGATATTTGAGTTTCATGCACACATACACACCTGGGAAAAGCTGGCACAGATGTACTAGCTGTGCTCCTTTCTACCCAGACTCTGTGGTAATCATGCTGCCACCAGTCAGCCACTCTAAGGCTTTTACAAAAGGTACCCAATTATACTGTGTACAATTCATACTAATACGAATGGTAGGGTGTGACCAAAGCAGCAAGGCTTTCAGAAGTGGTCACAGTGTCATTAAAACAAGTAAAAGTTTTCTCAAGATGTAAAAAGTATTCTATAAAGGACAAGTCACAATGAAAAGGCATTAAAATATTTAATGATAAATAATAAAACAGAAAACAGGTAAGTACTGAATGCAATAATCAACAGAGTTTCAACCACCAAGATATAAAAATATTACAGTTGGATAGTTTCTCTCAGATGCAGAAAACAATTCTAAACTATTCTTACTAAATGTCCCTAACTAACCAAAGAATTACTGTTTCATGACTACTTACTTACGCAAGGCAAGCTGATGTGTGCTGAATGTCTTAACACAGCAAACGCTAGATAATGTCTGTCTCTGTCTGTGTGGATGTGTGAGATATATATCCTGTCAGATTCCAAAGTGCTGCTGTGAGTGTTCTAAAGAAACCAGATGCTGGTTAGAGGATGACATCACCTTTGGTCACCTGACTCTGGCACAATTCACACACAGAGCTCTGTTAAGATCTGTACACCATCTGAAAGTTATAACACAATTTCAAACTTTCCACTCTTCCAGGGTTCTCTGATAAACATACATATTTGATCAGTTACAACAATACAACCTAATGTAGATGCATACATTCTTTCTGTCCATCAGGATCTACTGTTGATGCATTTTTAACACAAGTAAATTTACAAATATATTTTTAACTCAAACATCTGTACAAATCAGTGTGATAGTCAAACAACATAAAATTCTTTGCAAAACTCCAGCTACCTATGCTGGCATATAGGTTCATAGGTTCATAGGTTCATACTAGGCTATCTGCCCTAGGGCATTTATAAGCCTAGCCAGAGTGTGTTTGGCTTTTGCCACCCATTTTAAATTAATTTTGCTATGCCTTTTTTTTGAGGTTAGTATACTGTGCCTCTGTCTAACAGTGTCACAGAAGTGATAGCCGGGGTAAACCTACGATCTCCCATCCACTCATCAAGATTCCTCTTGAAGAGAGTCAGTGTGGGACTCTGCCTTGTACTGCCGTACTCTCAATGGCACAGATGGCACTACCTCATAACATCACATCTCTCTTCCCCCCTTTGAAAACTCAAGCTAACTTTTCAAGTGACCCTGGAAAAACATTGCTTGAGAGAAATGGGCCTGTCTTGGAACACCTTAACCCACACCCTGTCTAGAGAGCCCAATTGCATTGGCGTTGCTGACTGCACTACAGTGCCACACTGTGATGTCATATGCCTGCAACCCTATGCTCCACCTTAATAACTTGGAATTTTGCTGGCTGGCTTGATGTAGCCATGTTAAAGGATTGTGGTCTGTAACCACAGTGAATTTCCATCCATACAGATATGGATGACATTTCTGCAGTGCCTATACTATGGCTAGACATTCTTTTACAGCTGCATAACATTCCTCCCTGGGTTGAAGTCTATGGCTGAGCTATACAACTGGGTCTCTTCTCACTCTGAGGAAACCTGGCTGAGTACAGCCCCACCCCATGGTTTGAAGCATCCACCTGCACAACAGATTATTTGCTGTAATCTGGACTGGCTAACACAGGGAGTCCTCCCAAAGCACTTTTAAGATTTTGGAATGCCTGCTCACAGGTTAGGACCCACATTACCATATCTGGCCTGTTTTTCCTCATCATATCAGTGAGGGGAGAGCTATTGTACTATAATTAGGAACAGACTTTCTATAGTACCCCTCTGTCTCCTGCCTTCTGCCTAGTAGGTTTATCATGTACTTAACATCACTGATCTTCCTTACAACTGCGAAGGGTCTCTCCCAAGCTGCCTGCAGCTTATTGTGTCTGACAGGAATGAGCACCATAACCTGCTGTCACACAGCATACTCTCAAGCTTGAGCATTCCCGTCATCTGATTTTGTCTCATATTTATGCCCTGCCCTGTCCTTGAGCAAATCACTTAACCAGATAGTGCTTTGGGGCAACTGGAAATTTGGCCTGGGCTCTTCAATGATCCCCTGCACTGCAAGTCTAGTAACTACCTATGAACCATAGAAGTTTTGGTGTAAAGGAAAAAAAAATGATAAATTATAGCAAACAGGAGCATCATCCTTTGTTTCCTTATTATTGGCAGTGGGTTTATAATTTAGCTGTGAATAAACTGGATAGCGTGAAGTCTATGAGTTTAATGTTAATATTTTAACTATGAATACATTTGTAGTTTAGCTTGTTTTTGCAGGCACACAAGTGAGAAATGCATTGCATTTTTGTTCAGCACTTATTGCAGATGAGCTGTTAAAGAGCAGCTTCCTCTAGTACATGGTTTGATTCTCTCGGCTTTCATTTGTCTTCTATGTGAAAACGCCAAATTATTTCACCAGACAGTACTCCTTGACTGCTCCTGAAAATGGACACTTGTGTCCAGTGGCTGCCCTAGGTTGTTAGTAAATGCTGTAAACCTTTGTCTTTTGAATCACTGCACCCTTTACATAGCCTGTAATTATTACTTTACTAATGCTAGTTGAGTATGAATTCCTGCATGCCTCTTGTAGTTTAACGGGTTGTCAAATGCATTGTTTGAAGAGGGTTTACTATCAAAATCGCAGAATTCAAAACCGCGAATGTGGATATCCTCGACGCATTTCATCACCTCATTCATATTAATGAGGTCAGATGACTGATGTATACAAGCAACAGTCAGTTGTTGATCTTAATATTGTATATAGATCCAAAAACAGTCGACAAACACTTTTCTTCTTGAATTCAACTTCACCCCTAGTTTCCTTACCATCAAAATAGATGGCTAAATTCAATTTCCTTAAATACTTTTTAAAATCAACGATGTAGTCCACTACATTTATTTTCATATTGGGAATGTATTTCATCCCTTTGGATAAGAGTGTAAAGTGTTCCTTTTTAAGCTCCACACTAGAATAATTCTGAGCCCCCTGGGATAAATGAATATATATCCATTAAACCCATATTGGAAAATTGTAGATGTATATTTAAGCTTACAAGTGTGGTTTGGTAGTATTTTAAAATAAATTAAATATTTTTAAAATATTTTTAATATTTATTTAACATAGTACATTTTATATATATACAAATAGATATTATATGAACTTATATTAAGTTACATTGTTGATTTTAAACTTATCATTATGTATACATGGTAATAGGGAGTATTGGAATTCAGCACTAGCACTTTAAGGACTGATTAAATGAACTAATTGTTTAATGTGATTGGTATGAATATGTATATAAGGAAAAGTTGTAAAATGAGCATTGTTCTGATGAAGTCTATCTTACTAGATGAAAGCGCTCAACTTGTATGTTTTTAAGCTAATAAATAGAGTTTGTTCAAATAATTTATATTCAGTCCGTGTGCTGGCGTTTCATATGTTGTAACCAGGAACAGCTTGTTTCGAAGAATTTCTGATCTTAATATTGACCATTGCTATGTAAAGACATATTGCATTTCTCTGCCCTGCTGGTGATCTTCTGAACCACCGTTCACTTGACTATCAACATACCAACTGTCGCTCCTACCATGTTCGAACAGGAGCAGGTCGGTCTTCTGATTTTCAAGATTTTGATTGTAAACCATTTAAAGAGAACAGAAGTTTACTATTTATCATGTTAAGTGTGTTTTCAATGTGATAGTGTTTTGTTTTGTTTAGAAAATGTCTGTCAGTGTCTTTCTGTAAAATTTGAAATAAACATTTTAAATGAAATCCAGATCTTTGTGATAATTGTAAAAGTAAAGAGGAAAATAATTTGTACACTGACAGATTTGAACATTTAATGGTAATTGAGGAGAAACAGACAAGGAATGGGATATTGGTATGGCTACTGGGGCTTGATTCATTATCCTGCATAGGGTCCCATTTGTCCATGATCCAGCTCTGTTGACTGAGCATTACTAGCCATTCGAGTAGATCAAACCTGTACTGAGTGATATCATAAGGGACAGCTATTCCTGATGACAGACAAGAGATAGGGGGTCAAAAATCAAACACTGGTGCAAGCATGTACGCTCCCCCCACCAAAAAAAAAACAAAAAAAAAAAAAAGCACAGGATGTAATATGCAGTAATATTTCCGATTTTTGTATGACTTGTGGGTGGTTGAACAAAAGCTGTTGCCACATTTATATTGTATGCAATTGTTTTGCTGTAGTCATTAAACTAAAGAATTAATCAATTCATTAATTGGCCTTGATTGTGTAATATAGTCTAAACATGGTGAATTTTAGTAATATATTTTATTAGTACTTTCTTTCCAGCCTCCTGCAACTGCAAAGGGGTTGACATTTGTCACGTCAGATTGTCTGCATTGTTTATAATGAAGATCAGAACCATCTGAACTATCTGATCTCACCATCCATTATGTAGTCCTTGTTGTGTATTACTGTGGTATGTTCTCTACAAAATCAGATTGTAAAGGATTTCTGCACTGAGTTAAAAAAATTACTCTGGCAGTTAGCACAGAGGACTTAAGCTCCAACATATGAAAGAGCTTCTTCCTGTGACAAGGGTTCAGAGTTTGAACTTTCCACCTCCATTTACCCACTGGGTGACATCGAGCAAGTTACTTAATGAAACAGTGCCTTAGAGCAACTGGGTATTTGGGCTAGGCTCCTTAATGGTCTCCAAGACTGCATACCTAGTAACTATGAACCCGGTGCTATTGTTTTCCATCCATTTCCTATTAGTTAACTGATCTAGTTCAGGAAATATTATGGCAATATCACCAGCACTGCATTTTGTAATACAACACAGGCAATTTATTCTTCAAGGGCAGCAGGGACTATATTTGTAAATGAAGCACTAAAATGCAAAGTTGTTTGCCAGGAGCAACCTCTACATTAGTAATAGTTCACTTTAATGTGAAATTATTCAGATGACTTCTAGTTCTTCAGAGATTGTGTATATTGACTTAGCATATGTTATCATCAGGTGATTAATATTTCATATGTTCTTATAAATACTCTTCTGTTTAAACTGTGCTGCACACCACTGAATATTATGGTATGATGCTAGTGCACTTTATAAAATGTAATGCAGTTTATCCAAAGTCACCAGTAAAGTACACAGAATTAATTTCTTCATTACAATAAGGGGTGTACACAGGCAACAAATTGGCTATAACTGGGTGGGGGTCTCTGTGGATGAAAGTACTTTATGTTCTTCATCTGGTTATTTTTAAACAGTCTTTGATCTGGCTTTGTAGCAGAAGTGGAGCTGGTTCAACTACCATCCGGGCCAGTACTATGAACCAGCACCCTGCCCCGTCATCTCTTCAAGTGAAGAGCCAAATAAAAACACTTCACTGTAATAGGTTAGTTGTATGCCCCACCCCCTCTCTCTTCCTTTAAAATACAAAAAAAAAAAAAGAAAAAGAAAAAGAATAACAAAACAAAGTGTGGACATTCCTTCTACTAGCACACCAACCAGGTGACCAGATGCACAAAACACCCCCCCCTCCCCTGCCCCAACCTTTCAGGTCCCATTTCTGTGCCCTGCCGCAACACTTCTTTAACTTATTTTAATTAAAAAATGTACTTTTTAAAAACTGTAATAAACAGTTGCTACAGTTTATACCCTTTCTGCACAGAATGCTAACACACTCATGTTTAACTTTAAAAAAGAAATATTTTTAAATTCTAGCAAACTCTTTGCTATAACTGTAGCAAACAATGGAGCACTATGATGCTCATGTTTTAATTTAAAAAAAAAATCTTCTTTTTTAAGTGTAGCAAACTGCTTGCTACAAATGTAGTTGCTACAGTTTATACCCTGCCTGCACAGAGTGCTACGGCTGCCAGGTTTGACTGCAAAAGCAATACCGGCTTTTAAAAGCTGGTATTGTATTAAAGAGAGATTAGGATTGGCTGATGGCTGATCGCATCCCCAACACGTTTGTGCCCAGGGCAGTTTCCCCTCTCACCCCAGCCTAACCATGCTATTGCTTTGCAGGACTGTGTGTGTGTGTGTGTGTGTGTGTGTGTGTGTGTGTGTGTGTGTGTGTGTGTGTGTGTGTGTGTGTGTGTGTGTGTGTGTGTGCGTGTGTGTGTGTGCGTGTGTGCGTGTGTGTGTGTGTGTGTGTGTGTGTGTGTGTGTGTGTGTGTGTGTGTGTCTGTCAGTCTTTTGCTACAGTGCATTTATGTGAAACATATTTTAAATGTGTGACTTTGGCCATTATTATTGTTCATTTTTTTAACTAGACATCTGATAAGAATACAGTCAACAATGTCCCTGTAATTGCTGGGTTTAGAGGACATCTGTGGATAAAAATGACTGACCCTGTTGAAATGAATGTTAAAACATCATTAGTCTGTCTTTGAAGGATAGTATGCACATGCATAAAATAAATTAGAATTCTTTTATGTGGACATTTTAAGATAATTTAGCATGTGATGTGTACATCATCAATAAAGTGGCCGTATTTGGTGAGAGCAGATATGGCAGAAGTACTGCTTGCTCAACCAGCGCCCTCTGCCAATCCCACAAGCCTGCCCCACACCCCTTCACCTCTTCAAGTGAAGAGCAAAAAAATAACACCTGACCCTCCTTCCTCACATTTTAGCAAATAAAAGATGTAGCAATGCAAACAGTTACTACAATTTATACCCTGCCTACAGATTGTTCTTTTAAACTGTAGCAAACTGATTGCTACAAATGTAGCAAACAGCTATTACAGTTTATGCCCTACCTGCATGGAGCACTACATCTCTAATGTTTTAGTTTTAAAAAAATATTATTTTAAACTGTAGCAAATTGCTTGCCACAAATCTAGCAAAGAGTTGCTATAGTTTAGACCTCACACAGAGCACTGCAATGCAATATCATTGTTTAAAAGCCTGTATTGCACTAAAGATCAATCAGATTGATGGATAGCTGATGGCATCCCTATAACACTTTGCTCCCACCCCACCCTAACTATGATACTGTTTGGTGGATTATAATGACAGCAGTCTCAGTGGCCTTTTATGGTTGGTATTTCTACATTATTGGTTCATATATCCTGTCTCACTGAATATTGGAATAAAATGTTCAAAACTACAAATTTAAAACCCACTCTAACAAATGTTGCTGCATTAAACAAGAAATATAATTAAATGCAATCAGGAAAGTGAATCAAACAACACATGCGCGTACACATGCTGCTAAAATATGTGCAATAAAATTTAAAATAAAAGTTTTAAAAATAAAATCTTTGTAATCATTGTAAAACTAAAGAAAAAATAGTATGTACACTGACAGGTTGAATAGTGTTTATGATAAGTGGAGAAAGACAGACAAATAATGGAACACAAAAAGGCTGCAAGGAAGCGGCCATGTGACCATGAAATGGTTCTGTGTGCAGCATTTGGTTTTGTGTACTTCAGTGCACCCCTAGATGTGTCAAGACATCTGAATCATAATTTCAGCATACCAACTAATTGCAGACTAGTACTTCATGTCACAGTGTGTACTCTTCTGAATGCATCTTCAGCAGACATTGATAGGGCTCTAAATGGTGTCATGAGCCAGGGCTGCAGTGGACAGCCAAGGTCACCTGTTGGTTCAAATGGATAGAACAGGAACATAGATGTTTCACAGAACAATATGGAAACATGGAATATATTTGTTGTATCCAAGTATACTTACCAAGTAGTAGACCCTCTAGAATCTCTCATTCTTGGAATGACATCTGTAGGTTACTTTATCTCCAGATAGCTGCATCATGCATGCTAGCAGGATGTGTTTCCATCACATTAATAATGAGCCTGTCTGGTGAGCACACTACCTGACAATTGAGTGATGGTCAGTCCTCTCTGTTAAAGTAATGTTCTGCATCATCTCCAGAAGGGGGTTTGATTGGAATATGGTGTAATTAATTTCACCAAGAAGATGGGGGAAGTTGGTTATGGAATATAACCATTCCATGGCAGCCAGCCACTCCCTTGGTATTGATGGGAAGTTGATGAGCTTATCCACTTTGCTGCACATGACTGCAAGGGACTGTCATAATATGCAACTAGCAGCTATCTAGGACACCCTCCTCCCATGTACTGTTGGAATGTCCCAGAGACCATTATGTCAAGGCTCAGATTCACCTTTGTGTCTTCTAGGACTGGTTTACCTCACAGGCTGTGTGATGACATGTGGGGTTGGCCCTTCCTGTACATAGCTTGTACAAGCTCTCTCTGCCTAATTTGTATCTATCCATTATGTCTTGATCAGAATGCTGACTTAACTGAAGCATGCTTACCTCTGTGCTGGTTGTCTGAGGATATAGGAATGCATTATCAGATCCTCCTCTAATATACCCTGTAAAACCTCAACCTGTTGTAGTGCATTGTGAGCATAAGTCATTTGTCAGGTATTTCAGTAGAATTCACAGTTAGATTTTATAATATCACTTGTAACTTGTAAATTCCAAGTCAAACCTGTGTGGCCACAGCTGAATGATTTCTGTAAAGTATTGACGTATTAGTTTGTTATATTTTATTATCATTGAGCACATGTATGGTGTGTTGGAATCAGACATATGTGAGTGGAATCTACAGTTACCATACCCCACACTCATTACCATCATTACAATATGCACTGTTGTGTTTGCCCTAGTTTGCCAAAGTCTTCTTTTGGTGCACTGCACTGTCATAGGTTCATAGATTCATAAGTAGGTACTAGGCTATTGGCCCAAGGGCCTATGTAAGCCTAGCCAGCAAGGTTCCATAGCTTATACCACCCATAAAAGTTATTTTCCTATGCCACTGTTGAGCAGAGGCACAGAAGTGATCCCTGGGGTGTATTTCCTATTTCCCATCCACTCATCAAGATTTTTCTTGAAGAGTGCTAATGAAGAACTTTGCTTGACATAGATGGGTAGCTTGTTCCAGAGTATGGGAAGTCTGTGGGACAGGAATCTATACCTCCAGCATATCCTGTTTATTGTGGTGACAAGGTTTAGGTCCCTAGAGCATGTAGCTCAAATGGATTGGGATTTCTTTAGGTGTAGCATGTCCAACAGCTCTGGGTTTGACATAGCTTTTAGGCAGAGATCACCTCGGAGTAGGTGATATACTGTGGAGTAAAGCTGGAGTTTTTTGAGGTGGTCAGTGTAGGGCATTTGTTTGAGGCCAGTAATCCTCTTTGTGAGGTACTTCTGTGGCCTTTCCAGCTGCTGCAGATGTCTTGTGAGGTACATTCCAAAAGGGCGTTGTACTCTATAATGGGTCTAATGAGTGACAAGTAGAGGGGAACAATGACCTTTTTTTCCTGGATGAGAACCCTTTTATGATGAGGTGTGCCACGTAGAAGGACTTCCTGACTACTTTGGCAATGTGACTATCAAAGGAGAGACTACTGTCCACCTGGGTCCCAAGGTCTCTTATCACACATTCGGTGTTAAGTAGATTGCTGCCTTTGTGGTAGTTCATGGGTACAGAGTTTTTACCAAATGGGATGACACTGCACTTTTTGGCACTGAGTTTGAGGCCATGGCTCTGACATCAGGCATCTGTCTCAGAGAGGCCCTTCTGTAGGATGTCCACATCATTGGGGACTTGACTATGGCTCCTAGTTTGCAGTCATCTGCGAACTTCATTAGCCAGAGGCCTTCTGTGTTAGCCTGTACTTCAGAGAAGTAGATACCAAACAGGAGAGGTCCCAGGATGGAACCCTGTAGTACTCCACTTGTCACTGCTTTGAGGTCAGATTTGGAGTCTGCAACGTTTACAGTGTGGGTTCTGTCAGTGAGCCACAAATTTGTTTTGGAATCTGGGCTTTAATGCTGTGTCTGCTTTGTATTGTGTGCATGTTTTGTGTCCTTTTGTCTTGTGTAGTGGTACTATTAGGGAAAGGGGTTTTATTAATGTAATATGTAGAGTTAGGTTAGGGACAGAGGGTAGGATTAGAGTTATCATACATGAGTAAGGTGATGCATGAGGGCAAAGATACAAGGAAGAACCTTTATTTATGCTCCTTAAGTCAGAGCAAAAGACCTTTTTTTTGGTCCTCAACTTCAAATTGTGGGTTGTCACCAGATCGGGGAGCTGCACAGGGTACCTGAAAAGTTAGCTACAGCTCTGACTGTATGTACTGGCCTAAGTTGCCTCAGTGCAGAAGATGAATGCTACTTTGTGGACCACCTTCCATGTTGTGGCACTGAGGCTTGTTAGTGTTACATATTGTTATTTGTTTGAATGGCTGTATGGGACTAGTTTGCATGATGTAGTACACTAGTTTGGTGCTGAACACTGGCTCTGGTGTGGTTAGGTTGGGCCTCTGGGACTGGCTACTGTAGTGTAACACAAACACTTGCTTCTGAATGCCAGCATTGGTATGAATAGACATTTGTGGGACTGGCTGCCATCTTATGGCACAGAGCCTTTTCACTGTACTGACCTGTAAATTAAGTCCCCTGGGTCTTCAGCAGAGACTTGTTGCAGTGCAGCACTGTAACCAAAAGGCAGTCTGTGTGATATAGCTAGTGAGATAATCTACTGCAGTGTTAAGTCATGGCCTATGCATTTTATGCAGGGAAGATGCAGTATGGTTGGTACAATATAATTCGGTGCTCTGGCGTAACCTATAGCTTTTGCATGGATGGAGCTGCAATATGTCTCTAGTGTGTGCAATTTGCAAATTCCTGGCTAAATCCCTGCTTAACAACTGTAACAGGCAGAGCACAAGGACAGAGCTTCAAGTCTGTCTTAGTAACTGAGGGTCATTTCAATGGGAAATATCTGTGGTCTTACTAGTTGCATGATGTGTTTGGATAGATGCATACTAAAGGGGCACTATATTCTACAACTGGTCTGGTTAGGGCAGAATATACAGGAATGATAAGTACTTTTTAAATGGCAGAAATACCTTTGGTTATTAATTGGGCTACACAGAAATTTCTGACTACTGTTGCTATGTCATGGTCAAAGGTTATGGAGATGTTCATCGTGGTTCACTGTTGCAGTCACTACTGTAGGGTTCTTCCTGCTGGCAGCAGCCCTCGATCGGCCAGAGTCCCAAAGTCTGGGTCTGACATTGGCTGAAGTTGCTCCTTCCCTGACATCAGTGCGCCAGGGGTATAAAGGCCTCAGCCGACACCATATTCCCCAGTCTTTCTTGCCATATGGTGCCCATAGTAAAGCAGATCGCAAGTGCCAGTCGGCCGACTCCTGTTTACTTTTGGTGACTTTTGTATCAAAGACTTCTTATTTTAAGCTAAGTACCCCATTGGGGAAACCTTTTTCTTGCTCTAGTCCGATGTCAGAAAAAGTTAATAACTGTATTTCTTGTGGGAAGCAAATACCTCATAAGGATTTTCACTCTTACTGTATACCTTGCCTAGGCCCTGACCACGACATAACTAATTGTAGGTTTTGTGCTAGATTTAACCAATGCACTATTAGGCGTAGGTACGATTTTGCCTTCCATTATTTTGGAAAAAGATTTAATTACAATATGTCATCGGATTCTTATCCGGCTACCGGAGTGTATAAGAGATGCAAGGATAAAGACAGGCCTCCGAGGTCCAAAGCGGATGGCATTATTCAACCAGCGCCAGTTGCCGGTTCGTCGGTCATCAGTGAGGCGCTTTTGCAGCCCCTGTCGTCTGCCACTTTTGAACCGGTTGCCTGTACTGACTCCCATGAGGAGCCGATGGGGCCTTCAGAATTTCCAGGGAATGGACCTTCGGATAATGCTCCCTCAGATGGGTCCAGAGCTGCTGTGCATGCACCGGCTTCTGAGGGAGTTTTCAGGCCTACTTAGCTTCATGTAAAGATGGCTTCAGTTTTGCAGTCAAAGACAAAGACAAAGACTAAGGCTCCGGCAAAGACAAAGAAGCAAGCACAGGCCCCTTCTGATCAGGGCCCTAGACCTCAAAGACAGATGCTTAAAATGGCTGAAGACCTGTTAACTATGATCAGGGGTTCCCATCCCCCTCCTGACAAGAGACCTAGACTAGAGCCAGATTATGATTCCTCAGATCAAGTTTCAATTTCTTCTGCTTCTTCCTCTGAGCAGGATTATTCCTTCCCTCCTTATGAGGATTCTGATGCTGAAGAATCCCTTCCTTCAGCCTCTCCTCCTGAGGATTATTCATTTGGGGAAACTTTGCATGACATGACAGAGCATTTTCACTGGGAAGGGCAGAAATACTCTGAATCCAAGAAAAGGCTTAGGGATTTTCTTCTGCTCCCACAGCATAGGCCCCTGGCTATTCCCCCTGTATTGGACATTGTGGATGATGTTTTTACAGAGGCGTCCCTCTCTCCTGATTCTTTTCCTCCTGCTCCTGTCAAACCAGATAGGTATTATAGGGTTCCAGATTCTCACAAATTTCTTTTTAAGAACCCTTCAGCTGATCCAGAAACTATCTCTCAGGGCCCTAAGGGTGTTAAAGCGGCCTCTGCTAAGAATCCTATTCCCTCTGACCAAGAGTCCAGAGCCTTAGAAAGATGGGGTAAAAAAGTTTATACTTCTGCTACATTGTCTATTAGAGCTTTGAATTATCAATTTCATATGTTGAAATATCAGCAATACCTTTTGTCTGTGTTAAAACAAAAGATGTCTGCTGTTTCTGGTGGTGCAGAAAATAAGGAGTTACAGGATTTATTGCATGCTACCGAGCAGGTGGGTAAACATATCCTGCACTGTGGTTTTGATTCTTTGGAGGCTTCTTGCAGGGCTGCAGCAACTGGCACAGTTATTAGAAGGCATGCTTGGTTAAAGGAACAAAGTTTGCTGGATCAGGTTAGGGCAAAACTTTTAGATGCCCCTTTGCAGCACAATGTTTTGTTTGGGGCCAAAGCTGTGGAGGTATTAAAGAAAATGGAAGACAAAGCCAAATCTATGCAGACAGTTAAATATTTTCTACAGGTACAACCCTCTAGATTTAGCAGGAACTGGCCAGCTAAACCTTAGTCCTTTCATTGCTCAGACAGACCTCAGAGTGGCAGATACAGGCATTCCAGAGGTAGAGGACAGGCACAGCCCCCTTTCAGAAATAGGCAGTGGAGTGCCCCCTCTCCCAAGGGAGGAGAAGATAGGTCACAACCTTACAGGAAATAGTCATTATGTCTCTCCTTTAATAGCTCCAGGGGTTCCCCTCCTGGATGCGCCTTTGGGAGGAAAAATCTCTCTTTTTTATCACAATTGGAGCTGCATAACCCAAGACAAATGGGTTCTGGACATAGTTTCAAGGGGTTACAAGTTTTATTTCCATACCTTGCCAAAACCAAACGGATGGCCAGATCTGCCAAAGCATCAATGGGCAGAGGCACAACAGCAAGTTCAGTCCCTCATGGCTATGAGGGCCATAGGATTGGTACCAAATTCAGAAATGGGGCAAGGGTTTTATTCAAGACTTTTCCTGGTTCCCAGGAAGGAAAACACATGGAGACCAATCCTGGACCTTTCCGTATTAAACACCTTCCTAGATATTCCAAAATTCAAGATGCTCACTCTGCAGCAGCTGCTGCCTGTGCTGAGTAAGAACGCTTGGATGGTGACTTTGGACTTGAAAGAAGCTTACCTGCATATTCCCATAAGGCAAGAGTGCAGAAGGTACCTGAGATTCAAAGCAGGCTCAAAGCATTACCAGTTCTCTATGCTACCCTTTGGCTTATCTACTGCGCCCAGGGTCTTTACAAAGTGCCTGGCACCAGTAATGGCATTTTGCAGACAGAAGGGAATTCAAATATACCCTTATCTGGATGATTGTCTCATTCAAGTGGACAACACAGAGACTTTACTTCAGCATCTGGCTTTTGTGCAGCATCTTCTCCAGTGCCTAGGGTTCACAGTGAACTTAAAGAAATCAAACCTGGTGCCCACACAACAGATTACTTTCCTGGGTGCTCTTCTGAGCACTACAACCCAGATGGCTTACTTGACACCAGACAAAAAAGTGCAACTGGCTTCTTCTTTCAAAAACCTAGCTTCATTGAGTCAGCTAACTGCAAGAAAAATTCTGCAGGCTTTGGGTTACATGGCATCCTGCATTCTATTAATACCATATGCAAGACTGCATATGAGGAAGATACAGTGGTACCTCAAGAGTGTATGGTCTCAGCATTGCCACAGTTTGGAAACAGTGATCACAATTTTGCCTTGTCTCCGGCAGGAATTTCTTTGGTGGGCCGAGGCCTGTCTCCAGAACAAGGTGAAGCCTTTCTGTCCTACTCCAGCCAATCAAGTCATAATGACGGATGCTTCGGACTATGCATGGGGAGCCCATATGCAAGGGAGATGTCTTCAGGGTGCCTGGACAGAGGACCAAATGCACCTGCACATACATTTGAAGGAGATGCTAGCTGTACAGAATGCCCTAACAGCCTCCAAGGATCTACCGGGGCAATTACTGATAAAGACAGACAACACTACAGTTATGTGGTACATAAACAAGCAGGGAGGCTCTCACTCTTACCCCCTGTGTAGACTGGCCATGACTCTGTGGAACACAGCACTGGCCAGCAAGGTAGACTTACAAGCTCAATTCCTGCCAGGAAAGGACAACACTCTGGCAGACAGTCTAAGCAGAAACCTTTCAGATCCACATGAATGGATGTTGGATGTTCGGATATTCAGGATGATAACAGAGGCATGGGGGTGCCCGGACATAGATCTTTTTGCTTTCCCCCAAAACCATCAACTTCAAATGTTCTGCATGAGGACCTACCACAAGCTAGCATGGAAAGTGGATGCCCTTTCATTCAGTTGGAAGCACCTCTCAGTATATGCTTTTCCTCCTTTGCCTCTTCTACCATGGATATTTCTGAAGATCAAACAGGACAGACCACAAATGATTTTACTGGCTCCCAACTGGCCTCGGCAATTCTGGTATTCCACCCTGATGAACCTGGCTCAGGGTCCACCCTGGATTCTGCCACAAATTCCACATCTACTGTCTCAACAAGATGGCCGGATCCTGCACAGCCATGTCAAAACTCTGAATCTAGCAGCCTGGTGGATCCAGGGTCTTTAAACAGCTCTACCCTTACCAAACAGGTAATGGATGTAATCCTTGAAGCTAGAAGGCCCAGCACCAGGAAATCTTATGCAGGTAAATGGAAAAGGTTTTGCTCCTGGAATCAGGCCCAAGGTTTTGATTCTGCAGTTCCAAACATTCCTCTGATTTTACAATACCTAACAGAGATGTTACATAAGGGCCTATCTTTTTCATCTATCAAAATTCATGCCTATGCTATTTCTGCACACTACAATACGGATCCCCCAATTTTTTCTCATCTGTTACTTAAACAATATCTCAGAGGGGCAAAGAATATAAGACCCCCTATAAGAGCACCAGTTCCCACTTGGGATCTCAACTTTGTTTTGGAAAAGTTAACTTTGTCTCCTTTTGAACCTGCAGCTTCCACAGATTTAAAGTTTTTATCATGGAAAACTGCTTTTCTTTTAGCTATAACCTCTGCCAGAAGAGTTTTGGAATTACAAGCACTCATGGCTGTGGAACCCTTCGTTATTTTTCATCAGGACAGGGTGTCCCTGAGGACTAACCCCACCTTTATGCCTAAGGTGGTTTCGAAAGTAGCCTTGAATCAGACTATTCATTTACCTACCTTTTATCCTAATCCTCAAAGTGAAGAGGAGAGCATTTTGCATTCTTTAGACATACACAGGCAGCTTCGTTTTTACCTGGACAGGACCAAGATTTTCAGGAAATCTGAAAAATTGTTTGTAGCTTATGCTTCTACTTCACAGGGGAGAGCAATCACTAAACAAACTATTTCTAAGTGGATTGCCCACTGCATCAAGTTCTGTTACTCTCATCATGGCAAACCAGTTCCTGTTAATGTTAGAACACATTCTACCAGAGCTACTGCTACTTCAGCAGCTTTTCTCAGTGGAGTTCCTACCAAGGAAATCTTAGAAACTGCTACTTGGAGTTCTGTGCATACTTTTTCTAAGCACTACAACCTCCCTCTCTATTCTAAATCGAGGGCAGGCTTTGCCTCTGCAGTCCTGCAGGGTTTTGTAGCCGCCCCTTCTGTTCCTTCCTTCCTCACTCCAGCCACCCTTTCTTAGCTTTGGGATTCAACCCTACAGTAATGACTGCAACAGTGAACCACGATGAACATAGTACAGTTGTGTACTCTTACCATAAATGTAGATGTTCAAGTGTGTTCACTGTTGCAGTCTGGGTTACCCTCCCTCCTATCCCCTCTTTTGTTGTTCTTTGAGTACTGTCTGTGTATCCTTGGCACTACTCTTTCTCTGAGGTATTTTTGCTGGTGAAATTTGGGAATGTTCTAGTTTGATGTTTGCTTATTCTTTGGCCTTTATTTTTTGGGCACCTGACATCTGGGGCAAGAAAAACTGGGGAATATGGCATCGGCTGAGGCCTTTATACCCCTGGTGCACTGACGTCAGGGAAGGAGCGACTTCAGCTGATGTCAGACCCAGGCTTTGGGACGCTGGCTGATCGAGGGCTGCTGCCAGCAGGAAGAACCCTACAGTAATGACTGCAACAGTGAACACACTCGAACATCTACATTTATGGTAAGAGTACACAACTGTACTTTATCTATAAATGTGCTGAGATCTCTAGCAACCATTTCAGCTGGAAGTTGGATGCTGTCTATACTGTAACCTGTTCTACAGATTTTTTTCCACAGATAACAATGTTACATTTCTTTACATTTACTTTAAGACTACTTCTAATACACCATTAATTTTTTGGTTTAGCCCTTGCTGTAGTAATTTTATGTCAGCTGCTGAGCAAAAGACAGCACCGAGCTTTCAGTCATCAACAAAATCTAGTTAGCCATATGACTGGGTTTATGGTTTGGAGATCTGCAAAGTAGATTCTGAACATAAGTTCAGGTCCCAGTTCTGAGCACATAAGAATGCTAATGATTTTTGAGGTACAGTAGACTCCCTCTTATCCAGCCTCTCTTTAACCAGCCTTGTCTTTAGCTGGTCATCAAATTTCTGCCACAGCACTAGCAAAAGATAATAAGGAAGAACAACACTTCTGCCTCCTCTGGGATAAATAATGACAGACATTTGAGTTTTAGACTTCATATTCATTAGAAAATGCATAGTAACAAAAATCCAGTAATTATAGCTGATTTATAGCCTATAAATGCTATGTTGTATGCTTTTTCTGATTAACCAGTCATTCATTTATCCAGCCTAAGGTCCGGTCCCAGCAAGACCAGATAAGAGGGAGTCTGCTGTAGCAGCTTCTTCTTTAACTCCAAGGGATCTTCCGGTTAGTAATTTTTCTATCCATCTCTGAACATAAGGGTCTATATGTTATAGGCCTTTAAGCTTATTTACATTTTTCTACATTTTGATGAAATGCTAAATGTGTACCCTAGATGTAGACTGATATCTTCTCATACCAGATATTCCAGAACCCCTTTTACTGGAAAAGCTCACTCAGACTCCATCTTGCTGTGAGGGAAAAGTTAGTTTGTTTTTGCTTTCTTGTATTTTGCATTACTTTATTGCCTTTTTCTATTTTTATACTGTGATTTGTTTTCTCTACACCGTGTTTTACTTGTATTCTGCTTTTAATTGCATATTAAAACTAGGAAAGAGACCACAGCTGTGTCTCTTTTGAGTCAGACAGAATTTTTTTCCCACCATCCCACCCTGGTGCTGTTGTGTTCTTAAACACAACTGCCTTTCTAGTTGCCTGCTCCTATGTTAATTTGACCACATATCTCCTTCCTTCTACCCTTTCATTGGCTGTTGTGAGTAATCACAAAATTATCATTTTGTGAAATCACTCCCCTTCAACTATTTAAATTTATTTGTCATCCCACAGTATTCCATAGCACCAGAATACAAAGTGCCCACCCCCTTTCAATCTGCCTTTCTCTTTTAAAATTAGTGGCTCTCCACTTACACAGCTAAAGCTTAAGTTACTACCTCTTTCATATCCAACTGCTTAGTGCGCACTGCAGTGCTTAGGTTATTAACCATCCTTTTCCATCTTATCTTTAAAATCTGAAACATCTATTGCAAGACCACCAATTATTTGTGAGCCCACATTCTGCCTCTCAGTAGTCATCTCGGGATTAGTGCTTTTTCTTTTTGTGAGAGAAGGGGTACAGGAACATTACTTCCTGGAGAATGCTGATCACTGGAAAGCCTAATAACTGCTTCATATGTTACAGCTTGGAATGTGTGCTTATGTTCTGCTCCTGGTGAGAGAAGAAGCGGAGTGCTTTGATGCCTGACTGTTTCTGGCTGGACAGTGAGTGTCTGTGCTTGATGTTCCTGATTGGTCCGGTTGCTATTCAAGGCATCTACCATGAAAAGTCTACAACAAACCTACAGACCCTTGAATTATATGAGACAAGACTGTGGATTACCAAACAGGCTGTGGCCTGCTTCTCATCTTGGGATCAGTGCTAAATGTTTTGCTTCTGGTGCGAAAGAAGCAAAGGAGCATTGTATCTTAGCAGAGTAAAGCTGTGGAGAGACCGGCACTTGCAGTAGCCAAGCAGTAGCCATTTATGCAGCTCCACCATTTTCATCATTCTTGACAAGCTAATTCTTTGTTTTCCAAGAGTACTGCTTGATTTGTTTCTAACTTCAGAACATCTGTCCAAATACTTCATCCTTAAATTTTAAGGGTCCACTTATTAGTTTAACCTCAAGTGTTTGGCAGTGCCCTGTAAAGACACAGACACCTTGAGTGACATTTTTTCTGTAAAATCATGATTGAAATTTCACGAATACCAAGTTGCACACAGGACAACTAGTTTGCGGTGACAAGCACTGTCCCCATAGTTACAAACTGGATATTCCTGACATTTCTTTAAATTGTCACTCCAACTGGTTAATCAATAAAAATGGTCTGTTGCCATGGATATGAACCTTCCCACTATTTCCATTACCAGCTTAGTGGATATGGACATCCTGAGGCAATTTAGAAATTGCATCATGTTTACTGAAAACCAGTTAATTCTCAAACAAACTGATATAGTATGTGAGAGATGTATTTACACAATGACAGTGAAGGCAAAGCTCTCACATAAAAGTACTCCTAATGTCAATAAGGTTGTCAGTAGTACATATGTTATACCCATAAGACATATAGATCCACATATGCTGAGGCACTTAAATGTAACCTTCCTAAACCCTAAAGACCTCCTAGATGAGGTAGACATAACAAATGCCCTCAGCAGCCCCGAGTGCACTCTTTCAAAACAACACCCACATCCACACATTGCAGTCACATCTCATGGAGCCTCTACTCCTAAGCCCATAAGGCAAGCCAACACACAATCAAACTTTCTGGTCATTGGAGACTCCATTGTGAGACACACTGATGTCCCTCTCACCAGGCTGAGTAAGGATTAAGACATAGTTAGTTGCTTATCAGGGAGTAGGATCCACCACATTAGTCAGGTCATTGGACCACAATTACCAGTATGACTCAGTCATAGTCCATGTAGGTGTAAATGACCTGAGATGTACCTCCCTAGACTATATGAAGAGAAACATCATGAAGCTCCCGGAGTATGTGTTCCAGGCTTACATTGAACAGCATTCTACCTTCTCCAAGGATGCTGCCCCAATATGAACAAAAGATGAATGACTTTAATAATTGGCTTAATTTCTTGTGTCATTCTAAGGGGGTGCAGTATTTGTCAGCATGGACGGAGATGGTCAACAGACCATACTGCTTTGCTGGGGATGGTCTGCATCTCTCCCCTCTTGGCTTTCAAATATTAGCTAAAACATTGCCGTCCCCCATAGTGCCTTATTTAGGGAATGCCAAACTGAAAGTCCTTTCAACATAGCTAATCAAAACCAAGAAAATCTAAAGGTATTATTGTTCAATGCCAAGAGTCTAAACAAAAAAGTCCGCTCCCTAGAAGCTCTCTTCACCCTACAGAATGCCGATGTCTGTGCGGTCACTGATACATGATTTAAAGCTGCAGAGACCACACCAACAGTGCAAGGTTTTAATGCCTTCTACATATTTTGACCAGCTACTACACAGACAAGGACTAAAGGTGGAGGTGTCCTAATTTACATCAAAAATAAATATACCTCAAGGCTGGTCAAAGAACAATGCACTTGAGCTACTCCATGTTCAAATTCCCATAGGCAAAATCCAATACCACTTCCTTGCCAGCTATAGGTCTCCTTCTATGACCCAGGAAACTCATACTATGTATTTAAACTTATTGGAAACACTCTCTATATAACCCAGTATTATATTAATGGGAGACTTTAATTACCCCACTATTAACTGGGAATGCAATATGACATCAAACATTTAGGCACAGAGCTTCCTGGATTTTATAAACACAAACTCCTGGACCAGATTGTCAATACACCAATCAAGGCTGCAAGCATACAGGATCTGGTCCTCACTAATATGGGAGAGTGTTGCACACCCTCTAGTCTAATGTCTTCTCTGGTAAGGTCAGACCAGAAAATGATGTCCTTTGAAGTAAAAATAAAACCTGGACCCCCAGCTAAGCCTGGAATATTCAGGAGCTACTATAAGGCTAAGTTCCTGCTATTAAGTGATAACCTGGTAAAATTTGAAGCCGCCATAAACCCTGAGAACACTGCTGCCTATGCAGAACTGTTCAGAGAAATCCTATACAAGCATAGCTACATAGTGGCAGCTGTATCCACCAGGAAGAAGTATAGAACTAACAAAAAACAAGCCACCCTGGTGGAATCACAAAATCAATAGGATGTATAACAGAAGGAAGAAAATCATGGTAAAAATTAGTAGGTGCAGCACCAAGCAGAATAAAAGCACTTTCATCAAACTAAACAAACAACTCAGAGGACAAATAAAGTCTACCAAAGCCAAATTTGAGGTACAGTTGGCCTCCCAGTCCAAGGACAACCACAAGGCATTATTTAGCTATGTCTGCAACCTCAAAGGCAATACACAATTGTATGCAGAGCTCATTGTAAATGGAGCCAGAAGATATAACAAACCTACTAGCCGACAAATTCAGCTGCAACTTTACCCCTCTCTCCCTCTAAACTTTTCCTCAGGAAAAAACATCAAACATAACTCCCCCTGCTATCACTAGGGAACTGGTCCTTAATGCTCTCCCTAAGGCCAAGAACACTGCATCAATGGGCCCAGACAATATCCTAGGATGCTTTCGAAACAGCATGAAACATGACGTATCAGGCCGTCTGGAATTGCTATTTAACTGTAGCCTTCAAACAGGCTTCATGCCTTATGAATGGAGAGCAGCAACAGTCATCCCTCTTTACAGAGGTGGGCCATCTACAGATCCTGGAAACTACAGACCCATAAGTCTCACTAGTCTTATATGCAAATCCATAGAAAGAATTATCATGGAAATGCTCAATTATGATATAGTAAACCTCCAGACACTGGACCCAACAAAGTCTGGTTTCATCAACGGCAAGTCATGCCTACTCAACCTAGTGGATTTCTTTGAGAAGGTAACCAAAGAAATGGATGAGATCAAAATAGTTCATACTGCCTACCTTGACCTGGCCAAGGCATTTGACATAATACCCCACTTAAGGCATTGTTGACAAACTGAAGAGGTTAGGTACAAACCCGTATATCACCCGATGGATAGCCAACTGGCTCACAGAAAGGACCCAGGAAGTTAAAATTGGGGAGTTCACCTCTACAAAGAGGTCAGTCACAAGTGGAGTCCCTCAGGGATCAGACCTTGGACCACTCTTTTTGGCATTTACTTTTCTGAAGTCAAGGCCAATGTCAGTCATCTCTGGCTGACTAAATTTGCAAATGATCACAAATTAGGAGCCGTGATTGAATCCCACATTGACACAAATGTTCTCCAGGAAGGGCTAACACAGACAAGCAACTGGTGTCAGAGCCATGGACTAAAACTAAATGCCAAGAAATGCATAATAGTATCCTTCGGGAAGTCATCCACCCCTGGTAGCTATCATATTGACAACACACCCCTTAGAACTGACCCAAAAGTCAGGGACTTTGGTTCACACATAGACAGTAATCTAGTCTTTAACCATCATGTGTCTACAGTAGTGAGGAAATCATTCCATTCTGAGCAACTTATAAACAAAGGTATGGCATCTAGATCCAAGGAAGTCATTGTTCCACTGTATTCAGCATTCATCAGACCTATCATTGAATACAATGCCCTCTTTGGTATGTATCTAACCAGGCATATCCTACAAATGGAATGTTCACAGAGGTTCCTCACCAAAAGAATACAGGGCATAAGTAAAATGTCCTATGCCGACCGACTCAAGGTCCTATCCTTGTATTCTGTCTCCTACAGGCTATTGAGAGGAGATCTACGCCTGGCATACAGGGCATTTTCAGACCCATCTCATATGGACCTCCTGCATATCAGCAAAACATACAGCATCAGAATTACCCATTCTAAAAACTTAAACCTTGACTGTGATATGAATAGGACATGCTGGAGAGACAAGTATGTATCCCAGAGACTACCCCATCATTGTCACAGGCTCCCCATCCATGTGAAGCAGAGTTCCTCCCTAAACCAATTCAAGTGCAACTTGGACAATTGGATGGGGAACGGGAATCTTCATCCCTGGCTTGGCACCTGTGTCTCTAATGGACAATGGCAACATGTAAATGTTTCATCTCCCAGGGCCCTGCTTGTAAATGTTTCATCTTACAAGCCCCAGCTTGCACTTATCAAGGGTACTAGAATTTGTCAGAGATTTGAGATGTATGGCTAGGCTTAAAAAGGCCCTTGTGGTCATTAGCCTAGTAAACACCTATGAACCTATAAATGCATTATTTCAGTAAAACGTCAAAATAAATTCAATAGCCAGCAGAATACATTCAAGTTATCGTTTCTGATGTGCTCTGGTATAGATTTAGTCACAGATTGTTTTTCTTGCAGTCTACTAAAAACAAACTCCAAAAAACATGGAATCAAAGATTATGGAAATTTTGTTGTGCACTGCAGGCTATTACATTTTTCTCATTTACTGATCTGAATGCCAAAATGTGCCAAAAAAAAGACTTGCCAATACAAAACTCATACAGATGCTATAAAATCTGTTGCACTTAACTATGCAAAAATATGTCAATGTATTTTGATTCCTAAAAGATGTATATGCACCAAGGTATTTTGTGTGTGTGTGTGTGTGTGTGTGTGTGTGTGTGTGTGTGTGTGTGTGTGTGTGTGTGTGTGTGTGTGTGTGTGTGTGTGTGTGTGTGTGTGTGTGTGTGTGTGTGTGAGACATGCACTTATCTTTATGACATGCCTCCATGTTGAGGGAGAAGTATTTAGATCCATTTTCCATTTAACAAGAGAAGAAAAGTAATCTTGCTAAGCATTGTACACTACATTTTTTTTACTTGTGCTATCAATAATATAAAATGCATTCAGTAATGTACATTGGGCTGTCCAACATTCCTGGTGAAAGTATATTTAAAATAAATTATCTTGCATCAGATTCAAGGGTAAACTATTTCATTCATATTTTTACTGACTGTATCTCTTTCAGACTGCCTATTTTTTCATAGAAAAGCATATGTGTTTGAGCTTCATGAAAGATAAGAAGCATCAATGTAATGTGTGATTGTATTACCTTGTCTGTGTTAGAATATCCAGTGTTTAACTGGTCCACCTAGTTTTTAAAACAGTATCCGTATCTTCTAACTCACCGTTTGTTTATATGTGGGGAGACAACATAAATGGAGGAACAGAGTGTCTCAGCTTGCAAAACTTATCCCTATGTAATATTTTACTCTGTTGTTGAAATATATACTACGAGTGAAACTTAAAATGACAGCACATTTCCACTCTCGGAGAGTGTTAGATAGCTGTGACCATTTTTGCAGCACAGCTGTTGTGCTAATGACATTGCTTTATGTATTCTCACCTTCTTAAATTATTTTAAAGCATCAGTCACTCGCTGCACTTCAAATGAGCCTGTACTAATGCATCTTCTTGAATCAGACTTTCCTCATATAGTAGCCCTTATTAATAATAAAAAGGAAGACTTTCTTTTGACTGCTCAGCCTAGGTTTCCTCAAGTCAAAGGTCCTGTTACAACCTTCATTTTACAGCTAAATCATTGCTTATTCTTATAAGTGATGGTTTGTACGGCAGAAGAGCAAGGGGTTTTATAGAAGAATTCATGCTCGCCTGTCAGTTGGTGAATCTTTTCGCTCTGCTGACTTTACTTGGACTCCAGCACTATTAATCCGGAATATATTCCACCCATGATGACCTATCTGCTCTGGCAAAGACAGCAGATTCCTGGACCAAACAATGAGCTGCCTGCATTAGGATAATAGTATTAAATTCCAAATAGATTTCAACCTTGAGCTGCTATCACTCAGCCGCTTGTCTCACTCAGCTGCTTGGGCACAGCAACATATGGTGCGTCATTATCTAAGTCCTCAGCCCAGTGAAAGGCTTAATGCTTAAACAAACAGAGACAGAGAGGTAGGGGTTCTGTGCTCATTTGAGGATATAATTTTGTCAGAACTCTGAAGGGAATTTCTTTCAGCTAACTCACCCTGTAGTGCTAAGACTCATGGAAACTAGGTTTCTATTGTATGTTTTCCCCAGTCAAAAGGATGTCTTTTACAAAAAAATCCCGGGGCTGTGTGCAGTGTCAGATTTGTATTGAAGTGCAAAATGCCACATAGATCGTCAAAGGATTTGGTTTTAATTACCTACACAGCATTTACTGAGCTCTGAAAAAATATTTTTGTTATGCATTTCTCATCTTATGCAGCCTGTTTTCGTTTCACAAAGGCAATGCGGCTTAGTGGAAAGACTTAAGTAAACAGTTATCCTCCGCTGGCAATGCTGTGCATTTGAGGATAAAATTCAATCAGGAATGGGAGTTGTTTTCATCTCTCACCAATTTGTAGACCATGAGATAATTTTCCAGCTTTGTGACCATAGCTGTGTGAAAACAAAACACTTGTATGTGCTTGTTGAAAAAAATTGAAGGCTTTCTTATGCTGCTTATTTATGTACATATAAGAACAAGATTTATTTTTTTATTCATCATTTCTACATTTACTTTTACTTTTGTCTTTTCAAAACAAAGCAAAATGATATTCTTTTACAGGAAAGCTAGATTTGTTTTCCCTCTAGTAACTGAACATCCAGAGAGATGAATAACTTTCTATTGTTTGTTATGATAGCAAAAAAAATGACATATTAAATTCAACAGTTTTTTGAGCATGTTTATAGCCCTTTACTTATGGCATCATACATGTTAACAAATGATAAAATTATAATGTATCAGGGTGTACCTACATATTTACCATCCATACAGTTGTTTAAGTGAAGTAATATCTACAATATATGTACATATTTATCATACAGACATTATTACAATGTAGGACTTTAGAGAAGAAAGCAGTAGAATAAATCAGTATATAAAGAAAGTTTAGGTGAAAAAGATGTAGAATTAAAAATGGAAAGAAGTATTGTGTGGGTAGTGTTAAAATCATGGAGCAAAAATTTTAAAAGCTGGGAACTAGTTTAAAGGAAAGGCTACAGTATGACAATTTTGTTGACAGAACACAGTGTGACGTAATTCTAGACCGAACATAGTACGATGTAAGTCTGTTTATTAAAAGATGTCTAAGAATTAGATGGAAATATGCTGATTATGAAATAACAGTAACTACTTTTGTTAGTATATGAAACGGTAGCTTTTCAGGATGTTGAGAAAACAGTTTATCTCTTCATGTTCTAGCCGTTGTCTTTCTGTTTCTAGGGAGCTGTATAAAATTAGCCCTTTTGACCTTTTTTCTATGGCTTTTCTTAGAATAGAATTCAAAAGCCTGTTCTTATAACAAAAAACTAATCCTAGAGTAGGTATGTGTGACATAAGAACCAGGGTTGTACCTTAAAGGTAAAGGAAGTGAAAGAAAGAAGAAAAAGGTGTGACAGTTGAAGTGTAAAGATTATTTGCCAGAGCTTTTTGTATTTCATCTTTTGTACTTGATATTCCCAAAATGCTAATAATCGATAAGTTAAGATGAATATATTTTTGCATTAGATGTGGTCTGCTAGGGCTTTCCTTCTTGAATTCACCTTTTTCTCTATGTATTTACTCAGTTAACAAAAATAAATAAATCAACCCGCGGTGGTGGTGCTGCGGTAGCGTTGTCGCCTCACAGTAAGACGCTGTCCGGTTTGATTCTCAGCTAGAGCGCCTTCTGCATGGAGACCTGCGTGAATGGGCGTACCTTCGTTGAAGGTTGTGCGTCAGGGCTGGTAACTCAGCACGTAAAAATCAACTACCAATCATTAGCGGACCGGAGTTCCGCTGTGGCGACCCCTAACTGGGAAAAGCCGAAAGACACAACAACAACAAAAATAAATAAATCAACACATCGAGTTCAATAAATGTTTTTAACAGAACGGGCTCACTGGAAAGATTATAATTTTCCAGTAGGAAAAAGCACTGGAATACATGTTTTGTCAACACATTACAGCCAAGTGACACCTCCATGTGCTTCTGCAGTTACAGCCTACTGATGCCTTTGGGCATCAAATATTGCTTGTTCGGATTTGCATTAATAATTACAAAACTATGCTACATACAAAGTATTAAAATATTTCATCTTAATATTTACACAATTGCAAACACAAATGTATTGATGTTTGTCCTGTCTACCGCTGATAAAGAAATATTAATTGTTCTTCATATTTATTCATATCATCATATCATCATAAATGTCACATTTTCCTAAATATCTCAACAACCAAGTAGCATAGACATAACTTTAGCCTTTAGTTTTAGCTTTCATAGCCTCATATAAAAGCCCTCAGCTAGATGAACAAAATGCTGATGATTCTGTGTAATTTGAGTGATTGGTAGCATTATCGCGTCACAGCAAGACGTTGTCGCGTTCGATTCTCAGCTAGAGCGTCTTCTGTGTGGAGGCATGCGTGAATGGGCATGCCTTCGTTGAAGGTTGTGTGTCAGGGCTGGTAACTCAGCACGTAAAAATCCACTACCAAACATTAGCGGACCGGAGTTCCGCTGTGGCGACCCCTAACCGGGATAAGCCGAAAGACACAAGGCTGAGATACTGTAACCTATTTACAAAATATTACAGACTTAACAGTTAGTATGTTTACTGTGAATTACAAAAATCCTGTTTAAGACCTAGAATCTAATGAATACTCAGGGACGGTGTTAGCATTTTGGAGGCCCCCAACAAATTTCAAGTTGGGGGCCCCTAGGCACTTCCAGTATAAGTATCACCCTGCCACTGCCACCCCTCTTAAGCAACCTTTTAGTTTATGTTGCAAGCTTTTAGGAATAGTACACACAATCTGACCTGTAGCTAAAATGCTCTTGGATTACAACAGGTCAGTGTACCACACTATGTTGGCCTATCTCACAAAGGACATTCACAGTTACTGGCATTTAGTTGCAACAATGATACATCACAACAACTCTATGTAACTGCCTGGTCTTGGGTGAAATGGCACCCTAGGCCTACTGTTTCAGACCCCCCACACACACTCACATACCTTCCAGTCCTCCCCTCTGTTTCCCCCATGTTGGGCTCCCCATATGATGCACGTTACTTTTTTCTTTCTTTTCTCACATTTTGCCTTATTCTTTAGCTTTTTCAAAACACCATAACTTTCTATATTCTAAGAAGTGCATTAAGTTTTTTCCCCTTGTTACTCAACCTTTTCATCCAATGATGGCATAAACAAAATTACAATCAAAGGTTGAAATTCAGTGTTTCTGTTCCGCTTTAGTTTTCCTGGCATCCTTTCAACACACCTCTCCTAACCAACACAGCACAATAGTAATCATTTAGGAAATAGTGGAAAAAAGACAGGGTCCAAGAAGCCGTAGGGTTATATATGCTCTGGTATGCACTTTAAAGCATTTTCCCAACCTTTTAATTCAATGGTGGCCTAAACTAAAATTATGAGTAAGAAAATAATTTCTGTCTTATTTTTATTTTTTATCTTTCAAGGAAGGTATTAAGTTGTGGCCAAGGCTAAATGGTCAAAGCTGACAAAATAGTAGCTCATAATAAGCTAACAAGCCAATTGTTGTGAGGATACACAGGTCTATCCCAGAATACTGCCTGCCTCCCTAACCTTCCCTCAAAAAAGACAGTCACTGCCTATGTATTCCACTGGTGCTAGATTGGGATAAAATCAGAGGTACTAACTGCCACAGTCATGTATTTCAAGAAACTGCTGACATACATGTACATAGTATGCCTCCACACTCCTCACCCATAGCCGCCAAAGACAGCCACCAGTATACATTCCTTGATGTATGATTGTGAAGAAAGTGAAAAAAATAATGATCACAGTAATGTACTCTGCTTCATTGCTCCTAGACAGTACACTGCCTGTACAGAAGTTGTAGTAATCTTTTTTGTACACCTGTGAGGTCTGTCAGAAAAGTAAAACAAACATTAACCACACTATCCTTAGGCCAAGCATAAGCTATACTGATATCCTGTGCACACCTCTAAGGTTTTACAGTGATGAAAATTAAAGAAGTAATAACCACACAACCCCCCCCTCACACACACACACACACACACACACACACACACACACACACACACACAAATGTAAGCTAAAGTAGTTTTCTGTACACACACATCTAAGCAGGTCTGGTTTTAGAATGGGTGTAGTTGACAGCAGTGGCCATTATCAGCTTTATCCTAACAGGGTCATATCACAGCCCTGTTCAGGTTAAAGAGCATAATCAGAAAATTATACATGTTTTCCTCATCATTTTTCCCCAACCTGGTGTATGCAGAGATAAACATCAGTGATGTTGTTTACAAACACACACAAGCATAAGCTATAGCAATATTAGTCTTGTACTTATTTCAGCAAACAGCAATACATTGTGCAACACTGATACTCCTGCACCACATCAGTGACTCCTGTTTAGCAGTCATCAAACAGCAGCGGGTAAGTCACTTTTATTTACCTCATCGAGGAGTAATGCATGTATGTCACTGTTCCTGATTTCACAGACCTTCCCTGATTTCGCTCACAATTTTGCTCTGTCTTTTGTAAAAAGTTTGATTTGCTGGTAAATCATTCAAAATTACAGACAGTCAATAAATCCAGATATCAGAGTTTTATACCTATTGTCCAAAAATGCATGTTGATACAATAGCTGTTAGTCTATTAACTTTTTAAGTGAATTAGAGTAATGTTCTTGATTCTGAGACTTTATTCTGCTATTATTTTTGGCACTGAGATGAATTCTTCAGCAAATAAGTTGAAAGTTATAGTATCAGGTGTTCTGCCAGTATTTATAAACCTCCCTGAAAGAGAAAACCATCCCTGAAGATTGGTAGCATCAGCTCTTCTTAAAATGCAAGGTATGTACTGGGATCGGTCACTCTGGGCTATTGATCTCTCTAGTACTTATGTTGCTCATGTCCATTATCAGCTTTATCCTAAAAGGGTCATATTACAGCCATGTTTAGGTTAAGGACCATAATCGTGAAATTAATAGATTTTTTAATCCTTATTTTTCCTCAGACAGCAGCAGCTTTTGTGGGGCACCTACACAGTCAAGGATAACTAAAGGACCCCCTGCAGCCATGGGTATTGCAGGTACCTAATGCTAGCTATGTTGTTAGTTTTAGTGGAAATAATGTCCACCAGTAGGGTTTGTGGCACTATATTAGTAGTAAAATATTTAATGGAATTGTGAAGCCTGTTACCTGATAAAATACTGTTATTATAACCAGAGATAATTTTGAATTTTAAAGGAGACACAAATAAAAGTTATTATCCACCTGGTTTCTTAAGTATACAAGATTGCTATACTAGCTTTTGTTGGTTTAACAGACATGTTACAAAATGTTAGGATAACATAACTTGCTGTGGTTGGGGGCCCCAAGGAATTGGGGGCCCCCATAGACTGCAGGGTGGGCTGGTACATAAAGCCAGCTATGTGAATACTACCACTATAAAAATGGTTTGTATTGAAGAGTTTGAAATTTACACATTTTAATAACTGTTATGATTCCAGAGATATGAACATTTGTTTGAAATGTGAGGACATCATTTTATTCTATCAAAAAGCTTAGGCTCTGCCCATTGGATGTTACAGTCCAAAACTTCCAGAGCTCCACTGGGGGGGTGGGATGAAAAGGCCATTGGCATATTCCAGTAGAGGGGAAAGTTTCTTCAAACTAGGAGTAAACTTAAAACAAAGTTTCTAAGTCTAGGCCTAATAATTTTCTGGTTAGTGCTTTCCCAAAACGTATTTTATTTATTTATTTTATTTTACATTTGTTGACCGGGCTAGTCTAACTGGATACATGTCCATTTTCAGCAGAGGCCCGGGGAGATAAGCTCCACTTGAAAAGATTAATAAAACATAGACATAAAATTAAAATGGTAAACTTATAAATGTATGTACAAAAGTAATAGCAGATTATTACATTTCAATCGTTGAGCACAAAAATTGTTACAGAACATTATATAAATGTGCTAGTAGCTCTATTCTCAAGGAAGGAAGAAAATAGAAACTAGGTCCGCAGTGATTATGATAGCAATGCCATTAGAGATTAGTCTGGGTTTGTACAGGGGCATAACCAGTGTGTTTTGAGGTAAAGTTTTGATTTTTGTTTAAATAGTGTTAAAGAGGACATAGATGTAAGTTCATTTGGAAGTTGGTTCCAGTATTTTCCAACAGCATTACAGAACAAGGAGTTACCAGAGATATTGTTAGATATACTAGTAGATACTAGTAATTTCTTGGATGAGCGTAGGTTATTTAGGTTTTTTGAAAGTTTAACTTTTCAAACTTTTTCTGAACTTCTGGATCTGGGACAAGTCTAATTTTCAGGTACTGAATAATCTCAGAGACAGATTATGCATCACATGTTCCCAGTAGTCAATGTTCTAGGTCTACCTTAGGAATTCACACTGCTCAGCACTATCAACAAAACAATGGGCTCCTTTCCTTTGTGTCATTGTTTTCACAATGGTCAGCTGTTTCATCTTAGGCATTCAGACCATTGCCATGTTAATTTTCAGTCAGCCTTAAGTGTTTACAAGCTGGTAAGTGTACCTTCCACTGGCTCAAAAACATGGAGAGACTATTATTGCTGGCCTGGTCTGCCTACATTTTCAAATTAATTAGGTATTAACTGAATTGAATTATTTTCTGTTGGGCAGTTTACACCTGCTATAATGCTGTAGACAGATAGTACAGTTGGGTCAGTGACCTGGTGGGAGAATAGCTGCCCACCTCTGATAAAACCTTAATTCTTCCTTCTCTACCTTACACCCCACACTGATTGGCAGAGTGGGACAGTAGTGACACTAACTCTGCTTGTTTATCTCCTGCATACTGCTTAGTCAGGTATCACATGTGATCTATGTGCTTTGCATTACAATAAGTGACTCCTATAGCCATGATCTACTTTTATTTCTTACAACAGATCTTCTCCGGAGCTATACCAACCCGCTCCATAAAGATCGCTAGCCCACTGTTTATTTCAATGTCTTATCCATTGTCATTTTCCCTTGTTTCTACATATTATGTTTAAATGTAACCTTCAATGTATTTCTACTTTTTGATTTTTCTGCTATACTTGCATCAGATATTAATGCAATATGTTAAAATGGGGAATGATTTTGGAACTTGCAAATATTCTTACATGTAAATTAGGACATTTTGTTCTGTGTTGCAAAAGAAGATTATTTAATTTTATTTTCAATTTTCTTTTGTTGATCAGGTTAGTTCCACTGGGCTAGTGGTCTCTTGTCAGGGGAGACTTGAGGTAGTATTTATACTTCTGCTTCTTCTTCTTCTTTCGGCTTTTCCTGGTTAGGGGTCGCCATAGCAGATCACCTGTCTACTCATGATTGACAGTGGAGTTTTACTGTGTCGAGTTCCCAGCCCGGCGCCCAACCTTCCATGGAAGGCACACACATGCATGCACTCACGTCTAGGGCCAATTTAGAGTATCTAATCCACCTACAGCATGTATTTGGGATGTGGGAGGAAACCGGAGCACCCAAAGTAACCCACGCGACCACAGGGGAAATTTGGCCAGGGCACTGGGGAACTTTCCCTACATGTTAGGAGAGTGCTTGTTCCATTCTTAGTGCAGTGATGGCTAAGAGAACAACTGTCAAGGAAATCAAAGATGGTGGATAGCACAGTGGAAAACACTGGTGCAGTGTCTGAAGCTATACCAGACTCTGAGGAGCTGTTTTCAGCAGAGTTTGTTTACTTCATTGAAAACAAATGTGCAACATAATGGTGGATGTGTTATTACAACCCTTCAGTCAGGAGGGTTACAGGATAATATTTTGGGTGAATTGTTAAAACAGATCAAGCTGGAGAGTGGAAAAGATGTTTCTTGGGTGAAATTATGGACAACATTCAGTTAGTGGACTTGGAAGCTATTTTGAAAAGAGATTGCCAGGCAAAGAAATCATATGCTGAGACTGTTAAAGAAATTGCAGTGAAAGTGATGAGAGATGAATACAGGAGAGGAAATGTCAACAATCAAAATAAATTTATAGTAAGAATTCAAAACAAGAAAGAAAAACAAATGGACAGGTATGACATTTGGGATAATTTAATGGTCCATTGGGAGTGAAAGCTCAGGAGGTAAGATATTTTATTCTAATTCATAAATAGACATTTTGTGACATTATTTTTGAGACAGGTTCTGTTCAGGAAACTTTTTTGGGGAAGTATAAGAATGAAAATAACTGTAATCCATGAATTCTTATGTGGTTGAAGCATTTCACAGAACAACAAAAAGAATATAATTTCAAACTGTAGTTGAAAAAGAGACTTTAAAGAGACATTTAAGCAAAATTTGTAAATAAGTAATGGACATTGGCAAAGTATAAGATAGCAGAGGATTATGAACTGGGAATAGGACTGTCATATTGTATTAAAAATGAAAAATGAAAAAAAAAGTTCATATCTGTAGATCAGAGTGTAAAGTGTGTGTGCTTGTATCTTTAAGAAGCATATGAGGCTGTAGATGCACATATATAACCTGCACACGTTCACAATCTTAGTGCCATTTTGAAAGAGCAGCTAATCATGCATGATCATAGTCATTAATTGTATATAAGTTACTTAAGTTACAATATGTAGTCAATAATAGTAATGTGTTTGTATATAATAAAGCTGCTTGAACTGAACCCACGAGATTCATTTATTTGTGTTCTAACATGAAAGCGACATGGTATCAGAACCAGGATGGAAGAGTGAAGAATATTCCGAGCCATGAGATGTAAAGATGAAAGCGAAGGTAAATCCAAGATAAAAGAGTACAAACATAGCCAGAAAGAATCAAAGGTAATGAGAAATAAAACAAATTATTTACTTGATGCAAAAGACAATAAAGGGGCATTACAAGGGCACAAATCACATTATGAGGCAAGCAGAAAGTACAAAAAGTTTGTTAACTAAAGAAAATGTTTAAGATAAAAGTATTCTATGAAATGATTAACTGTAAAGCAAAATGAGTATGTATAAAGCAGAAAACAAGTATGTTAAAGCAGAAAATGAGTACGTTTAAAGCAAAACAAACATGTTTGAGGCAAAGGTGGGCATGTTTAGAGTAAAACGAGCACAAGAAAAGTACGTTGGGCATGAAAAGGGCTTAAACGAGTAAAACAATTACAACAGAAAAAAGGGCACATTAAGCAGAATAAAGCAAGGTGACTTCATGTGTTTGGGCATAACTACAACTTTGTATTGATCAAGGGCATAAGTAAAGTTATTCAAAGTATCTCAGAGTGTGTAAAAGGGCTTACAGTGTGTGCTTATCACTGTGCATGTTTTTAGAAGATTTTATTGTGTGCAAAGTGCAACTGTTTCATGTAATCCAGTCAAAGTATAGCTATTTCAAAAACGTTCTTGTGCTGGGTGTGTCTAGTCACAAAGTGCCACCATTACAGAGTGCTTCTTGTACTATAAAGAGTTGCTAGCAAGGTGCTGCCATTTTGGGGACATTTCAGTGTGCTGTATTTGTAAAGTACAATTGCTTTAAAGGCGAATAAGTTTTGGGCAACAGATATTTGATTTATTCGGGTCTATATTAGAACATCGAAGTTTCACAACTTCAAATGTTCTAATATCGACCCCTATTCAGCGAACGCTGAAAATAGCGAAGCTGCGGAACACCGAATTTCTTCCTAGGGAAAGAATTCGGTTGTCCGTTCCTGTGACTTTGCTATGTTCAGCACTGTGGTGGAAAGTTACGGGTTAGGATCAGGTAAGTGTGCGATTGTGTGGACGTGAGGGTTTGGGCATGGGGTAGGTGAGTTAGGGTTAGGGCGCAGGTCAGGTAAGTGTGCGATTGTGTGGACGTGAGGGTTAGGGCGGAGTAGGTGAGTTAGGGTTAGGGCGCGGGTGAGGTGAGTGTGCGATAGTGACGGACCTTAGGGTTAGGGTTTGGGTTAAGGTAAGTGGATAGCTAGAGGTGTGTGTACAGTTTAGTGTAGGGTTAGATGTAGGATTTTAGGTGTATGTGTGTGGATTGCTGTTTGTTTGGTGTGTTTGTGTTGTGTGTATGTGTGTCAACAGCAAATTTTTTCCCTAGAAAAAAATTTGCTGTTCTGCATGTTCGATATTGTCAGCGTTCGCTGACTAGGGATCGATATTAGAACATTCGACGTTTTGAAAAGTCGATGTTCTAATATAGACCCAGTTTATTCGCATGTTTCTTAGACTGATAAGAGGTGTTTTCTTGTAAAAGATGACATTACAAGAATATTACAGTGCTCGTGAGTTAATCAATCACACCATAAAGTTCTCAAATGTTACTTAAAGTGACGACTTTAACAAGTGATAGTAAGTGACTTTAGCATTTCTGCCTTTACCAATAAGATTCACAGGTGATGGTAAATTACTTTAGCATTTCTGGCTTTACTGATAATATTCCAAAAGCATTGAGAAGTTATTTCGTAAAGTTCAGTAAAGCATCAAGAAGTTATTTTGCAAAGTTCAGTAAAGTAACAAGAAGTTATTTCACAAAGTACAGTAAAGTAACGAAAAGCCAGAGAAGTTTATTTCACAAAGTCCAGTTATTCAACTAAAAGTTCATTCATTTGCATAATTCTGACTAACAAGATCATCAATTCAGAGCACAAAGGCATTGGACAAGTTCTATTTATGCTAGACATTTCTGCATATGTGTATGTGTGTATATTCATGGTTATTTGCAAAAATCCTTTCACTGGTATGTGTTAATATGTCAGACAGATTTTGAAAACCCCTACCACTTGTGTTTGATCAGAATGTTGCAGAGAACTGGAGAATATTTGAGCAAGAATACAATATTTTCATACAAGCAGCTTATGCAGATAGAGATGCATGCACCGGAGCATTCATTTTGCTAAACCTAGCAGGGTCAGAGAGCATAGAAAGAGAGTGTTCATTTGTGTATGCACCAGCAGTATATGAAGGGGAAGTTACAGACCACCATATTGTTGTGCAATCTGAATCAAGGGAAGACCCTGAGTGTTTGAAGCACAAGTTTAGAGAAATGTGCCACCCCCAGATGAATGTTACATTAGAGAGGCATTTGTTTTACACAAGAAATCAGAAACCAGGGGAAACATTTGCAGGTTATATAACTGACATGAGAAACAGAGCTAAGACGTGTCAGTTTGGTGATCTAAAAGATGAGATGATAAAGGACAGGCTTGTATGTGGTGTTGCTGGTGCTACTGTGAGAGAGGTTTTGCTTCGTGACAGAGATTTAATGTTGAGCAAGGACATAGAGGTTTGTTAAATCCATGAGGTGACAGAAAAGCATACAAGTATGCATGCGAGTGACAAAAGCATGGGTTCAGTTGGCTCCAGAGCACATGTAGACAGTATGCAACACTTGACAAACAAGAACATACCCAAGCACATGACAACCACAGTGCAAGGTCCAGCGCCAGCTCAGTGCAACACAAATCTGAATCAGCAAAACCCAAATCTAGCTTTATTGTTAACTGCCGCAATTGTGGTTTGAATCATGAATCTGGAAGAGAGAACTGCTTAACATTTGGTCAGCAATGTTACAGGTGTAAGAAATGGAACGATTTTCAAAAGTTTTGTAAATCAAGTAAGCCTCATGCAGTTGTAAAGAAAGATCTCACAAAAAAGTTGATCAAGTAGAGCCAAAACAGTCAGCTTTCTGTGTAGATGGTGTATCAGTGCTTGGTGAAGGAGTTGATGCAGTAAATTTATTGACAAGAAGTGAAGTGTTTTGTACAGTGCAGATTAATGAAAAATCCACAGAGCTCAAAGTAGACACTGGGTCAAAGTGTAATGTTATATCAGCGGCCACTTTTGCAAAAGTAATAACTAAAGAACAACTCAGTGTAACCAGCAGTGTGAGACTTGAGGTTATGGAAGTGAAGAAATTCAAGCTAAGGGTTCAGTGATGCTTTCATGTTATTTGGCCAAGAACTGTTACGACTTGTTATTCTATGTGGTCCAAAGACCAGTGCAGTTCCAATTTCCCTGATGCCATTTTCTCAGAGTATGCTGATGTTTTTGATGACAAATTGGGCAAGCTTCTAGTTGTATATTCCATGAAGTTAGACCCAGAGATCAATTCAGCAGTCAGACCAGCAAGAAGAGTTCCAGTGACTATGCAAGATAAAGTAAAAGCTCGTACGGATAAAATGTTGCAACAATGTGTGATTTGTCCAGTCACAGAACTAACTGAATGGGTATCACCCATGGTAGCCACTCACAAGAAAGGTTCAGATGAAATCAGAATATGCATTAACCCAAGAGATTTGAACAAAGCATTAAAAAGACCATATCATCCAATGTGCTCAGTTGAAGAAGTTGCAGCTCTAATACAGAAAGCCACTGTATTTTCTGTTTTGGATGCAAAGACTTCAGTTTTGTAAGTGATGCTGGATTGGCGATCCTCATTTCTAACTACTTTTGGCACTCTGTTTGGCAGATACAAATTCCTAAGGATGCTCTTTGGAATAAATTCTGCAAGTGAAGTTTTTCAGCGTGCAATGGAGCAAATTTTTTCAAGTTATCCTTGTGCCATAATAGTATATGATCTGTTAGTAGGAGGTGTTGGTGATGCAGAGCATGGCAGAAACCTCAGGAAAGTTCTAGACAGAGCGTGTGAAGTAAAATTAAAGCTCAATCTTTTGAATGCAAATTCAGACATCCAGAAGTTATGTATGTAGGACATTTGTTTAAGTACAGGCTTGACACCAGACCTGACCAAGCAAATATCTATTCTCGAGGTGTCAGTGTCAGATAATGTACAGCATTTACAGGGTTTTATGGGCATGGTCAACTATTTAGCAAATTTATAACAGACTTCAGTGAGTTAACAGCATCTTTAAGAGAGCTAACATGCAAAAATGTTGCATGCTCCTGGTTGGAACACCATCAGAAGGCATTTGAAGACCTTAAGCAGAAAATTTCCATTCCACCTATGTTAAGATACTGTGATGTGAACAAACCAGTTATTTTTTCCTGTGATACTTCAAAATTTGGCCTAGGCACAGTCATACTTCAAGATAGCAGACCAGTAGCCTATGCATCTAGAACACTAACCCATATTGAGATGCAATATTGTCAAATTGAGAAAGAGCTTTTGGCTATAGTATTTGCATGCTCCAGGTTTCATGATTATATTTATGGGGATCACCTACAGAACACCGACAGCCCAAAACACCGTCACCCATATGGTCAACACCATATGGTCGACACTCACAATGTTGACAGCACCAGAACTTCGCAAAAAAGGTAAATAAAATTTCCTTTTATGTGCTACGCCCCCCACACCCCTGTACCTTTAATATACGAACTCCGAGATCACATTACAGTGCAAGAATGGAAATTTTTCCATTCCCACTATTGGGAGATAGCGTTTCCCCATTGTCAATATTCTGAACGTCGACCATATGGCATCGGCCATATGGGTGTTGGTGTTGTGAGCTGTTGGCATTCTATATGGGACCCATTTATGGTTGAGCTATTCAGATTGAAACTGATCACCAACTTCTAGTTAGTATTCTAAAGAAGCCTATGTATTCTGCTCCAGTGAGATTGCAAAGAATAATGCTCAAATTGCAAAATTACAATTTCAAATTGGTCTACACTAAAGGCAAGTTGCTTTACCTAGCTGATACTTTATCCAGATTTCCTAGAAAAAAAACAGAACAACTTGACGCAGAAATTTTTTACTTTAATGTGATGTCAGTGCATAATTTTTCCACCACTAGACTTGAGAGTTAAGAGATCACACTCAGACTGATCCAATTTCACATAAGCTTAATCATTATATTAATGTTGGATGGCCGTCAAAGCAATCTAGTGTATCATGTGAGGTGCAAGTGTATTTTCCTTACAGAGATGAATTGTTGATGGAAGATAGCATTATTTTCAAAGGCCCTAAAATTGTTATCCCTGCTTCCTTAAAACAAGAGTATATTCAAATTTTGCATCATGGTCACCCTGAATCCACATCCACAAAGAGAAGAGCAAGAGAATTGGTATTTTGACCTACATTATCAAAAGACATTGATAGAGTTCTTTCTTCTTGTTCTGTGTGCAATAGTACTCTACTGCATTTGCAAAGAGAACCACTTCAGCTAAATTCCTGAACTACCTTGGTCTACTGTAGCAACTGATATCTTTGAGTGGAACAATCAACACTACTTAGTTTTTGTAGACTCTTATTCAGATTGGTTTGAGATTGATCTACTACCAAACTTATCCTCAACTGCTGTTATTACTAAGTTGAAACATCATTTCTCAGTTCATGGTAGTCCACACAAACTATTTTCTGACAATGGTACTCAATTCACTAGCTAGTTGTTTCAGAAATTTGCAAAAGAATGGGACTTTCTACATGTCACTAGTAATCCTGAGAGTCCTCAGTCCAATGGTCTGGCTGAACAAGCAGTACAGAGTCCAAAGCAATTACTTGAAAGGTCAACGTGTGACAATACTGATGTATTCTTTAATGTACTTATCTCGGACATATGCCTCATGATGATATTCCTTGGCTCACCTGCTCAAAGACTACTTTCCAGGCAAAGTAGAACTATGCTACCTAATTCCTCAAGTTTGTTGCAGCCTAAACCCAAGAACAATAAAACCATCAAGGCTCAATTGTTTAAGAATCGTAATAGAAATCTAGTTATGACAGATTGAGCAGATTACTTCATCTGTTGAGGGAAGGAGAGATGGTACAAATCCAGACAAAGAAAGGTTTTGATTGAACAGGACAGGTTACACGCATTTGTGCAGAGCCGAGATCTTAGTAAATTCTGAAGGAGTGGAGTATAGGAGGAAGTGCAAACATCTTCTTCCTGTGCCAGAGCAATTATCATCATTTCAGTCGTAACATTGTCTGTGATTTAAACTCTAAATCAAAGAATGAGTCAGACACAGTTTCCATACCAGAATGTGTTCAAAAGTCTGATTCTGTTTCTGAAAGTGATTTGGACATTCCACAGGTCAACCATTTTGCAGAAACTGTCCCAGTTGCTAAATCTAACTCCAAGTTTTATGTCACATGATATGGATGAGTGTCTAAACCAAGTGTGAAATATGCAGCAACATGGACTTGATTGTACATACCTATATATTTAACATTGTATAATTCGTCTCTATAGATTATCTGTGATTTCTGCATGCCAAACAGTCTCACAACAATTGTATGGTCTATTTCTCAAAGAGGGAGGATGTAGATTAGAGTGTAAAGTGTGTGTGCTTGTATCCTTAAGAAGCATACGAGGCTGTGCGTGCACTTATATAGCCTGCACACGTGCACAACCTTAGTGCCATTTTGAAGGAGCAGCTAGGGAGTAAGCATGCATGATCATAGTCATTAATTTTATATAAGCTACTTACAGTCTGTAGTCAACAATAGTAATGTGTTTGTATATAATAAAGCTGCTTGAACAGAACCCACGAGATTCATTTATTCGTGTCCTTGCACAAAAGCAACAATATTCCTAGTATGAGAAATGTAGATGGTAACAGAGGTGATGTATAATATTAGGGGCAACTGAAATTTTTTTTCCCTGTGGAAAAGAGGATAATTTGCTAAGTAATTGTAATAAGAGGAAATGTTATATTTGTGGGGAAACAGGTCATGATGCAAAAACGTGTGAACTGAAATGTTATAAATGTAACAAAATTAAGCATTTATGGATGGATTGTAACATAGGTAAAAAGGATGAAAAAGAAGAAAACAAAAGTGAGGATAGTATACGAAGAGAAGAAACAGTCCCAATAAAAGATAAACAAGATATAGGGGAACAAGAACAGAGTAACAATAAAGATGAGGATAAAAAGAAAAATTAAACAGAAGAGAATATAGAAGAAGGTTCTGAAGAAAGTGATAAGGAAGATGTAAATTGGAAAATAGTGAAAGATAAAAAGAATTCTATTGGCAAAAAAGTAAAAGACAGAAAATAAAGTTTAAAGGGATAAGTACAAAAGAGAAAAAGTAACTGGATAATGCAAATTAGATAATGTATTCATATTTGCATAATTATGGTAAGCTACAACACAGACATAATGGCAATTTTACAGTGCTTTCAGTAAATGTTAATAGTGTAAAATATAATAGTAATAATGGAAGCTATAAGATCTTTGACAAGAATAGAGATTACAAACAAAGAAACTTTAGGGAAGAGATACAATATGGAACTTAGAAAAGGAACTATGTTCAGGCATAGTTGTACTTTGTAGAAAGTCAGTGAAAATAATGAAGATTAACTATTGTAGATATCAGATGGCATCATCAGCTATATAGAATTATAACATTGTATGCTTATGATGCAAGTAAAGAAAGGGAAAATGTATTTAATAAAATGTTGCATTATGTAGTAATTAGTATGACTATAATATTAATGGGAGATTTTAATTGTGATTTGAGAGATAACAAAAGAAGAAGAGAGGAAATGATAGGAACATTTTTGCAGTTATAAAATGTGTCGATTTAAAGATTTAGAATAATAATTTGTGGACATTTTATTTATTTTATTTTATTTTACATTTGTTGACTGGGCTAGTCCAGCTGGATTAATGTCCATTTTCAGTGGAGGCCCGGGGAGAAAAGCTCCAGAGGTTAAAAACAGTTATTGGAAATACATAAAAAGACAAAGTACAAATGTATTATACAAAGGGAAAAAAATGTAAGTACAAATATTAAAGATCTTAACTAATCAGAATCATTCTAGGTGAGAAAGAAGTGAGGTCAGAGGTTAGCAACTAGCAAAACAATATAATAAGGTATCAAATCATAAACACAAACAATTCCTGTTTTTTTTTTTTAGTGAGTTAAGTAATATTTACAATAAAGGGATAATATCTCAGTTGAAGTAGAAGATGAAATACAAGTGGATAAGAAAAGTTTATAACAAACATAAGGGTGCCAACAGGCTAGTCTGGCTTGGTACAAGAGCAAAGCCAGAATTTATTAAGATGTATTAAAAGTTGTTTCTTAAATAGTGGGAGAGTAGGCAAAGAGGACAAACCAGATGGAAGATTATTCCATATTTTACCTACTGAGTTAGAGAAAAGGCAATTGCCTGCAGAATTCATAATTTTGGTAATATTAACAAGTGATTTATCAGAGGAACGTAGTTGTTTCAGGTTGATATAAGGAGTCAAGAGGTTAGAAAGAGCTGGTGTTTTAGAAGGTTGGTATAGAATTTTGTGTGCTATTAAGAGTTGTTGAAAAATGAGCTTGTTAGGAGTTCCAGCCAGTGTAGTTGTTTTAGGTTTAGACAGTGGTGAGCTCTAAATTGGGAAGTGGTGGCAAAGCGGGCAATATTGTGGTAAGATGTAGTAAGTTTCTTAAGGTTACTTTTAGATAGATTAGTGTAAATAGAGGAAGCATACAAAAGGGTAGAGATAAGGTGTGTTTGGGCTAAGGTTATCCTAGCTTCAGGTGTGAGGAAGGGCTTTATTCTGTATAGGGATCCAATCTTTTTATTAACAGCTTTTATTGTGGTGTTGATGTGGCAATCATAGTTGAGATTATTATCGATAATAACACCATATATAGACATAGAGTCGATGTATATATACAATGGAAATCGATTATTTTATTATATCACAAGTTTTAAATATATCTAAGGGAGAGACACTTGAAACAGGATTTCCAGATTACTCAGCCATTTAGATAGAAATACACAAAAATATATAACATTGGGAAAAGGAATAAAAAGAATAAATGAAAAATTATGGAATGAAAATGGAAAAAATAAGAATGTATTTATGGAAAGATCACATTTACACTAGAGTATGTTATAAAAACTGACCTGAATGGTGCCTAGCTTTGAAAGAAAATAACATAAGAAATGCTTTTTAGAATGATACTCAGATATAGAAAAAGTAGAGAAAATAAATTATAAAACAATGTGTAGGGGTGCTTTAAAGGATTTGGAAAGGAATGATAGAGAATATTTTATGATAGAACAGAGAATTTATGAATAAAATCAAGAAAAAAATCAAAGAATTATTATTTAAGTGAGGATATTTTTGCAAGGTGGTGGTGCAGTGGTGCAGTGGTAGCATTGTCACCTCACAGCAAGAGATTCTCCAGTTCAATTCTCAGATAGGATGCCTTCTGTGCAAAGTCTGCATTTCCTCACTGTGTTTTTCTCAGGGTGGCCTGGTTTCTTCCCATATCTCAAAGACATGTGGTAGGCAGATTGGACACTCTAAATTGGCCCTAGGTGTGATTATATGTGCGAGTGTATGGTATACCCTCCAGAGGAAGGTTGGGCACAGGGCTAGCAATTGGACCCTGTAAAACTGTAACCACTACTGAAACTGCAGGTGCTTGGAAAGCACTCATTGGCCGATGTGCTGCATGGCACGAGATGAACAAGACAGAAAGATTCTTACAAGGTAAAAAAACAGAGGTATTAGCTTACTTGAGTAACATAGTTAAAGAGAACACTGGTATAATGAGAGAAATGAAGGATGACGGAGGAACGGTAAGAAGATCTCAGGAACAAATTATGACTATTGTAATAAATTATGTAAAGAAAATGTTTCAAGATAAAAAAGTGCACAAAAATGTCATTTAAAAATTGACAGAACAAGAAAATAAGGAATTGGAAAATTACATTTTTTATGAATTATATAAGGTACTTCACCATGTTAATTTACAGTCAGTTTCAGAATGAGATGGAATAGGATACCAATTTTATAAAAAATATATGGATTAGTCAGGAATTACCTCAACCAACAGATAGCTGATCTGAAGAAGCTCCTAGATAGGAAGTGAAAGAGCTAATCCTATTTATACTTGTTTCAGTTTTGTTTTGGTTTTATTTGTTTTATATTTATTTATTCCATTAAAGAATTCTAAGTGTTTTAATGGCTGTGTTGACTGTTACCATATTTTGTCTTGATAAAATGTATGGATTGTCAGGAAAATACTTCTTAAAAAGTTATGAATGTATAGTTAGATGAAGCTTTTGTATATAAAGATTTATGCAATGATATACTTAAATCTGTGTAGAAAAAGGAAGATAAAAATAAAACTGACAATTTGAGACCTGCAGTATTGAATAATGCAGAGTGCAAGATTTTTATGGAAATAATTCAGAAGAGAATGGGAAGTAAAATGAAATCAGTATTGAAGATATATAGTTTAATTGGAAAGAATGTCAGGAATTAGTATTCGTAATAAGGGAAATTGTGGATCTTATAAACAGGACTGATGAGATCAAGGTCATGATAGAAGATTTAAATAAAGCTTCTGATACAGTACAACATGAACTTTTTTGGATGATTATGGGAGAGTATAACATTAGTAAAAAATAATGTGTATTGTTCTGCATATAATAAAAAATAAAGTAAGAATTTTAGTGAATGGACGGCTAAGCAAAGAAATATATATAAATAATGGTATACATCAAGGATGTCCTATGAGTAGTATATTATTTATATTACTTATGAAGGTATTAGTCAAAGATGCAAATTTGCACATGAGAGATGCTACTTAAAATAACACTGAAGGTATAAAAATTCTAGTCATGTTTACTTATGCAAATGATATTATATTGATTACAAAAAAGTCTGGATAAAAGAAGTTAGATGTATACATCAAAGTTTAAACAAAGTAGACATGGCCTTAAATAAACAAAAAAAAAATAAAGGATTGGATGATAAAGTGCAAATAAGAGGATTATCTTTCTTAATGAAGGAAATCTCTGTTAGGAATAAGATTTAGGGATAAAATGTAAGTGAGGAAGAATGAAATGGGATACCAGATAAAATAAAGCAGCTTTACTGTTTTTTAGAAAACATACAAGTTTCATTTCATAAAAATGTTGATTTTATTAATTCAGTTTTACTGGGAAGGACTGCATGTTTAGCTTAGTGTTTATATGTTGCCAAAAATCTATGCAAAAGAAATATTACAAATATATTTTTTCTTTTATATGGGATTCAAGATTGATTGCAGGGAAGAGAGGAGTCATACATAGACAAGGAAGATGGAAGTTTAGGATTAATAAACCTAATTGTTTATGCTGCTTTGATGAACTTGTAAGAAGTATTGTTTTGGATAAATGATACAAATGAAAAGTTGGTAGTAAATTTACTAAAGTCCAAATATAAGCATCATTGGGATATGTTTAAAATATTAAAAAGAGGAAAAGCATGCTTACATGAAATAATGATATGCTATCAAGAAAAAAAATCTTTTATGGAAAATAATAATTGGTGAAATAGAAATGAGAGGAGAATGTGGTGTACAATATTATTATATTAATCTTTGGAATGAACTGGCAAATGAAAAATTTAAAGCGATAACATGTATGGTGTAATAAAAAGTAGAATGTCAAGACTTTTTAGGGTGATTAGTGATTAATAAACTGGGTCTGTATCACAAAGTCGAACATTTAAAAATAGTGAACTCTCTTATGTCAAAGTGTAAAAATCAAAATCACAGAATGTCGATTGTCCGGAACAGAGATTTTTTTTCCTGTGGAAAAAATCGCTGGGCCATTGCTGGGACTTTGCCATTTGCTCTACCGTGGTGCTATCTTTGAGTTGGTTTATTTAAGTGGGTGGGGTACAGCCTTTATTTTGTCTGTGGATTTGTTTTTTTTTTTGTTTGTTTGGTTTTTGGTGGTTTTTTTTTGTTTTTTTGTTTTTTGGGGGGGAGCAGTGATTTTTTTCCCTGGGGAAAAAAATTGCTGTTCTGTGTCTTCCACATTCTGTGATTTTGGTTTTCAGAGTTCAACATAAGTGCATTTGATGTTTTTAACTTCGACTTCGTGATACAGACCCAATAAATTACCTGTAAAGAGAAATATTCCATATAAAAAAATCAATGAAAGAGTTTGTATATATTGTGGTAAAGAAGAAACTACAAAACATGTTTTCTTACAACTTATAAGATGCAAAATTGTGAGAAAAATTGTGTAAAGAAAAAACTTTGATAATATAAAGGAGGTAAATTAAATAAATATGGATATGATTCCGTATTGATAGTATACACATAAAAATAAGGAATATGTTAGTAAATAGATAAATATTATTTTATGTTGTGTGGACCATTTGAAATGAAAGGCTAAATGAAATTATGTTTAATGATAAATGGCGACTACTATTAATTTTAAGAAAAATTAGATGGTGGTTGTGGAAAAAAGAGTGGTTTTAACATAATAATGAATACTAAGATATTTAAGATTGTATGACAAAAATGGAAAGGAATGGACATTTGTATACTGTTTAATTTGTAAATATGTAAATTTGTAAATATCATTGTACATGTTTTTTTAAATAAAGAACCCACATTCTTTTAGAGAGATACCATGGAATCTTTTACATCCACCTGAGCTACCATCAACTTAAGCATATGGAGAGTGAGGACGTTTTAGCACCAGCTATTTCTCCACCTGATATTTCCTGTCAAACCTTGTCAGTCTGAGAGTTCTATGTTATACTTTGATCTTGATGTTATTTTTGCCTTGTGCAACCTTCATTGAGATTTTTTCTGATGTATTTTCCCAACTCTTTAATGTAATATGTAAAAGGTACAGAATGTTTTTGAAACTGCTGCCAAGTCTTCTTATCTGTAAATTAAAACAATGCATTCTGCCATGAAGGGAACAATGGCAGTTGTGGCTGGGTTTTAATAACTGCTAGCTCTCTACTTTTTTAAATTTCTGCTAGGTATAAACATACCCTGTAAATTAGACTGCGCTTCATTATGCTTTTTAATTTAGTATTATTTTCTCATTCTTTAACCTTCATTTCTCTGTTTTCTCTCTCTCTCTCTGTCTCTCTTCTCAGCAGATAGTAAAATCAGATGTCTGTGGTAAAGACCATTGTCAATTTAAAGCATGGTCAGCCTCAAAACGGTTAAAACCTACTAGATGTTCATGCTACTACAACATATACATGGACACAGTGTTATTGATGGCCACTGTCATATGTATTTTCAAAGCAATATTAAACATTTTACACCTGTTATAATTTGAGCTATTTATTTGTTGTAAATGGATAATATAATTGGGTAAGTCCTTTCATGGGAAAATACATGCTCACCTCTGGTAAAACCCTAATTCTTCCGTCTATAGTTTATACCATGCAATCTGAGCCACGCCCCTTACTTGTGGATATTACCCCTCAGATGTTGCAGATCATCAGTTTAGCTGTCGTCAGTGTAGTTTATTTGCCACCCCCAAATCTTTTCACTAACATCCTGCATCCAGTCTAATATCTCTGTGAATTCACCCAGAGACTTTTTGTGCTATTTTCTAGCAGTTCGGCATGGTGCAATTTCTACTGCACTACTTTTTAAATGATACTTTTTTTTTTTTTTTTTTTACATTTTTAGCCTTGCTGATTACATTTGTTTTCATTCTTAAACCTAATCTATTCTCATTGCCAAGCTGTCCTGGCTATGCAAATATGCACATGGGTGCAGTGATTGGTTCCACAGAGTCAACTGGTGACCCACTTCTCTCACATTCCACACCCATCCTCAGCTGTCTAGGATCATTACCCTTATTATTATTTTTTTTTTTTGCTCTTCCCAAACTTATATCACTTGCATTCTTCTCATTATCAACTCTCTTCAGCCTTCCCTTAAGGCCAGTCTTCACTCTTCATGCAATTATCATTATGCAATAAAGTAAACCCACGTTGCTACAGGAATACTTACATTTCCCCCCATATCAAAACATATCTGTTCGATCACATTTTACACTCCAGACAATCAAGGTCTGTGTAACAAATCCTATTAACAAGCTTCTTTTAAGCCCAGAACTACAGCCACAGAATTTTTCTCATACCTCAGACACACCACTTGTTATTCTTGCCTCATATTACCCACCAACCCCTACCAAGACACAATAAAATACCAACTCTGTATGGTTCTACATGCATCACCAACAATTAAAGTTTTTGTTACTTATATTTTGCATTCTTATCCCAGGATTCTTAATAACAGTTTGGCAGTTAGTGCACAGGATTAAGGCTATGAGTTGCTAACAGGTTGCTTCCTGAAGTCCAGAGTTTAATTCCTTCAACTTCAGTTTGCTTACTGCTTGACTGTGAGCAAGTCACTTAACCAGACAGTGCTCTGCTACAGCTTGGAAATTGTGTTAGGATCCTCAATTATCTCACTAGGCCACATGCAGAATTACTACCTATGAACCTACATTTGTCATTAGATATCAGTTTTCAGAACTTTTTTCTTTCTTCCTTTTTCCTTCTTATACCAGTCTTCTTCTTACTCCTGCCAAAGATGGTTTACTTCATGCATGTTGATAGCAAACCTCCCTCATCCATAAAACTGTGGGTACAAATTTTTCTCATATCTCAGACACATCATTTATATTTTCCCTGATAGTTTCCATCAATCCCATGCTGAGACAATTGAAAATACCCATCCCATAAGTTAATAAACAAGCAGAAATGTGATAAGATTGGAAAACACACCCAGAATAAATAACATACAAGTTTATTAAAACGTTAAGCACTTTTGTCCGTAGTAAATTTACTTGGACATCATCAGAACTAAATGAACAGGTCCCAACTCTCCAATTTAAAAAAAAAATCTCAAATCATCACTTAACATATACAATTAAATTCTGTTGCCAAGTTCTGAAAGTCTATATTGTCAAGAGGAAATATATAGCTGTAGCAATAAGACAATAGTAAAAACACTTTTTTAAAAAAAACACTATTAGGGTTAGGTCTGACAAATACAACAGGAGGCAATAATAACAACAGCTTAAAGACTTCAGACACAGTGTATGTGTTAGAGTATAATTCAAGCACCAAAGCATTATTAAGGACAACTGGAGTATTTTTAAGAGAAATGAAAAGGTTTGGGAAAAAGCTAGACTTAGACCAAATTTTGTATACAAAATGGTGAGGAATTTAAAAAACATGAAAACCCAGCACGTATACCAGTTCTTAACAAAGGTGCTTAAAAGTGGGGAAGTCATTCTTAGTGAAGTTATATTTTAATAGTTGACATAATTATTTCAGATAATTTTATTAAAAGTAAACCACAACTTCCACCAGGGAATTGGGTATCCAAGTTATTATGTTGGTAAAACAGAAAGGGCTTTTAGAAGAAGATCTATGAACATATTTATGATATTAGCAAAGAAAACACTAATAATGCCTTATACAAAATTCTGCCAGGACTATACTGGTTTTAAATTTGGGATACTGGAAACAGTATCTCCAGACCTAACAGAACAGTTTTGGGGAAAAAAGGTTGGAATATAAGGAACTGCTCCAGCAGTTAAGATTGGATGCTATCATCCACGGACCACTCGTCCAAGTGTAAATGAGTCTGTATCATTACTACCTGTGTTAAGAATGAGGACAGCAAAGTTATAATCATGATTCCCTAAGGTTTTTAAACAGTGGTTATAATTGTGAATTTTTTCATCTTTTTTAGCTGGTCACAAAATATGTATAATTTTAAATGGTTTAGACATATTGTTTATATTTTTTGATGCCTGCATATGGTTAATTGATTAATTTTAAAGTTTTTTACTTAGATAAATTCTGATGGAATTTTTAAGTACACAGAATATACATAATACAGTATGTTAAGAATATCTTATTGCTACTAATAATATATTTCTCTTTGACAATATAGACTGTCTCTTTACGAACTTGGCAACAGAGTTTAATCATAAATGTTAATTGATTATTTGAGATTATGTAAATTGGAGGGTTATGATCTGTTCATTTAGTTCTGATAAAGTCCAAGTGAATTTATTGTGGATGAAAGCACTTAAACTTTTCATAATCTTGTGTGCTGGTTATTTGTTCCTGGAATGTTTTCTGATCCTTCCACATTTCTGCTTGTTTATTAGTTTTCACTTTTGTGATATTTGATGCCTTTCTAAGTTTTAGTTCTTTTTTCCACCCCATAAGTTGATATACATTTCACAAACAACTAAACTATTAATATCATCATTACTTATATTTTTAGATTCTCAGGTAGGATTCTCAATAAAATATGTCATTAAATTCCACTTTATTGGCATACTTCCTCTTTACACCAAACTCTTGTCTATGTAATTCAATATCTTTATTGCTGATACTTTTCTAAATGTATCCTAAGACTCTTTATATCATTTATTAATAAATATAACATATTAGCACACTTTTCCTGACATACATAAATTATTTGTTTAATCATGCTATTCTACTCCACTTCCACTATGTTCTTTTCATCTCACACTTCTACCCTACCATTAAGCTCTTTCTCTACATCCTCTATAAGCCAAATGTATCTCACTCTTAGGTCCCTATTAATTATTTGAACATTTTAAAGTTTGAATGTCATATAGTCGACACCATATGATCAAACTTTAAAAAGTTCGAAGATGAAAAGCAACAGATCTGTACAGTGCAGGATGGGAAAATTTCTCTTTTCTGCACTGAAGTGTGATCTTGGAGTTGGTATATTTAAGTAGGGGGTGTGTCAGGGGGGCTTGCTCAGACAATTGAGGTAAGTTTTTTTTTTAATTTTTTATTATATTTTTGATGTTTCAGACTTTGCTCATATGTTGTCGAACATATGAGGTTTAAAGTTTTGACACTTCGAATATATAATATAGACCCTCACTCTTCAATCTATATCTACTCTACACTTTCCATTTATACCTCAGTTCTCCTTGATCTTGCATACTCTATTCTTCTCTAATTCTCCTTCACCTCTATAAAAACAGGAGATAAAGACAGCAAACCAGTAAATCCACAAAAAAGCTCACACCAGGTGTAGTGCAGCAAACAAAATCGTAGTCCAAATTCAAACACAATGCAGTAAACAACAGTGATGCAGCAAGCAGAGATAAATCCAACTTTGAACTCCAAGTTTAATCCAAATTCAAAATGTAAGTGCTTTCATCCCTTAAAACATTAATACAGGCACTTCATCAGACAAAGTACTTTACATTCAGGTTTCTTTTAAAAGGTAAAACTTGTGACCTCACTTCCTCCTCTCCATTAATCTACAAAAAAGTTTTTAAAGGACCACTGTTTTTTTTAAATAAAGGTACAAGACAGTAAGAAACTACATGCATAAAACCACATAAATAATGCCATGCTATACAAATACAACACAATAAAAAGCTATATTTATAAAATCACATAAATATTACTATAGTTTGTCATGTAATCTAAACATGAAAAACAGTTGTTTTAAAATCCTAAAATGCAAAAAGAATATTTAAACCATCAAACTCTATCCTACTGAATGTGTTGATAAATGATTTAGGTATTAAGTACTGAACATTTAATATTTAGCAATATCAAATCTTATCTTTTCAAAGCTTTAAGTTTTAATAAACTGGAAATTGACTGGCTATCATTCAAGCCTGGCCAATGAATACAGTCTAGTCAGATTTGCCAACTTAATTCTGCTTTCTCCAGTAAATAAGGCCATGCTCCACCTCTAACTGAGGGAGCTATTGATTCTAATATAACAAACTTGAATTTATGTTCATTATAGTGCCCTATATGTTTAGCAAGTGTATTAAGTGGGCATTGGTCCCTGATATTCCTAAGGTGTTCACGTATTCTGTTTTGAGCTTGTGCTCTGTTTTTCCAGTGTAAAGGCATGAACATAGTTCACAAAGGGCACAATAGACCACTTTTTCAGTGGTACAAGAAAATCTGTTCCTGATTTTTATTTTTATTCCGATGATGTTTACTTCATTAAACTCTAGAAATATAGGAACAACATTTACAGGACCCACATATGTACATGTACCCTGTACGTCGTGCCTCTTTTTGATGTTCAAGTAGTGTTTTGATGTTATGGCCTTTCCTGAACACACACATGTAGGTTTATCACCTAGAATTGTTTTTATATCCCTTTCACATACTAAGAGTTTCCAATTTTTCACTATTATGTCCTTTATAAAGTATGCATCAGTGGAAAAACTGGTTAGAAAACATGATTTAAACTCATTTCCTTTTTCAATTGTTTCAACATCCAGTTGACTAGAGTGGTAGACTATAGACTCAGATCTAACACTAATACTACTTGTATTAACTTCAAAATTTATGTCTACATTACATTCAGAATTTAACAAGGGTACAAATTGTCCACTTGCTCTTTTTTCTATTACTTCATTCATGATGTTTTCCACTAAATCAGATGGATAACTTTTATTCAAAAACATTTCCTTCACATTACTGCATTCCTTTAAAAAGCATTCATTTAATGACACCATATGAGCTGCCCTTACAAATTATCCCTTAAGGACCCCTCGTTTTTGGTGGAATGGATGGCAGCTCATGTAGTGTAAAAAAAATGTTAGAATATGTATCTTTACAGTATATTTCAGCTGTAAATCTATTATGCTCTAAGTTTTGTTTAAGTAAAATGTCAAGGTAAGCAATTTCCTTATCGTTCACAGAATGTGTGAATTTTAAAAAAGATGTAGAATTATTTATATAATCTAAGAATGGATCTATCTGTTCTTTTGGGCCATTCCAAAGGATGAATATGTCATCCAGGAAATGGGTATACATGTGACAATGTTGGAAAAATATAGACTCGAATAAGAATTTCTTTTCCCACTCCAACATTACATTTGTGTACATGCCTCCGCATGCCGCACCCATTGTTACTCCCTCTATCAGGATGTAATACGCATTGTCGAATACAATATAGTTGTTTCTTAAAACTATGTCTAAAAGTTGTTCCAGCATATTAGTTTTATCTTGGCTGACTCCCTTTGATACCAGATAGTCACAGAACCAATTTATTCCTAAGTCATGAGGGATGACAGAATAAAGGTCCCTTGCATCAATTGTTATGAATATGCAAGAGTTATTAAACTCAATTGTACTGATTTTCTTTAAGAAATCCCATGAGTCAACGCATAATGAAGGTTCAGATTTTAACAAATACTTTAGCTGTAGATCTAAGAATTTTGCCAGTAAATGTGTTATAGAACCTCTAGCATCGACAATGGGATGCAAAGGGGTTGGTGTATGTCCTTACGTATCTTTGGAACCCCAAAAAAGTAGGTGTAATTGGAAAGTCCACGGTTAAAAATCTATGTTCCTCTAAAGTGATGAGCCCATCAATGAAGAGGTCTTCAAGAAAGCCATGGACTTTCCCGTATGCTCCATTTAGTTCATTCAGTGAACTGTGTGCATATGTCTTACTACTCAAGATTTCTTTCATCTTCTTTATGTAATCTGTTTTCCACATCAGGACATCACCACCCCCTTTATCCAGTTTCATGACCCTCAAATTAGTGTTTGTTGACAAAAAGTTAAGTTCCATTTCTTCCTCAACACTTAAGTTATTTTTAGCTCTTTCCTTATACATATTCCCACAGTGAGTCCTGATGTCCAACTCACATACCTTTTCAAAAATGTCCAAAGAGGGGTGAGTGGGAGGATTATAGGTACTAGAGGTGTGTAAAGGATGCATAACATTCTCCACCCCTTGAAACATCAGATTCAAATTTAATTTTCTGATGCACTCTTTTAAGTCCATGAGTGTATTCACCACACTGGCTGGTTTATTAGGAGTAAATGTGAAGCCTTTTGCTAAAAGGTTACAAACATGAACATTTAAATCAAGAGTAGTGAAATTATACACTCTAAAATCACATACAGTGTTAAAATGAATGGAAAGAGCTGGTAACAAAATCTTCTCAGTTGTGCACCTCCGAAAGTCTCTGCCCTGTCTTGAAATGGAATGTCAATATTTAATACCTCCCTGTTTTGCCTTCCAGGGGCCCTTGTATTGTCCTCTGTTCTGCCTGCTCCCCCTTTGTTGGAAGTTCTGTTCTTGTTGTTTCCCATAAGTGTGCATACAATGGGGTTGTTGGTGTTTGATTCACTCTGACCATCGTAGGGGAGGATATTCCTCTTTGTCTAAAAAAGAGTCATCCAAGTTGTTACTTACTCCCATATTCTCAGAGTAATTATCTAGTAGGTAAAGGTCTTCCAGTCAAAGTCCACTCTTGAGAATGGGGGGGGGGGGGCAAGCATTATTGTTGTTGTATTCATTTTCATCTCTAGCAATCTTTTTGTATTTCCTAGTTTTTATAGTGTCCATTTGCTCTTTTATAGATTGTAAAATACAAGTGTATTCAAAGATATTAGTAGTAAAAGCGGGGTCTTGAATGATGTTGCTATCTAAAAGTTTTACTTCTTCCCCCAGTGATTCAATTTGTGTATAATTGTCCATATACTCAAATCCATAGTGGTCAAATAACTGGAGAAGTTCTCTATGAAACTGAGAATTTGTTATAAGACATGTTGGGTAGTGCCACATTCACAATCCCTTAGGAACAATTCTCCTTTTAATGCACTCCTTAAAATAATGGTTGTCCATTTGTAACGTTTTAATTTTAAGCAAAATGTAATCTAGTTGATTCAGTCGATTATTAAATGAGTGGTCAGTGTTCACCTCTCCCACTCTGCTGGTAAATGGACAACTATTGACAAGCCAGTTTGATAAAATGGAGTTGGAACCATTTACAGTACTGTTTACATTGTCTCTATTAAATTCACATGTAGCATTGTTACTGACCTGTGATTCTGAGCGTACTGCAGGTCTCTAAACCACGGCTTGGTTCCCATTAGTTTCACTTGACCCAGGCAAATGGAAATTTGGCGCAGGAAGAGAAGAAGAAGTGTCTGGTGTGGCTTGGATGGTTAGTTGTGATAACTGTGACAATGAAAGCTGTTCTAATCTTTCCATCCTTCCCATAAGTTGATTAAGTTTGTAAAAACGCTGCAACAGTTGGTCTGGTGAGCACCTCAACAACAAAAACAGGAGATAAAGACAGCAAACCAGTAAATCCACAAAAAAAACTCACACCAGGTGTAGTGCAACAAGTAAAATTGTAGTCAAAATTCAAACACAATGCAGCAAACAACAGTGATGCAGCAAGCAGAGATAAATCCAACTTTGAACTCCAAGTTTAATCCAAATTCAAAATGTAAGCGCTTTCATCCCATAAAACATTAATACAGGAACTTCATCAGACAAACATTCAACTTCCTTTTAAAAGGTAAAACTTGTGATCTCACTTCCTCCCCTCCATTCATCTACAAAAAAGTTTATAAAGGACCACAGTTTTTTTTAAAATATGCAAGTGCAACACAGTAAGAAACTACATGCATAAAACCACATAAATAATGCCATGCTATACAAATAGAATACAATAAAAAGCCACATTTATAAATAACATAAATATTACTATAGTTTGTCATGTAATCTAAACATGAAAAACAGCAGGTAAAAAGCAATGGATCCGTACAGCGCAGGATGGGAAAATTTCCCTTTTCTGCACTGAAGTGTGATCTCAGAGTTGGTATATTTAAGTGGGGGTGTGGGGGGTGCAGGGGGGATTTCCCCCTGCTCAGAGCATTGAGGTAAGTTTTTTTTTATTTTTTTATTATTTTTTTGTTTCAAACTTCGCTCATATGTTGTCGAACATATGAGGTTTGAAGTTTTAAAACTTCGAATATATAATATAGACCCTCACGCTTCAATCTATATCTACTCTACACTTTCCATTTATACCTCAATTCTCCTTGATCTAGCATACTCTATTCTCCTCTAATTCTCCTTCACCTCTATCATTATACTTCACTCAGTTACTCACATGCAAAATGCTTCTTCTAAGTTTTCTCGTGTCACTCACCCATTTAATCTCTCTTTTATACCTGTCTGACACATTCAGTCATCCTCTAGCCCTACACACCCAATCCTCATTCCCTTCAGAATTTCAGATCCCAGTCTCTACATTCCCTTTCAATAATCAAACATCTTCATCTCCTACCTAAACTTAAATTTAGTCCTTCTATGTACCCAACTCCTCTTTCATATTGTAATGTCTAATAAAAATTTTACACGTAACAGAAATCTTCATCTAAAACTTCAACATTTCTAGTCAAATTCACTACAGTAATACTTACACCACTAATCAGTGCAAACACAGAGAGTAATCCAGGACCATCACTATACATAACCTTAGTAAGTGCCCTCAAATTAACTTCTTATAATTCTCATTATAATGCTCAGTGTTTCTTATATTGCCTATATTAAGCCAACTGGAACAAACAGGTGCTTTCATTTCTACATGTTTCCCTGAATGATAACCATCATGAGTCATGTCTCAAGAATAACAACCCCAATAGCCATCTCTACTTCCCTTACATTAGCTATACTATTGACACACATCCTGGTAACAGAAATGGTATAGTCACCCTTCTACTATATAAACCACATCTAAATATTAGAGGAAATTCTCAATCACATGTGAAGAAGAACCAACAGGCTGTTTACACAAACTTGTTCTTTCAAAAAGCTAGGTGAATTTAATGTAAACATCTTAGGCCTCCTGTACTAATGACATTGCAGTATTTCTAGCAGACCTTAATATTATTTACATAATGAAACAACCCACCAACACCTACTGGAAATCAAATCACCAATTTTCTTAGTTTTGTTTATCACCAATAACCCAACAAATATTTCCTCCATTTTGCTAAATCCCCCATCCTTCGGTGATCACAATCCAATTTCTTTCAAATCCATGACATAACAGTTAAATATATCAATTAACTCATCTCATTTAGACTCAGCACCCCAACTAACATCCACAACATAAAAGCCTGACCTATCCTTACTAGACAAATAGCCAATAAATTCAAGACCCAACTGTTGCAGTTTAAATACACTAATACTTTTACAGCTTCAAAACACTTTCCCCATATTTTCCAGACTCTTCAAATCCAACAACTAACAATATCTTACAAAAGAGCTAAATCCTTTTCTTCACTTTAGGAGTGAAGCTTAGCATAATTGGAAACACATTCAAATTCAAGACTCAAGAAAGCATTTCACGCATCTTCATAATCTTGTCAAACAGGCTATTAGAAGACATAAAGCTAACTATATTAAATCCAAACAAAATTCCTTACTTGGTCAACCAAAGCATTTCTGGAATGAACTAAATCATTTAACAGAATGAAAAGTTGCTACCAAGCACTGTTATTCCAACACACTGAAATGATCACAGGTCCCTCTCCCAAGCTTTGACTTCATTACGTAATTTAGTAACCTTCCTTATATCTCATCTATACATTCTCCAATATTACCCCACCTCCCTTTCCACACCTTTAAACACTACTGTTTTACTTCAAACAAGTAAAACTCAAACATATTGAACCTCTGTTCAAGCAAATCCTTACATATGCCCTCACTGAGTTAGACAACCACTTACATCATTCATTTACCATTATATGGAGTTAATCATAATCTCTCTCCTACACATACATAATCTCAGTTCCTTCATTAACTTACACCATGCACTCTGAGTTATGTCACTTATTTTGCCCAATATTTGGAACTCATCTTTAAATATAGCAGCATTCCAATTCTTAGAAAAATACTGGAGAAAACCATCTACACTTAACTCTCACATTTTATAAACAGACCCAAACTCCTGTCAATTAAACTGTGACTTCTGGACAGGTTGCAGCATTATCACTGCTACATAGATCGTGAGTGATGAGATATTATTCTATTGATAAATGATACTTCTCTGGAGCTCTTTTTATAAACTTAACTAAAGCCATTGATCTAGGTGACCACCCTACCCAGTTAAGTAATCTTCTTTAAATAGATATAATCCCTAATGCTACCAATTAGTTCCCTGACTACTTATCCAACAACTCTTTCAAACATAAGATTGATGTATCTATAGTGTTCAAACCACTTTCTCCACTAAAAAGTGTTCTTCAAGTCTTAATCCTCATAGCCCTTTTTTCCATTTTCATAAACAAAATACATTTTCCACCCTCACTATATGTTGATGGCATAGTATTATTCAGATTGGACCCTTCTCTCACCAGCTTGCAAAACTAACTTCAGACAGATTTTTATTCACCAATTATTAGAACTGTGAAGACTGCCAGTCTAGCTAGATAGAATTTTGTAGATGATTCTGTCATTTGTAAATATTAAGGCATAGGCTTGTTCTCTTAAATGTAAGAAAATTGTGTTAAATGTTGAACATCAAAAATGTAACAACAGTACACTCTGTTGGAAGAAAGCTGATAAGTCAAGCATTGTATGACTGTTTGATCCTAAACTCGGAGACGTGATGTCTGGTCCAGCAGATTCTTTCTGTTGTTTTGAGACCAGAGTTAGATTTTACATACATAATGTCTTTAATTGCTGTGGTTTCCTGACCAGGTGCAAGATCAAAGCTATGCTAAACTCTTAGTTTCTGTTAGCCTGGGAACCAGAAAAGAATGATGTAATCTAAAATGAGTCAGCAGTGATGTATTATCAATTTAAAAGACTGTCTCAGAGAGAGAGAGAGAGAGAGCAATTTTGGATTTTGTCTAAAGCTGACAACAACTCACCAGTACTCTGCTTTTGCTCTATATGTAAGGTTAGTTAGAACTGTGATTGCTCTTAGGAAAAGATAGAAAATAGTAAGTTTAGTCTAGCTGTTTTCTATATTTATGTCAGAACTATTCTACAGTATTATTGTAAGCATTTTCCTTTGATGTATGAACTCTTGACTAGCACTGTGTAGTAAGAAGTATTGTCTTGTGTTTTTATTATTTATTATTAAATATTTTTAAACCTTTCAACCGTGGCTGTTTTGTGTGGAGATAATTTCAGCTCTAGAGTACATTGCATGTATATAGTGATACTGTACAAAGCCACTCCAATAAACCTTAAAAGTTCTGGTCACACTTACTAACTGGATAATAATATTGCACAGTAATAATTGGACACCCTTTGGGAAGGGCCTTATAGGTAGCTGATAAATAGGGGTTCTAGTGACAGTGAATTACTACCATATAGCCTGGACAGAAGGGGCACAGCTAGTGAACCTGTGCCAGCCTTCCCCAGGAGTGTCTGTGTGGCTGTACATGCATCATATCTCAACGTATGTGTGTGTGATATGAAGCACTGGTTAAACAGAGGGAGTGCTGGGAGGACTTGGCTTGGAACCCTGGCTAAGGACTCCACTCTATAGCTGTGCCAGTGAGGAGTCTTATTAAGGATCTGGAGAGAAAGGGAGAAACCAGCCCCAGACTGATTGTGATCTCTGTGTTCTCTTAAGGGAAATTGTAATTTACTGTGTGTGTATTTGTTATCCTTCCCAATGTGGATGCCCCTCACTGGTGTTAGTGGTGAGGACTGAGGCTCCTTGATTACTGGGCCAGTGCATGGGCATCACATATTAATTGGTTGGCAGTGGTGCGATATCCACACCACATATTAATTGGTTGGCAATTGGTTTGTAGTGGAGTGGATAGTGAATTCCTGTAGCTTGTGTACAATGATCACTGAAGGTGTTTTTTACTCTAAATCAGCCACACAGTGAATATTCAGAGTTCATATCACAATTGTTTTATTTCTTTTGTTAGCTTAGTTAGTTAGGGAGAGCAGGCAAGCATTCAACAGAGGAGTATGGCAAGCTGACAAGGAGCCAGTTGGCTGAGATGAGCAAGGCTAAGGGACGGGTACATGGAAACCTAACTAATTGCAGCTTTGGTCACACCTGCATCAGAAAACAGCAATCAGGGAGGTGATCAGACTGGCTGTGGAAATGCACAACACTCAGAGAATGGACAGCTTAACCTTTCTGCAGAGGACTTAAAATCCATCTGGAGCTAAAAGACTTGAGTTGGAGGCCAGGCATTTGGAAACAGAAGCAGCAGAGGGACTGAGATGTCTACAGGCTAAGGAGAATGAGAAACTGCTATGCCCGGAAGCTGAGGAAAAGGAGAGGCAGAGGCAGCATAAAAAGGAGATGCTGACTCTTTGCTAGAGTCATGGAGGTAATGGGGAAGGGAGTAATCAGACTGCAGCAGCACAAAAAGGTCAGTAAATTTCTTCCACAGTTTACAGAGAGGGATCATTTTCATAGTTACATTCATATGTTTGAGAGGGTATGTAAACAATGTGATGTTGACCAAAGGCTCTGGGTACAGTTTCTGACCCACTTACTCCATGGTAAAGCTGTAACTGTGTTATCTAAACTTTCTGATTATGAATTGTTTAATTATACTGCTGTTAAGAATTGTCTGTTAGAATTTTTTAAGCTAACACCTGAAACTTATAGGAAAAGTTTTGGGAGCATAGACACACGGCAGATGAAAATGCGTGTGAATATGTTGCTGCACTGAGCATTTATTTTCATAGGTGGGTGAGTGGATGTCAGGTCACCACTTATGAAGGGCTGGAAGACCTTTGGTGAGGGAACAAGCCCTTAGCACATTGCCTGAAGAAATGAGGATCTGGTTAGCTGATAGAAAATGTGCTTCTTCAGATGAGTTGGGGAAGAAGGGAGACCTATTCCTAGCAAGCAGGGCATCCCTGCACAGGAAAGGGACCCCCAGTACAGCTCAAGGGTCTAATGGAACCCATGGTGGGCTTCCCAGACTGCCCCAACAGAATCTGCCAGTAGAAGAGGAAGTCACTAGTCCAGATACATGTCCAGGACCTAGGGTTAAATGTTTTGAATGCAACCATTGGGGTCATGTGGCATACAGATGTCCATGGATGCAAGGTGGGGAACAAATGTGAGAGGGCCAGTAAGTGGGAAAGACAAAGTGCCAATAGTAGGTTGTCTTGAGACAACAAGGGCATGGAACTACCATCCTCCAGATGTCCTGATAGGGAAGTATTTTGATGAGGTAGTGCCATGTGTTTATGCAGTTACACGCAGTCAGGCTTGGAGACAAGCATGCGGGTCTGGTAGCCTGGGGGAGACCCAGACAGACTGCATACTTGCAGCTAGGACTGGTGAGGTGGTTATTTCAGAAAAGGAGCTACTCTGTAGCAGTGAGACTGTAGGTGAGCCATAGCTGCTTGTGGGTGCTGATGTTCCCTTGGACAGAGTGATTGCAAAGGTAGAGGTGAGTAGTAGTACACAGGCTGACAGCGAGTCACCGCTGTCAGAGGATATCAAATGTCCTGTGGAAGGGGAGCTGGAAAGGGTTACAAAGAGAGAGTTGAGACAGGCTCAGGTGTCAGACCATACATTGCAAGGCCTGAGGCAGGTAACTAATGAGGCACCTGATTCTCAAGGGAAGGGGTAATCTGTATACTGGGACAAAGGGTTACTGTATAGAGATTAGACCCCTGAGAGAGGCCTACAAGGTGAGAGGATACAGCAGTTGGTAGTGCCTAGAGCCTACCATCTGGCGCTTCTAGCCATAGCCCATAATATTCCCTTTGCATGCCATATAGGCATAAAATGTACAAATAGACATACTATGCAGACCTTTTATTGGCCTAGAATTTCCAGAGATCTAACAAGGTACTGCAGGATCTGTGAGCAGTGCTAAAAGGTCGGCAAGGCAGGAGACAAGTTGAGAGCTCCTTTGATGCCTTTGCCTGTGATTGAGGAGCCATTTCAGAGGGTATGGATATTGTGAGGCCTCTGAGTACCCCAAGTTCCACAGGAAAAAAGTATATCCTAGTGATAATGGATTATGCAACAAGATACCCTGAGGCAGTGGCTTTGTCCTCCATTGAGGTAGATATGGTGGCAAATGCTTTGTTAGACATTTTCAGCAGGGTAGTTTTCCTAAATGAAATACTGACTGACAGAGGTGCCAATTTCATGTCAGACCTGCTGGCTTGTCTGTGGAAGTACTGTGGGGTAAAGCACCTGAAGACCACCCCCTAGCATCCCCAGACTAATGGTCTTGTTGAGAGTTAAATTATACAATCAAGTCCATGCTATGGGCATTTGCAGACCAGTTTAAGAGGGAGTGGCACAATATCTGCCTATCTGTTGTTTTCTTACAGAGAGGTTCCCCAGGAATCCACAGGTTTTTCACCCTTTGAGTTGTTGTATGGGCATAGGGTGAGGGGACCGCTAGATTTAATTTATGATGAGTGGGAAGGTGGGGAAGGTGAGTGGGAATCTCACAAGGAGTCTGTTGTGGCATATGCCCTAAACCTCAGGACAAGGCTCAGGGAACTCATGGGTTTGGCCCAGGAGAAACTGGCAGAAGCCCAAGAACAGAAAAAGGTCTGGCATGACAGGAGTGCTCGAGCTAGAGAGTATGCTGCAGGGTAGCAGGTAATGGTTCTCATTCCTGTCAGACACAACAAGCTGCAAGCAGCTTGGGAGGGACCCTACAAGGTGGTAAGAAAGGTATGTGATGTTAACTACATGGTAGAACTGCTAGACAGGAGGCAAGAGGACAAATTATATCATGTTAACATGATGAAACCTTACCATGATAGGGAGGCCCTTGTGCTGAGTATTTGCAGTGGACTGCAGGAGGGATCTGAGGGAGATCTGGTGACTGATCTCCTCAGTGAGGCTCAGGCTGACACCTCAGTGGAAGGGGTAGTAATGTCCCAGCAGCTATCTCCTACCCAGGTTCGAGAAATCTGAGTAGTGTTACAGGAGTTTGGGGACATGTTCACTGGGAAACCAGGGTGCACCCACCTGGTGCAGCACCAGGTGGATACAGGACCCCAAAGGCCTATTAGGCAGGCCACTTATAAGGTGCCTGAGAGACTCTGAGGGAGGAGATACAGGAGATTTTGGAACTAGGGGTAATTCAAGAGTCCAAGAGTCCCTGGGCCACCCCAGTGGTGCTGGTACCAAAGAAGGATGGCAACACCAGGTTCTGTGTGGACTACAAGAAATTAAATAGTCACACTGAGTCAGATGCTTACCCCATGTCTAGGGCAGATGAGGCCCTAGAGCAGCTGGGTGGGGCTAAGTATCTTACCACCATTGATCTTACCATGGGTTACTGGCAGGTGCCCTTGACTCCCAGTGCTAGAGAGAGGCTAGCCTTTGTAACTCCTTTTGGCTTCTATGAATTCACAAACATGCCATCTGGGAAGAGAAATGCCCCAGTGACTTTCCCATATCCTAGCAGGAGCAGTAGGGTTTGCCCTTGCTTACCTAGATGAAATTGCCATCTACACCCATTTCTGGCAAGAGCACCTTCAACATGTCAGGGAGGTGCTGGGCAGACTACAGAGGGCAGGGTTGACCATTAAGCCCAGCAAATGTCAGGTGTGTATGGCAGAAGTCTCTTTCCTAGGACATAGACTGGGGAGTGATAAAATCAGGACAGAACCTGCAAAAGTGGAAGCCATTCAGGCATGGCCTGCACCTGTTACCAAAAAGAAAGTGAGGGCATTCTTAGTGACAGCGGGGTGCTACAGAAAGTTTGTCCCCAGTTATAGTACCATAGCTGCTCCCCTCACAGGCATGACAAAGAAAAACAGACCAGATAAGGTAATGTGGACCACAGCATGTAAGCAGGCATTCTAGAAGCTTAAAAAAGCTTTGGGAGGACCCCCTGTGTTTGCCAGTGCAGATTACAGCAAATAATTTGTTTTGCAGGTGGAAGCTTCGAACCATGGGGAGGGGTGGGTGCTGTACTTAGCCAGATTTCTTCAGGGGGAGAAGAGCACCCTGTGGTTTATCTTAGTCATAGGCTTCAACCCAGGGAGGAATGCTATGCAGCTGTAGAAAAGGAATGTCTAGCCATAGTGTGGGCACTGCAGAAACTTCACCTTATCTGTATGGAAGAAAATTAATTGTAGTTATGGATCACAATCCCCTAACATGGTTACACCAAGCTAGCCAGCAAAATGCCAACTTGCTAAGATGGAGCCTAGGGTTGCAAGCATATATGTCAGTGCAGCACCACAGTGGGGTTAGCAACACCAAAGCAGATGGGCTCTCAAGACAGGGAATGGGGTAAGGTATACTCAGATAGACCTAATCCTCTCAAGCAATGTTTCGCAAAGGTCACGGGAAAAACTAGCTTGAGTCTCTGGGATATGTGAAGGCTGCCAGCCTAGCTAGATAGAATTTTGTAAATAATTCTGTCATTTGTAAATATTAATATAAGCCACAGGCTTGTTCTCTTAAATGTAAGAAAATTGTGTTAAATGTTGAATGTCAAAAATGTAACAACAGTGCACTCTGTTGGAAGAAAGCTGGTAAGTCAAGCATCGTATGACTGTTTGATCTCAAAGTCAGAAATGTGATGTCTGGACCAGCATATTATTTCTAATATTTTGAGACCAGAGTTAATTGCTAGATTTTACATACACAATGTCTTTAATTGCTGTGGTTTCCTGACCAGGTGCAAGATCAAAGATATGTTAAACTCTGAGTTTCTGTTAGCCTGGGAACCAGAGAAGAATGATGTAATCTAAAATGAGTCAGCAGCGATGTATTATCAATTTAAAAGACTGTCTCAGAGAGAGAGAGAGAGCAATTTTGGATTTTGTCTAAAGCTGACAACAACTCACCAGTACTCTGCTTTTGCTTTATATGTAAGTTTATTTAGAACTGTGATTGCTCTTGGGAAAGATAGAAAATAGTAAGTTTAGTCTAGCTGTTTTCTATATTTATGTCAGAACTATTCTACAGTATAATTTTAAGCATTTTCCTGTGATGCGTGAACTCTTGACTAGCACTGTGCAGTAAGAAGTATTGTCTTGTGTTTTTGTTATTTATTATAAAATACTTTTAAACATTTCAACTGCGGCTGTTTTGTATAGAGATAATTTAAGCTCTAGAGTACATTGCACGTATATAGTAATACTGTGCAAAGCCACTCCAATAAGCCTTAAAAGATCTGGTCACACGTATTAACTGGATAATGATATTGCACAGTAATAATTGGAGACCATTTGGGATGTGCCTTATTGGTAGCTGATAAATAGGGGTTCTGGTGGCAGTGGATTACTACCTTATAGCCCTGACAGAAGGGGCACAGCTAGTGAACGTGTGCCACCCTTTCCCAGGAGTGTCTGTGTGGTTGTATATAAATTATATCTCAAAGTGTGTGTGTGTGTGTGTGTGTGTGTGTGTGTGTGTGTGTGTGTGTGTGTGTGTGTGTGTGTGTGTGTGTGTGTGTGTGTGTGTGTCAGCTACTTGGGCAGGGACATGAAGCACTGGTTGGGCAGAAGGAGTGCTGGAAGGACTTGGCTTGGAACCCTGGCTAAGGACTCCACTGTATAGCTGTGCCAGTGGGGAGTCTTATTGGGGATCTGGAGAGAAAGGGAGAAACCAACCCCAGACTGACTGTGATCTCTGCATGCTGTTAAGGGAAATTGTACTTTACTGTGTGTATATTTGTTATCCTTCCCAATGTGGAAGCCCCTCAGTTGTGTTAGTGGTGAGGATTGTGGCTCCTTGATTACTGGGCCAGTGCACAGGTATCACAAGAGCAAAAGTAAAAACTAAGAAAACTCAAGTAAAAAAATGACATCCTCTCCAAAGCACATGGAAAACTCAGCAAAACTCTAAACATCATTGAAATTAATTAACAATGTTTATGCTGAAACAATTATTTAATTCAAATGCCTAGGGTTTTGACTTGATGAAACACTAAACTTCCAACTGTACATTAAAGAAAAATGGAACTAAATTTAACTGCCCCCCCCCCTATTTTGGGTAAAAATGCTACATTTTCTTTTCTGATAGATCTGACATTGGGGGCGGAATATTTTTGTGCAAACTGAATGTGGCTTACACAAACAAAAATATCAAAACTTTGTAAAAGGGTTCTAGCAAAATATGTAGATGTGTGAATTCCAAAATGGCAATGATAGTATAAGTAGTTAAAAACAAAGCTCTGAGTAGATGACAGTTTAAAAACAATAAATGTCTGCTAGTGCTTGTCAATTGTTAACAGGAATTGGTAGCTGAAATGTCTATGGAGTCCAGATGTTCAACAAGAAGAGAAAATGTGAATTAAAAATGAGAGCAGCTATGAAAACTGAGAAGGAGACTAAAAGCAGTGTTGTGGACTAGAGGTAGTAAAAGCAGATGGAAGAGCTGAAAGAGAAAACTCTTCAGTCACTCTAGAGAGAAAGACTGACCAAATGTTCATTGATTGTTTCAAGTCAAGAGGTTCCCTGTTGGAATATATAGAGAAAAATAAAAGACTGCAGGAAACAGAAAATATTTTAACCATGCATTCAGAAGAAGTAACATGTATGCAAAGTGATGAAAGAAAAATGACAGAAAAATGGCAGAACAGCAATTAAAGAATGAATAAATGCATAAAAACTGGTTGAACATGATGACAGGTCAGGTTTACAGCAATACAAGAACAAGTGAAACGGAAAGATTGTAAAGGCATGATGAGAATTGCCTCAGCCCATAGATTGGACTCTCTATTGCTACTGTTAGGGTAGAAAGAGCACACACAGTAAATATTTCTGCTATATTACAATTTGAGAAAGCAAGTCAGACGAATATTGATTAAATTACAGACATAATAGAAAAAGGAGGGAATTGTTTCATTTTTGTGGAAGAGGTGAACAATCTTAAAGGTTGGAAACACAAGGCTTTACATAGATAATGATTCATTGCAAACACAAACTAACAGAAAAGCTTTTCTTCCTAACATAAGCCTCTGCAGTGAAATGAATACTAATTTCAAGTTATTATATTCTCCATCACTTCAAGTTGTCTATCCATATACATTCAAAATGTACACATACCTTAAAAAGGCATAAAATTAACTGTCAGGAGAATATGTTGAAGAAATAAGCAACATGTTAAAAATATAGAAAAGGAAACTGTGAACATTTTCAAGGAAGAAAGATTTCCCTTGAAGCTCTTTCTTGATAAGATATTTCTTGATAAGGTGACATATGCAACATGCTGAGGGTGGTGACAATGCAAATGCTGCAGGACAACCCACAGTGAGGAGCCGGAGAAGAGTGTACAGGCCCAGGGTCACCTACGAGGGCTTACATGAGCTGGAGATAGTGGAGCGCTATAGAGTGGACAGAAACCTCCTGCAGCAAATTGTTGAGCTGTGCAGGCCACACCTCACACACAGAACCAACAGAGGGGAACCAATCCCAGTGGAAACCAAGGTATGTGTTGGCCTAAGAATACTAGCAACAGGTACCTTCCAGAGACCAACTGGTGATATGATGGGGATATCACAGGCATCAGCATCCAGGGTACTGCACCAGTTCCTGGATGCCATGTCAGCACGTCGGTGATCATGTATATTTCCCCAATTCCCGTGAGGTATTGGCCAGCAATATGCGTCTCTTCCAGCAAATAGCAGAATACACTGAGGTAGTAGGTGCAATAGACTGCATGCATATACACATCAAAGCACCAGCCGGTGTGCAGGGTAGGGCCTACATTAACCGCAAGGGCTTCCCCTCCATCAACTGCCACGTCATGTGTGATGCTCAGGGCATAATAATGAATGTGTGTGATGGCTGCCCTGGAAGCTACCATGATTTCCATATCTGGCATCTGACGCAGCTGTACCAGACATTTGCCAATGGGGACATCCCACATGGTCACTTAGTGGGGGATGCTAGCTATGCACTGGAGCCGTGGCTGATGACACTCATCAGAAACGCACACACACCTGAACAGGAATGCCATAATGAGGCACATGCACAAACACGAAATGTAATTGAGCGTGTGTTTGGGTTGCTCAAGTCATGGTTCTGGTGCCTGGACACATCTGGTGGAGCCTTGCAATACTCACCAACTACATGCACCCAAATTGTCATGGTATGTGCTATGCTACATAATATGATTCTGTGAAAACCGCTGCAGCAGGACCATCATAGGCCTGGGCCAAACAGCCCCCCACCATTGCCAAGGCCATCACAGGCAGAGCGTGACTCAAAGGAGGAACAACCTGAGCCTGCCCCAGTAGGCAGAAGGAGGCGTGCCCAGTATGCCTTGGCCTTGGCAAAGAGGCAATGCATAGCACATACACTGGCTCAGTAGAAACCCTGGAAATGATACCACTCTCTGACTCACACATATAGTGAAAGGGATGCCTAAGTTGACACAACCTGCTTTCAAACATGTGCAGGGAGTGTAGTATGTGCATCCGACATAGGCAGCCCTGCAGCACCACCTGAGACATGATTGCCATGTGTTAAGCAATGTAAGGTAGTGCTAAACAGCATTTACCACCATGTAGTATATGCAAACTTGATGACCTTGAGTATCATCCTACCCTCACCAAACATGATGCCACAATATGAAGACAAGATGATCAATTACAACAATTGGCTTAAGTATTGGTGTCAGTGAAAGGGGATCCAATGCCTGTCAGCCTGATATGACATGCTCGACAAGACATGATGCTTCACTAGGGATGGCTTTTACCTGTCACCTGTGGCCTTTTGGATATTGCCAAAGGCTCTTGTCACCCCCCATAGTGCCTTTTTTAGGTAAGGCTCAAAAGACAAACCCACCTCCATAGGTATCACAAGGGATAAGAAACTAGAAGCAATGCTACTCAATGCCAGAACTCTAAACTGCAAGATGCACGCACTCCAAACTCTCCTCAGCATGGAAAATGTTGATATCTCTGCAGTAACAGAAACCTGGTTCAAGGCTCCCAAGAGCACCCTAGCACTAACAGGTTACACCTCATACCATGCTTTACAGCCATAAAACATGGAACAAACTACAAAAGGAGGGTAAGTATCAATATTTGTCAAAGATATCCACACCCCCAGGTTGGTGGCACAGCATGAAGCATCACAGACTATCCATGTGCAACTAACAGTGGGTAAAACCGCCTTCCAGTTCATAGCCTGCTACAGACCACCCTCCTAAACTCATGAACCACACTTGGCTGACTGGAGAACACATGAAAATATGAAGGTCTCCCCAAACACCATTATATTGGGCGACTTCAACTACCCAAACATAGACTGGGAGCATTACCCTAGCTGCAACACCCTAGCCCAAAGGTTCCTAGAATTTATAAACTCAGATGCTGTGGAACAACTTACTACCACTCCCACAAGAGGGGAAAACATACTGGACCTGATCATCACCAACATGGGGACTCTATGCCCAAGACCAGAAGTGTATCCCTCACTGGTAAGATCAGACCATAGAGTAATCTCACTGGATATTCACATCCCGACCCCAGCCCATGGCCAGAAAATCACAGTGAAAATTTTTCACTAAAGCAAATGTCACACTCCTCAAAACTGAGGTGGAATCCTTCACAGCCCCTGTGCCTGTGGAAAATATGGCCCAGACCTCAGAACCCTTTATAAACGCATTCTATGAACACCTTCAGGAATGCATGGATCATGCAATCCCAAATAAAACCAAGATCCAATCCTCCAAAGGCAGGCATCCTGTCTGGTGGACCCCAACCATAAAAAAACATACAATACAAGGAGGAAGCTACTATATGATAGAGCAAAATCCCAAAAAGGGAAGGCATCTCTGATCAGTATTATTGAAAAACTACAGCCACACATAAAATCGTCTAAGGCCATCTTTGAGATAAAAATTGTACAGGACACTAAGGATAATCACAAGGCTTTGTTTAGTTATGGTAGGAACCTGGGTTGGAATTCCCAGATATGCTCATAATTAGTCCAAAATGACAAACAATACACCAAACCCACAGACATTGCCAACATCCGAGCTGACAGGTTCAGTGCAAACTTCTCCCCCCCTCCCCACCAACAGGGCAAATATCTATCCCAGCAGAGTGCTGGCTCCCTGACATCTCAGATGCTCAGGTAACAGCCAGCCTCTCCAAAGCAAAACACACAGCATCAATGGGACCAGATGGTGTCCTGGGCTGTGTCCAACATGAACCCCAAGAAGAATTGAACACAAACATAAAACCACTGTTCAATCTCAGCCTTACCACAGGATATGTACCCAAAGAGCAGTGTACAGCAACAGTGGTCCCTCTCCACAAAGGTAGTGCCTCAATGGATACTGCAAACTATTGCCCCAAAAACTGACTAGCTTGGTCTGCAAAGCTATGGAAAGGATTATCATGGACCTCAGAAATAAAGATATTGGGGACCTACAGACACTGGATCCTACCCAGTTTGGCTTTGTTAAGGGCAGATCCTGCCTCTTAAACCTGGTTGAGTCATTTGAAACAGTCACCAAGACCATTGACGAGGGGAAGGTGGTCCACACAGCCTACCTGGACCTCACAAAAGCCTTCCATACAATACCCCACTTGGTCATTATAGATAAGCTCACCAGCTTCAATATTAAACCCCTATGTCACTAGATGGGTTGCAAACTGGCTCAAGGACAGAACCCACATGGTCAGAAACGCTGGAGCCATGTCAGACCCCAAACCAGCTACAAGTGGCATCCCACAAGGCTCAGTCCTGGGACCTCCCTTGTTTGGCATATATTTCTCGGAGGTACAGGCCAACACAGAAGGACAGTGGCTGAACAAGTTTGCAGATGACTGCAAACTAGACGCCATAATCGACCCTCCAGCTGACACAAGCATCCTACAAAAGAGCCTCATAGAAACAGACAACTGGTGCCAGAGTCATGTCCTCAAGCTAAACGCAAAAAAGTGTATAGTCATCCCCTTTAGCAAAAACTAAGTGCCCACAATTTACCACATAGGTGGTAACCCATTAAGTATGGAAGAAGTGATAAGGGACCTGGGGACCCAAGTTGATAGCAATCTCTCATTTGACAACCATGTGGCCAAAGTGTTAAGAAAAACATTTCATATAGCTCACCTAATCATGAAGGTATTCACATCTATATCAGGGGAGGTCATCGTGCCTCTTTACTCATCCCTCAACAGGCCCATAATTGAGTAGAATGCCCCTTGTGGGATGTACCTTATCAGACACCTGCAGCAGCTGGAAAGACCACAAAAGTACCTCACCAGGAGGATCAAAGGGCTCAAACACATGCCATTTGCTGCCTGGTTAAACAAACTGCAGCTCCACTCAGTGGTATACCGCCTGCCCAGAGGTGATCTGTGCCTGATGTATAAAGCCATGTCCAACCTGGAATCAATGGAAATACTGCACCTTGGAAAATCAGAATCCCATTAAGCTATGCGCTCAAGAGACCTGAACCTCAGGACTGAAATAAATAGGACATGCTGGAGTGACAGATTCATAACCCAGAGGCTCCCTCCACTCTTGAGTAAACTCCCACTCCAGGTTAGCCAGAGTCCCTCATTGACTATCTTCAAGAGGAATCTTGATGAGTGGATGGGAGATTATAGGTTTACCCTGGGTATCACTTCTATGTCACTGTTAGACAGAGGCACAGTATACTAACCTTGAAAAATGTCATGGCAAACTCCACTTAAAATGTGTGTTGAAAGCCAAACACACTCTGGCTAGGATTATAAATTCCCTAGGGCAGATAGCCTAGCATAAACCTATGAACAGAATCACACACACCAACTAGTACAACTGTGCTCAATGTGGAGTAATGTTTGGCAATGTCCACCCAAGTTGGTGAATACACAACAATGTTGGACAAGCCTGGTTTAAGTAGGCCATAGCTGAACAAAATGCACCATGCTCATAGTTGCCCAACTGGCCCTTAACCAGTCTGCTCTGCTCAGTATGAGCATTTAAAGCAGTTATGGGACTCAAACCCATGATACTGTGCACCATAGTGAAAGTACTGAACCAGTACACCATGATAGTATTGCAGTGTTCAGCCAGTATGAAAGAATGTTGACAAGTCTTTGCAAACTATCCCATGGAAACCCTGCAGGCACAGCACAATCCCTGTTGAGTTATGACACAAAGGAGTCTGGCAGTAAGAACACAACATGACTTCCAACACACACAGTATAAATTTCAATATTGGTCATGTTCACACACAGCCACAAATGTAGCGGACTTCAGATCACAACATATGGAAAGGTCACATTGGGCATGCTCACACACTTGGATAAATGAGATATGTCAGGCAACAAACCATGGAAAGCCTGAACTGGGCATGCTCACACACTTAGGCCATGTCTGAGTATAGCAGTCGGCCACACATATCTGGCAGTTGTATGTGTTAAGCCAGGAACCTCCCACGATCCAGCAATCTGCCCTGTATACACAGTTAAATGACAACAGACACATATGTTAATATACTGAAACCCTGTCATGATCAAACATGTTACTTAGATATACAAGTTGTTCATAGAAACTGGGAAAGCTATGGCAATAAAGACTTGCAAACAGTATCAGCAACATATATTGTGCATCCCCAACATAAACACAGGTGCAGAGGTTGATACTAGGCTTTCTGCCCTAGGGAATTCATAAGCCTAGGCAGAGTGTATTTGGCGTCCACCTCCCCAGTAGAGTAGCCTACTGTGCCTCTGTAAAGTAGGTCACAGAAGGCACCCTTTAAGGCTAGTTTGCTGTGCCTCTGTCAAGCAGGGACACAGTGGAGATCCCAGGGGTGAATTTGCCATTTCCCATCCATGCAGCTGGATTTTGCTGGAAGAGGGTTGGCGAGGGGCTATGTCTAACTTTAATTGGGATTCAATTCCAGAGTGAGGGGAGCCTCTGGGTAATGAATCTGTCCCTACAGCATGTCCTATTTAGTTTTGTGCTGAGGTTTAAGTCCCTGGAGTGTGTAGCTCTAAGGGTCTTGGATGTTATGAGGTGGAGCATGTCCATTACTTCTGGGTTTGACATGGCTGCGTACGTCAGGCATAGATTACCTCTGAATAGGTGTTAAGCAACTGAGTATAGCCGGAGATCCTTTAGTTGAGCTGCATAGGACATCTGTGTGTAGCCCATGATCCTCTTGGGGAGGTACTGTTGTGGACACTGTAGTTGCTGCAGGTGTTGGGTAAGGTACACCCCAAAAGGGGCATTGTAGTCAAACATGGGCCTGATAAGTGACTAGTAGAGGGCCACAATGACCTCCCATGATTTACATGCAAACCCCCATGTGATAAGGAGGGCTACATAAAGGTCTTTGCAATGACTCTGTCAATGTGATTAGCAAAGGAGAGGTTACAATCTATGGTGGTCCCCAAATCTGTAAATACATCTTCTGTACTTAATGGATTACCACTCATGTGGTGATTAGTGTGCACCGTATTTTCCCCAAAGGGGACGACTATGCATGTCTTAGCATTTAGCATGAGGCCATGGCTCTGGCAACAAGCATTCATCTCTGTGAGACCCTTATGGAGGAAGCATGTGTCAACTGCAGTGTTGCTTATGGCCCCCGGTTAGCAGTCATCTGTGACGTTTGTTAGACATAATCCCCCTGTGTTAGTCTGAACCTCAGAGAAGAACATACCGAACAGGACAGGTCCCACAACTGAGCCCAGTGAGACACCAGTTGTAACTGGTCTGGAATTGGACATGGCACCTGCAACTCTGACCATGTGGGTTCCATCCCTGAGGCAGATAGCAACACATCTAGTGATACAGGGGTGATATTTAAGCTGGTAAGCATATGTATAATGCCTGAGTGGGGTATTGTGTTGCAGGCTTCTGCAAGGTACAGGTAGACTGTGTGAACTACCTTGCCCTCATCCATGGCTTCAGTAACCGTTTCAAAGATATGAACTATGTGTAAGAGGCAAGATCTGCCCTTAACAAAGCCAAATTGTGTATGATCCACTGTCTGGATGCTCAAAATGTTTTCGATTATGACTTCCATGATAATACACTCCATAGCTTTTTCTACCACACTAGTCAGGCTTATGGGGTGATAGTTCCTGTGGTCCGTTGTGGCACCACCTTTGTGGAGTGGGAGCACTGTATCTGTATGCCATTCTCAGGTTACATATCCTGTAGTAAGGCTAAGTTGGAACAGTGACTTAATGTAAGTGTTCAGTTCTACTCAGCGCTCATGTAGGACACAGCTTGGGACACCGTCCGGTCCCATACATATGCTGTGTTATTTGCTGTGGAGAGGGCACCTTTCACCTGTGCATCTGTGATGTCAGGGAGGTTACATTCATTTGGGATGGGCATCTGTACCCTTGGGGGATAAGGGGGGGACATTTGTGCAGACTCTGTCTGCCAGGGTGTAGGCTATGTCCGTAAGTTTGGCATATTTTGTGCTGTTATGCAACAATTCTGAGCATATCTGGGTTGTTTCCACACATATTCCTGACATAACTAAAGAAGGCCTTGTGATTATCTGTAGTGCCTGGTCAATTTCACTGTCAAAATGTGCAAGTGATGATTATATGAGGGATTGAAGTGTCTTGCCAATACTGTTCATAGATGTCCTCCCTCTGTGGGATATTTCTCTGTTATGTAGTATCTTCCTCCTTCTGTTGTACAGCTTATATATGGTCAGGGTCAACCAGACAGGTCTCCTGTTTTGGAGGACTCATGGTTTTATTTGGGATAGCATGATCAATGCATACCTGCAGGTGCTCATAGAATGCGTTTGTAAAGGATTCTGCAGATTGGGCTGTATTATCCTCCAGCACGGGGCCTTTGAAGTATTCCACCCCAGTCTTCACAAGTGCAAAGTCTGCTTTTGAGAAATTCTTTACAGTGATTTCCTTGGCTGGGGGTGGGGACGGGATATGGGTGTCCAGGGAAAGTTGTTTCTGGTCTGATCTTAACAATGAGGGTTCTACCTCTGGTGTGGAACAAAGAGTCCCCATGTTGCTGATGATCAGGTCCAATATGTATTCCCCTTGTGGGTGTGGTGACTGGTTGTGCCATAGCACATGGATTCACAAATTGTAGTGGCTTTAGGGTGATGTTGTTGAGGGCCTGAGTAGTATCCCCAGTCAATATTTGTGTACCTGAAGTCAACCACTATAATGGTTTGTGTGAAGACCTTCATATCCTACACTGTTCCCAGGAAAGCCGAGTGCAGTTCCTGGGTATGGAGGGTTGGTCTGAACTACACACCAAACCAAAAGGCAGTTTTGCACAATGGTAGTTGTATATGTATGGCCTGTCATGCTGAGTGCAGTGGTACCAACCCAGAGGTGTGTGTATATATGATGTATATGGATACACCCCCTACTTGTGTTGTGTGTTACAAGTCCTGTGGTCACGAAGCATGGTATAGAACATAACCTGGCAGTGCCAGTGTGCATATGTGACCCTGAACTAGGCATCTGTTAATGCACAGATATTGTTATCCCCCATACTGAGGGATAGTAAAAGATGTACATTCCTCTTTGGAAAGACTGATGACGTCAGCACCCTATAAATACAGCAGGAGAAGAGAAATCATCCAGTAATGCGAATAGCACGCTGCACTAATGCGTCTCTCTCCAGTATCATAACATAGTTAGGGGTTTGAATCCTGGCAAATGCTGTGTGTGGGGTGGCAGGGGGGTGTATATGTATGCAATTCTCTGTGAAAGGAAGGGCCTTTTTGAAGACTGGGATAACACACTAAAAGATGTACATTCCTCTTTGGAAAGACTGATGATGTCAGCACCCTATAAATACAGCAGAAGAAGGGAAATCATCCAGTAATGCGAATAGCGTGCTGTGCTAATGCGTCTCTTTCATGTGTCATAACATAGTTAGGTAGGGGTTTGAATCCTACAAATGCCATGTGTGTGTTTATCACACAGTTTGTCAATGTGTTGTGTGTTTTGCTTTTATTATTGTATGACATATTATTATAACAGTAATTTCAATGCACACATCAGGTATGTGTGTGCCACATACAGATATGTAGCTGTGACCTTTAATAGTTCCTATGTGTGAAGCCTGCCTCATATGAAAACAGTTGTTACCTTTGCCAGCATGTGCCGCAGCTTACCAGACCTTAGGCCATACATGTATGTTGGTGACAATGCAGGCTACTGCAGTGATCTGTGTCCTAGGCCAACTATGTGACACACACCCATGAAAGCTTTGATAGATTAATGTGGGTGAGGGTTCATGTCTGGAGTATATGTCAGACATGTTAAAACACAGCAAAGTCTGTGAGTGATGGACATCCAGTGTAGGTGTATGGCAACTGTTGCTGATATGCATACAGACACCTTCTTGCTTAGGTGATACACCGAGGGACTGCAGAATACCTTTGGAAATGTCAATATCACAGAATAGACAAGATAACACTTGTCCACATGTACACACCATTACCTGTTCTACATGATGGGTGCTACCACCTACATGGTACTGTTGGAATACTATGATAACTACATGCCGATGACAGTGCTACAGTTGCGTTACAGCAATACAGCATGGCTTGGACAACAAGTATCTGTCTGTATGATACCCTTGTGGTGGTTAGGTGTGTCATGTGTAGAATGCATTGTAGCCCACTGTATGCATTTGCAGTTGTGGATGGACATATCCGTAGTGTGTTGACATGTACATAAGACTGCTATATACCAAAGAGTATTGTTCCCAAGGATGTGTGGGGCTCAGTAAGAATGTCTACTGGTATAGTGTAGTACTGCAGGGATATCACTGACACCAGGTTCCTACATCTGTGTATCAGTTGAGGAGACACCATGTAATGACCACTGAATGTCAGGCTATGTAGGCTGTGTATAGTACCAGAATGCAGACCATTGACATTTGGAAACTGTATCACCCACGGCATGCTGTCAAACCATGTCATGTTCCATGCTAACCATGTTCACAAATGTACACCTGCAACTCTGTGCTGCAAACATCACACATGTACTGTCCACACCCCAACACATGCAGGCACAGGTACACACAACAGCCATGTGGCACATGTGCAGACAGTACACTTTGAGAATTAACACTGGTGTATACAAAACAACAATGACAATCATAGTTAATGCATCATGCATGCTTGAATATACCCACAATGATATCATTACACTGTACTGTTAACAACACAATATTATTACTACAGTGCTATGTAGTCACCCTGTGCATCAGCACCATGCTATCCTGTTCCTGCATCAGTGTTACAGATGGCAGGAGGTGGCACAGTTTCATCATATCCACAGGGTGTGTACTTGGTTTGCCAGAGTCTGCCATTAGCACATCCAATCAACATGAATGTGTGTGTGTGTTAGTGAGGGACAACAGTACAACATGGGGCAATGTTGATGTGATGTGTGTGTGTATGTGTTAGCCCTAGGTGTTAGCATTATGTGTGTGTGTATGCATGCACATAGTTCCACCATGTGGCTGCCATATATGGGGGTTTGTGGACAGCCACAGCCTGTACCTGCCAGGTCATACAGATCACTGTCTCTGGCCAAGGACACAGTACCTGTGCCTGGCAGAGGTGCTACGGACAGTATCAGGTACTAAGCCAGACTGGGTACTGTCATCAGAAGCAGTGGGTTGTTGACTGGACACATGTCCCTGCTGGGACTGTCCAGAGCCACGTGCACATGGTCTTCTAGGATGGTCTAATGACAGCACAGACCCAGCATTGCTGGGGCTGGTACTGGCACTATGGGAGCGGCTGCGGGTTTGTTGTCGTCCACGATGACTGCCAGCTGATGATGTTGCTGGCATACGTCCATGTCGATGCCTCAACCATCCTGCACTGTCCTGGCTCCTGGACATGTAGTTGTGGAAGAGATCTAATGTGTCCCCCCAACGTCTATCAATGACCTCGCTAATATTACGGATGGCAGCCGCAACGTCATGCATAGTATCATTCATAGCAGTGCGATGTGCTCTAAGCTCCCTCAGACCCTGTCTGGTGTACCGTTCCATACATGCCTGTGCCTGCATTACAGCATGGAACATAGCTGACGTTGAAAGACCTCTGTGGGCACGTCTGACAGGGGCAGTATGACCACGGATGCTCCCATGAGAACCCCTGGACATCTGCCTGTGTGGTACCATGTCAGGAATCTGGCCATGGCTGCTGTGAGTGGATGCATGTGCCAATTATACCACACTACCCTGGTCAATGCCCACTGTATGCTGTCCCTCAGCTAAGGATATTGGTGACAATGGATGTATCGGCAGGATGACTGTGCGCATTGATGGGGTTGACTGCTGTGTAGTGTCGATTGGCTGACCAACGACAGACCCTGTCACACCTCCCTGTGCCATTACACATGTATCATTATTATCACTATCCCCAGCAGTGGCTTCAGGTTCCCTGCTGCACTCCACCAGAGCAACATCAGAACCTGTGAGAGGAAGATAGGAAACACAGTTTACAAATGTGTACACGATGTTAGCACACATGCACACATGCACACAGGCACACATGCACACAGGCACACATGCACACAGGTGCACATGCACACATGCACACATGCACACAGGCGCACATGCACACATGCACACATGCACACAGGCACACAGGCGCACATGCACACATGCACACATGCACACAGGCACACATGCACACATGCACACAGGCACACAGGCACACATGCACACATGCACACAGGCGCACATGCACACATGCACACATGCACACAGGCGCACATGCACACATGCACACAGGTGCACATGCACACATGCACACAGGCACACAGGTGCACATGCACACAGGCACACAGGCACACAGGCACACTCCTCAGTACAGCAGATACAAACACAGACACACCTGCAATCCAACACATACACAATACTGTTTGAGGGTGGGTGACAGTATCACAAGGAAAAACATCACTGCACATGTGTCAGCATGCAGATTATGTGTTGCACAGGAACATGCAGTGCAAGTGTAGACAGCCCTTGTTAATAACAGTATAAGTGTACTTGATGCTTGTGTGTAGTTGTTCAGTGATTGTCTCAACCCTGGGACACAATGTGTACAAGGATATAACAATGTTGTACAAGTGTTACAAGCTGTGGGTGCATATATATGCACACACACACACACACACACACACACACACACACACACACACACACACACACACAACACATGACGGTGCTATGCAATAACTGCTATGTGTACTTTTGTGGTCAGTGGAACTGGATGTGGTGTAGTAACGTGAGCCATGATCAACATGCTTCTTGTGGTCAGTCAACAATAATAATGTGTGCCAGACAGGCAGCTAGCATGCTGTACCTGAAGTGCAGTAACATGACTACATCCACAATTACACAGCCACTTGTTACATGGGTGTGTAAGGTGGCCAATAGTGAACATTGCCTAACATGAATGTATTATTTGTTCAAGACTGCTGCACAAAGACATGGTAGGCCTCTACCCCTCAGGTATATTATGTGTGCTGCATAGAGGATAAGTGGGATACTGAAGGGTGGCCATACAGCAGGTGTCATAATTGGACATGTGTAGCAGGCTAAGGTGTAGTGTCTATGCCAAACATGTGTGTGTTGTGTACATGTGTATCAGGTATGCCTATACAATGTCCAGCACTGTGTTGCCACACATGTGTGTCATCTGTGTATTGCATGTGAGTGAGGCAGCTACTGAGAATAATGGGATATGCATAGTCTTACAGCAAACATGCACAGCATGCATTATGCGTAGGTGTTACATGTGCACACACTACACCTCCATATGACATGCACATGTCATTAGCAATAGTATTGTTATTACACACTCACCAGCATGGATTGGCTGCCTTGCTGTCACTCCAGAGGGACCTGCAAAAATATGACAGTGATTGCCAGTGGCCACAACTGTGCCATTGATACTGAGAGTATGATAAAGTACAGTAGTACAACTGGTGGCTTTCACATGTGTACAGATTATGCTCAGAATATCAATCTTGCAGAAGAATAGGCAGGTTAACAGCTACACACACAGTACATATCTCACACATGCATGAACTACCAGTACAGAGAACAGTCAACTACAGATATGGCATGTTACCTGCACACTCCATTTCAACATGCTGGGTGGCTCCGGCCTCCATGATGACACAAGTTTGTAGATGTTGTTGTTGTTGGCCTGGAACCACAACACTTAGGAGGTGCTCCTTCACACTGGTGAGGGGGGGTGGATTGGTACCCCACCACCTGTGGCAAGCTGTTGTCTGTGGATATCAGATGCACACTGCCGGACATGTCTAATTAAATCACTGCAGTGATGGCGTACCTGCTCATATGTCCGGTTATGCATGCCTATGTCATTTACCTGATGGAGAAGATCTTGCCACAGTGCAGCCCTCTCATGCTGGTTCTGGCTGGTCCTGGAAAACAGCACAGAGAAATTCTGCACCAGGCTCTGGTGGATCTTCTGATCCTCTGCTGCTGTATAAGGTAGGTTACGCTGATGCACCATCACCCTGGAAGGAAAAGAAAAATATGTGAGCAAGTCATGTGGCACACTTAATATTCCAATGTACTGATATCACTTAACTGCCATATATAGCATCTGTCTGTCTATCAGGGGATACGCATGTTCGATACCACATATCAGTGCTCAGCCCACAACTGTCTGACAGTGCCTGCCACACTCCATACAACAAACTAGTATACACCAGCACTCGGCACACTGTTTGGGATACAATGCACAACCTCACACTGGGGGTATGTATCAAGCTAATGGATGAAGAATATTGTCATCCCATGCAATGAATGCAATGCGTATTTACAGTTTCAGTGGTAATAAACCCTAGTCATTGATGCCATACCCCTACCTGACATATGTGCACAGTTGTTAATATAGCCAGCATACTGCTGTCACAGAGTATACATGCTTCTAGGTACATACACATACCCTGTAACACACATGTGATTGTGGCCATGGTACAGGCATCATTACACACACATTACACGTACATACAACACACAAATGTATGATGACACAGATGAGCATTAACTGTGTACCTTATAGTACTGTGTGCCCCTAATTACAGATACCTATGCATGAGGTATGTAATCTGTGCGGACTACAGGAAACACACCAGACAGTGTTACCAGGGAATGTGATCATACACCATACTGTAGTGTTTAGGCCTACAACTTCAGGTAGTACAACAGTTCATATGTGAGCTGGATTCAATAGCAGTACCACTTACTGAGCATACATGTATTGCTTCTGCCTACGATGGGACACCGCAGTTGTACACAGGGAACTACAGCACAACATATGCCAATCTACCATGTTTGCATCCCAATAACTGACACATCTTTCTCTGGCCTCACACCTACGACACAAACTACCATGACAGACACAAACTCACACTAAGCTATCACACATTTACAGACCTTGCACACAGTCAGTGTCACACTCATTCAACCTCACATAGCTGGTATTGCACTGAGTACATGTGTGTGTGTGCATTGTGTCATAGGTAGGTACTATGCTATTGGCCCTGGGCCTAGGGCAGCCTAGCCATATGCTACCCTGCCCTTTGGGACACATGTAATGTGATTTTACTTGCTCCTGTGAAACAGTTACACAGAGGTGACTCACAGGGCATGTTACCTATCTCCATAACATTCATCAGGGGTATGTATAACATCTACTAATAAGGTGCCTTGTTTGTTAATGCTGGGTGGTTTAGTCCAGGGTATAGCATATTTGTATATAGAAACCTGTACCTCCAGCATGTGCTGTTTAGTGCAGAGACAGGGATTAGGGCCCTAGGTCATGTAGGCTGGACAGATTGTGAGGTGTTGCCATGGTGGTTGGCCAACTGGTATGGGTGTGATATAACTCTGTATGTCCAGCAGTAGTAACCTCTGTGTAGGAAGTATGCAAGGCACTCTAGCTGTGGTTTTGTGAGTCAGTCTGCATAAGGAATGTGTTTTAGGGCATTATCAGTCTTTGTTAGGTATGTCTGTGGCCTTTCCACTTGCTGTAGTTCTCATGGGAGGTACATACTGCATAGGACATTGTGAGATATAGAGGGGCACACTGACTTACATTTCCCTAGCTGACACACCTTTTGTGATGACACGTACCATGAACAGGGATTACAAGACTAGTGTGCCACTGTGGATATTAAAGGGGAGGCTATTTTACACCTGTATCCCATGTTCCCTTCTGACACCTCCAGTGGTAGGCAGGCAACCACCTATGTGGTAGTTAGTGGGTAACATGTTTTGGAATGGGGTATGATACTGCAGTATCAACGCTGGTGTTCAGTCCATGCCTTGGTCACCAGGCACATGTTGCAGTACATCTTCCCCCATGTCCCCCTCTCTCACTCTTTCTTTATATATATATATATATATATATATATATATATATATATATATACACATATACATATAAATATATATATATATATATATATATATATATATATATATACATATATGTATATATATATATATATATATATATATATATATATATATATATATATATATATATATATATATATATATATGTATACACACACCGCTCTATATAACCATATATATATATATATATATATATATATATATATATATATATATATATATACATATCTATAGACATTCATATCTATCTGTATATATTAGAAGAAGCAGGAGAACTACCATCCAAGGTCTCTCACCAAAAGAAGTATAATCCACAGAACAAAACAAATGGAGACCACCACGATGTAAAATAAACTTAATTTACTGTAGAAACAAGCGCTTTCACGTACAAGTACGCTTCTTCAGGTTTATAAAAATATGACCCAATACAAGTGCTTTATATATCTTAGCCCAAGAAATTAATCATTCAATTCACAAAACACTTATTCAATTAGTCTATTAATCAATTTACCAATTCAACTAAGTCTTATAAAGCTGAAATAAGGCTCAGTACTACTGAAATGAATATAAGTTGTATCCCTTATTACACAATATACAAAAAATTATATGTATATGTATATAATGTATAAGCATATACATTTAGATATGTGTATAAGATATATTCATCTGTAATTGCAACAACATTATTGAAAAATGATACTAAAAATACTGAAAAATATATTAAAAACACATCAATACTAAAATGTAGACAAATTTATTTGGAACTAATGTTAAATATAAATGCATGTATATAATATAATAAAGAGATATTGGGCCTCAATAATAATAAAATAGACAGGTTATGCCAAACTATAACTGACATCTAAAAGTCTGAAAATTCAAACATTCTTAGTTTCAGACCTACTCAATACAAAAATATAAAAATGTGAGAATATAAGTATAAATGGACTATTCACTCTAGAACTCTAGAAGGTAATGAATACCTGAAGATCATATGTATATATAACAGAAAACTGCGAGGCTTAAGTTTCAGCATGTCTACCTACGTGCTGCTAACACAGATTTTATACTGACTGACTGATAAAGTCCTGGTTGAGTATGAGATTTCAGCCTCAAAATCCAGTTTAACTCAACTGTTTCTATATAGTTTTGGCCATCACCCCCTCTCTTACTCGGGCTTATAACTTGTAAGACCCTAAATTTAAAAGTGTGGTCAGAATACATATCTATGTGCTGCTTAGCTAAGGCATTTGTTAAATTCATTTTCCTTATATCATAGATATGATTATAAATACGATATTTCAACCTCCTAGAGGTTAAGCCTACATAATAGGCCATGCATTGTGTGCATGTGGCTAAATATATTAAATTCTTAGTCTCACAAGTAGCATAAAAATCACTTGTAAATACATAGTTAAGTTCAGATACAATAAATTGATGGTCACTAATGATAAATTTACACATATTGCATTTGTTACAGGGGTATGTACCATATCTTAATGTAGATCTATTCTTAATAATATCTGTTCCCCTATTAGTTCTCTCAAAACATAATAGCCTCTTTAAATTCTTACTGTTCCTATATCTAAATATTGGTTGAACACCCACTATGTTACTAATATGTTGATCTATTAGTAGTACATCCCAGTTTTTCTTAATAATGTATGTAATATGTTTATTATCATTAGTATACCTGGTAGTAAAAGCTACCTTTTTATTATTAAAACTAATTTTGGGGATGTATTCATTTTTATTTTTCAATTCAGTGGCAATTTGTGGTTCATTTCTAACAGCATTTAGACTAGGAACTATACCATTCTTACATTGTACATCTTTATTCAAACTTTCTATCATTAAAGTAGGGTAGCCCCTATCCTGGAATAATTCATGCAGCACATCAAACTGAATGTCTCTATCTACACTATTTCTAAATAGTCTAAGTATTCTTGTAAACTGATTTTTTACAATATTAGGAAATATGTGTCGTGGATGCATGCTATTAAACTGTAATAACGCATTCCTCCAGCAAGGTTTACGATATAGTGTAGTTGAAATCTTGCCTTCTGTATCTTTAAAGATAGTAATATCCAAGAAATCTATCTTGGAAGAGGATGACTCCATAGTGATTCTGAGGAAATCAGTGGTGGACTCTAAATAAGTAACTAGTTGTTCTAACTGCTTGTGGTCACCTTTCCAAATAATAAGTATGTCATCCACGAAACGTCTATATATTACTATATTTTGCATGAAAATACTTCTAAACAAAAATAGTGACTCCCAATAATACATAACCAAATTTGCATAAGAATTTGCACAGGGAGTGCCCATTGCAACCCCCCATGTTTGCTTAAACAGGCTGTCTTGAAATAGGAATAAATTATTATTCAACACCACATCTAACAGAGTACAAATAAGTAATTGTGTGTTTTTATCAATAGTTCCATTATTAAGTAATAGTTCTCTGACTGCTTCAATTCCATAATCATTTGGAAGTACTGTAAACAAGTTTTTAACATTGAGTGTCGCAAATATATAGGAAGATGTAGCCTCATTATTATCCATTAAACTTTGTAAATCATTTAACAGCTGATAAGTGTCTTTTACAATTGTGGATATTTTCCTAACTAATGGTCCTAACTTAAATTCTAAGTAGCAGGAAATTTTCTCAGTCACCCACTTCTCACCTGCTACTATAGGGCGTAAAGGAGGAGGAAAGACACCTTTATGTATCTTAGGGAGTCCCTTTATAAGTGGGACTAATGTATATGTATCTACATATATATCTATATATGTATGTATCTATTATATCTGTATGTATATACATATTCCATCTATCTATCTATATATCTATATCTATCTATACATACCTCTCTATCTATGTACATATATATATATATATATATATATATATGTATATATATATATATATATATATATATATATATACACACACACACTTCTAAACATCCATTGCTGTACATATACATGCACATGTAGGCACATGGACTGCCCACCTTTCATGGTGGGAATATCACTTCTGAAACAGTTGTGAGACATACCATTCTGTAATGATATTGCACAGTGTTGTGCAGAATGCATTATGCTGTCCTCAGGCTGTATAGCTGTAGCAGGCCTCACTGGCTCAGTCCCACAGAAGTTCACCACCACATGACATATACCTGCACTGCATGCTGTTTTCAATGCCACACACTACAACCTACATTGATATGTGCACATAGCAACCTTCAACTACATATGTATGTCCAACCTTCACTAACAGTTGCAGTATGTCCCTTGCCCTATGCACATCTGCATATACATATAGATACAGACTGCTAACACATATGGAGGGTTCATAGTATGTAGATTATTAGATTATGTAGTTTACATTACCTTTGTCTCTGACAGCTTTTTTCTTTTGGCTTGCTGGCTGGCTTGCTTTCTTGCTTGCTGGCTTGCTTGCTGGCATGCTTGCTGGCTTGCTTGCTGGGCTGCTTGCTGGCCTGCTTGCTGGCTTGCTTTTGGTCTCTGTCTCTGTCTCTATCTATCTCTCTCTCTCTCTCTCTCTCTCCCTCCAGTTGCCGCAATGATATTGCATGTGTGGACTGGCAGTACAGGCTGCTTTTGTAGGTATCTGCACATGTGCATGTGATGGCCTCTGCACCAATTGGTGGCCAGCATTTAGTAATTGCATGCAGCCTGCTGTGTGGTAATTGCAGTTCTCACTGTGATTTCAGGACACTTCTATAAAATGATAGGTTAGGTAGGCGTAGGCCTTTCAGTTTTGCAAGGTGGGGACCATGCTGGTTTGCTGTGGACACTGTTGTGTCAGTCAGAAGGTTGGTATATCTCTCATATCTGAGGCTGTGTTGTAGCCACTGAAATGTATGTTGAACTGAAACCTGACTATTGCTTCTTCCAGTGCACTCTTCTCAGTGTGTATGTTAACTCACACTTGCTAATGCTAACACTGTTTACATGGGAGTATGTACTTTCCTGTGGGATTTGTGGATTAACTGGCATACAACAGTAGTTATTGCAATGTGTTGCTATGGCTTTTCTATTTTCCCTTTACATTCACTCCTTGAATGCCTGATATTTGTCTTTACTGGAATGTGTTGCTATGGCTTTGCTATTTTTCATTTACATTCTCTCCTTGTAATGCATGATATATTTATTTCAGCACTAAGTTCTTATATGTTTGCTGTGGCTTGGTGGTATTTCATGCAGTCTGGTGAGCCCAAGGTCTGGGGTTTGACACACAAAGGTATTTTATTTTGCTGCTGAGCGATACTAGGGCCTTGTCATACAGAGTGAATAAGGCACTTTTAAACAGTTGTAAGCGGGAAGCAGGAAGTCAGTGGGGACACCAGCTAGGGATGTGCAGGCTGGGTGTAGGGAAGGTCCATAGCTGCACATTTCTTTAACTGCAATAGCTGTACATATGTTTGACATTTGCTGTGACATTTGAAATTTTCCACCCCTGAGAGTGGGGTGAGAACAACTAAGTATATTGTACTAACAATTATGAATATCAGGCACATGCAGTGCTTGTGAACTGCTATACTGTCATTAGTATGTTAGATGGCTACATCCTTTGATATTTCTGTGATGTACTCCTACTTAAGGGCATGCTTGTGGAAGTAATTCTCCAGCTATTCGCAGAGTGTGTAACAGCAGACAGGCTGATATGCCTGAGTGATTCTGACACTTCCAGGCCTCAGATACTCTCAGGTATATATTTGACCAGCCTCAGGGAAAGGTACATATCAGTGGGATACATCTGTGATATATTTCAGATATTCTGCAGTTGTGACTCTGGGGTATTTTGAGCATATGTATTACTACACCATTTCTGACATGCAAGTAGTGTCTACTGTAACTTATTGACAGTTACCATTACGTGGGATTCCCCACCTTTCTGCCTACTGTGAGTACATTTCACAGGGAGTCAGTGGGGCACAGGTAACATTTGTTTGCAAATCAGGGACATCCCTGTAAATCAGTCACAGTTGGGAGGTCTGGCCTCTTACCTATTCAAATATGGTGGTGTTTATCCTGCTCTGATACTGTGTGGGATTTGTAAGGTGCTACTGTAACATTATTACCTACTAGCATGGCTGTTTCTCTTATCACACTCATGTACTGCAATTCCATAAGAACTGCCAGTAAAGATACACAGAACAAGCTTTGTGTAATGGCCTTCCTATTTTCCCTTTACATTCACTCCTTGTAATTCATGATATATTTCTTTCAGCACCAAGTTCTTGTATATCTGCTGTGGCTCAGTGGTAATTCATGCAGTCTAGTGTTTCCAAGGTCCTGGGTTCAAGACTGACAGGGGTATTTTATTTTGCTGATGAGCAGACTGCAGGCCTTGTCATACAGAGTGAGTAAGGCACTTTTAAGCAGTTGTAAGTGGGTTTGCGTGAGTTTGCGTGATGCTTAGCTATGCTTACCTATGCTTAGCTAAGCGCACACAAGCGCACACCCACTGACTACTGTTTAAAAGTGCTTACTCCCTCTAACACCTGCGCTATTTTCTTTTAAAGAAAAGAAAATGGGGAAATAGGAAAGTGGTGAAAAAGGGGGCACAAAGAGGGTAGGACAATAAGAAAACAAGCTCGGGATGTGTAGGAAGGATGTAGGGAAGGCCCATAGCTGCCCAATTCTTTACCAGCAACAGCTGTGCATATGTGAGAAATTTAGAGTGAGATTTGACACCTTCCACCCCTGAGAGAGGGGTGAGGACAACAAAATATGTTGTACAGCCAATTGTAATTATCAGTTTACATGTCCAGCAGACATGTATGCGAAATGGGCAGCTATATATGGGGTGTAATTTTTTTGTGGGAACAGAGTGCCCTTTTTTATTTTTTTTCAGGTGAGAGTGGAATGTGAGGTACAGAATGTAGGTATATTTGGGGAGGTAGGTTGGGGAGGTTAACAGACAAGACAAACAAGAAGCATACAGGGGTGGAGTATGACACATGTGGGGGGTAAACACAATTGACGGGGAGGGATGTTTGGATATCACAAGCCCATGAGCCCACAGATGGCAACAGTGGAACTGAGATCCCCACCCATGGGCAGTCACCACTGTGCCTTCACAGCCCAGGCCGAGGCTGTGCTGGGAGCTGGATAGGATGGGCAGGCACACCCATGAGTTGCACCACTCTCACCTCAAGCTGGCGTAGGGGATCAGTCACGGAACGCCTGATCTCACTACGCACCACAGACCAGACCCTATGGAGGATGAGTGGAGGCTCTCCTCTGGCCACGCTTGCAGAGGGGGGACGAGCCCCATGCCAACCTGCCTTCCCTGTTGTCCTATGTTTAGCAGTATTTTATGGTATTTTGGGTTAGTAACAAACAACACCATTCAAAATTAGTTGTAACAGCATGCATCAGTATTCCCATTAACCAAACACACATGAATTCCGAACATTGGGCAGCAAGCATAACACATGCATATTTAGAACAACAGTGGACATTCCAACAGCATGCATGGTTGATTGGTGGCAACAGACCATCAGGTTTGTATATGTGAACAGGGCACATGCATCAACGTACATGTAGATATGTATAAACCAACAGGAGAAATGTCCATGGGAATTAATTGTGAATACACATACCCAGTTTGGTGTGGAATGGCATAATTTGTGAAAATAGGGTAGGGTGGAGAAATATTACATTAACAACTTAAACTACATATACATATACTGTACATTCCTAGTAGATGCAGATATATATCCCCTACATGTATTAGTACAGTTTCCTGTATGTAACCTTAGGAATGTTGGTGATGGAGATGTTACTGCTACATTAATATACATTCCATTTGCATTCCTATATGTTCATATCTGGCTGTGTTCAGGTAAAGCATCCTGCTACATTTGATTTATATGGGTCTAGACAACTGTGGATGTTCAGCATTTCATACAACCATACTATCTCCATAATGCAAGGGTACAGCAACATATCCAAATTGTGGGACAGACACAGTCCAGGTTCTGTACTTTATTAAAGACATTTCACTCTTTGGTTGTGGCTGTCTCATTCATTTCATTATGTAGTGAATGCAGTATAACTTTATTCCAGACTTATTACAGCTTTCTTTGTAGCTTCAAACTCTCTTTCTCACACTCTCTCACTTATTTTATATTTACATATCATGATGGTACTTAATTCTAGGCTTTATTAACATTTATTACTGGGTTACAACAATCCTTTCCAGTTGACTCACTTATTTCATATGGCAGAATTTACAAGGATGTATTCGACACTTGTCTATCCTTTGTTGATTGATTACAACACTCATTTTCAGGCTGAAGCAGTTATCTGAGATTACAATACAGGTGGGAACTCTATTTGAGACTTGTTTAATCTTTATTACTGGATTGCAATACTCTTTTCCATGCTGCATCACTTATCTAATCTTACAATACTAGCAGAATCTTTCTTCTAGGCTTATTTGACCTTTATTACTGGGTTACAACACTGAACTCTTTTACAAGCTGTCCCACTTATATTCTATAACAATACCAGCAGAATAATTACTAACCTGCCTGGTGGCGCAACCTTGCCAGCCTATCAGCATAGGCTTGCCGATTCGCAGAACGAACACCTGCAGCTGTAATATAAATGAAGGAATATTGTAACATACCTATCCATACTATAGGTTAGGATAGCATTTCTTACATACTTAATTACATGGATACTTACTCAGTAGTGGGGCACTGGGCATTTGGCGGGCCTCCTGGATCCATCGGTTCAGTTGGTCCTCCTTTCATCGCTTCTGGTCTGCATGGTGGTGACGGACCTGTTCACCAGTCCTCGGAATGCCTGTGGCACTGGTGAAATCATGTGCCAACCGGTTCCACGCCTCTGCCTTGTATGCTCCCCATTGAACCTGGCCCTGCATGAGTTAGGATTCATGATCATGGACTAGGAGCCAAACCATATATTTTGACTCCTCAACACCCCACCTTTGTGCTCTAAAGCGATTTCCCTCTCCTGCACCTGCCATCCTGACTGCAAATGGGTACCACAGTCAGTTATGGTGTGTATTCCCACCTATGGGACTTATATATGCCGGTTTTCCCACACTTATCTGTGATTGGCCATTTTGGATATTTATCAGCTTACAGCAAACCTGCTTTGTCATGGTTCTATTTTCATTCATTCCTATATGTATGCTAATACTGTATTTCTAAGTACAACTGTCATGGCTTAGTGGTTCAGTACTTTGACTATGGTGCACAGTATCCCAGGTTCGACCCTTGTCATTGCTTTTTTATTTTACTACTGTCTAGTCAGGCTAGGAGGTGTGTCTGTGTAAAGGCGACTTTGCTACAGCTTGCCCAACGTTGCCCGACGGTGAGCTGTTTGGCGCGTTGCACAGCTCAGCGCAAATGGCTTATGCTGGGTAACGTGTTATTTACCTATAAGCACTCATATTGCGCTGGGTGAAGCACTGCTCAGCTACGGGCACTCATATTAAGCTTGTTAAAGTGCCGCTCACCTACGGGCACTCATATTAAGCTTGTTAAAGTGCTGCTCAGCTACGGGCACTCATATTAAGCTTGTTAAAGCGCTGCTAAGCTATGGGCAATTCTGATCTTTTTTTTATATATTATGTCGGTTTTGTTCACAAATACATGGGCCATTTCATTACATTTTACTTAAATTATAGTTTTTATATATATATATATATATATATATATATATATATATATATATATATATATATGTCAGGGGATTGTTTCATACTTATTTAAATAAAAATGGAGAATGATGTTGTGGGGGCTTGAACCATGACTACCTCCTCTTTGGCCTAAGTCTCTACCGCTACGCTATTGCTACTTGGCTTAATTTGCATATGTAGATCTTATATACTTTTCAATGTCTGCTAACTGTGGCTGAGTGAAGGGCATACCCATGCAAACGAGCGCAAATGCGGGCAAATATTTTGGAAATTATAAAAAAAAAAAAAGGAAACTGCTATATTTACATTTTACACATTTTCAGTATGGTTTAGTCTGTGGGGATGTGTGGTATTGTGTTCCTTGACATTTCAGCGGACTCACTCTTGGGTGTTTACTTTCAGGACTCTGACTCTTCTGGGGGCATGTCCCTTTGCAGTACTCGGCAATTGGACACGCCCCCTACTTTCCTACACGAACCGTGTTAGACTAGGGTATGATTCAGCATGCCCTCATGAATATGCACGGAATGTTGACTTCATACCGTTCAACTGCAGCCTCCGAGTAAGACATATTAAGTCTTACATGGAGGTTTCGTGAATCCGGCCCTATGTTTTGTGAACATTGAGTGAGGACAGTACTTAAGAAAGGATAAAAGTTTATATGGAAAATGATGTAATATAAAAATGTGAGTTGCATTCTGAATGAAACTTAAAACTATTGAAATAATTTAGTACCAGGTAGAAAATAATGGTTTGATTAATATATATATATATATATATATATATATATATGTGACATTATTAGCATATCTAAAATTTTGCATAAAAATGAAAGTATGTATCAGACTGAATGGGGAGGAACTGTACTGCATGCCATATAATGAAAGTCCCTATTTTCAAACCATGTTATGCTGCTTTTAATAAAGGTGCTCAATTAGTGTTGAAAGGAGGGTACCAGTGAGAAAATACAAATGTTATTTTATTTTTAATGCTGTCTGGTTACAACCACATTTGTTATCATGCTTCAGGTGGAGATTCTCAATTTACACTCTGACTTTTCTCCTTTGCTGTTGAAATACAGCTCACCTTCATTGACAAGTCGTGCATGATTGGAAGATGGTGGAGTCACTGTCTGTATAGCTAAGTTTGACATTTTGAACACAGCTACAGCTGTTGGAATATCTAATAAAAGTTAAAGGGGGTACTTTAAAAATGTGCACTGGCTGCAGGAATGAATAACATGTGGAAATAATTATACACAGTGAAGGAATATGGGTATCCTGGTAATCTAACAACAAAAGGATAGAGTGGCAGCTTCCGAAATAAAATTCTATAGGTAAATTAAAACAGATCTGTGATTTATAATACGTGTTCTCAAGTCTAATGGAGCAGGTCAGGATTTAGGTCTGATTCAAGAGAACTAGAAGAAGCTTTACATTGCCATTTGTACAGGGTGTTAGTCTGAGAACATATGTATATAGCTAATAAACTGTTTATTTCTTGGGTAGGAAAGGAATTGTGTGTTCTAGCAAGAGATCAGATTCACTTAGCACAATACTACAGAAAAGTATATTAACTGACAAAAGGAGATTAAAACAGACTTTAAAGGACCAGTCTGTAACAGACTGACAAATAATGTAAGTATAATAAAATATAAGCTCTGCAATGGCATAATTTGAATGATTAGTTTGGAATGTCAATGGGCTGGCACACATTAAGAGAAGAGGAAAAGATTCAATACCATTACAGGATAAGGCCTTGTAAAGAAAAATGGGAAGAAGGGTTTCTTTGCTGGAATAGAAATAGTACAAAAGAAAGGAATCTTAATTAAACAGAGTAAAGAATGAAGATTGATAGTGTTAGACCATGCACCTAAACAAAGTAAGTTTTGTAAGCAAGTAAAAGTCTATTCTGATAAACACTAGGATCTTCCAGTATTTCTTCTAAAAAGGAAACTACCTGATGATTGGGTATATGAAGCTGCCAGCCCAGCAAGCTAGAATTCTGTTAATAATTTAATTGTAAATATTAATACGATCCATAGACTGTCTACAAATGTAAGTAACCTGTATGTTATGTGCTGAGCTTCAAAAATTTAACCACAGTACACCCTGCTGAAAAAGAACAGAAATGTATATGGACTATATGCCTCTCCATATGTATGTTTTCATAGTAGAAATTGGGAAATATACAGAGTTAACTTGCAAACTCTGAGAAAATAAATAAAGAGTTTTATGACTGTGTTTTTCACAGTTAGAAGACAGAATGTCTGCAGCTATAAATTCTTTTTATTGTTTGGAGATGGAAACAATTGATAGGTTTAAAATGTAAAAGTGTTAATTGTTTTATGATTTCCAGTTTCAGGCAAGCTTCTAAGAGATAAGTGTCAGCTTCTAAGAGATAAGTATTTTTCATAGAGACATGTTAAATTATGTTGGTATCTGTTTAGCCTGGGAACTAGAGACAGGTGTCAAATAGTGATGTCATCTAGCTAACACAGAAGTAATGTGTATTACTAATTTAAGAACTATCTCAGAGAGAAAGTCTGTGCATTTTGTACCTTGTCTTGGACCTGGAAATATCCATTCAGCACTTGTATTTGCCTTGCTAATAGTAAGTACTAAATTACAGTAATTTCTCTTAGAGATAAATAGGAAAATTGTAAAATCAGTCTAGATGATTAGGTATTCATGTGAGACTGTCCTGCAATGTTGTTTTAAAGTATTTCCTGTGATTCTGAACTCTCCTGTCACTGTGTTGAGTTAATGAGTATTGTATTGTGCTTTTATTATTTATTATTTATTATTAAATACATTTAAACCTTTTAATTGTGCCTGGTTTGTTAGAGATATTTAAGCTCTTACAGTACTTGCATATGTATTTAGTGATACTGTATAGGCCACTCCTAAATAATCTTAAATGTTCTGGTCGCACTTACCATTTGTATAACAGTAACATTACACAGTGGAATTGGTCACCCTTTGGTAAGGGCCTTGTAGTAGCTAAGTAAGGGTGGTTTGTGGCAGTGATTAGTACCACATAGTCTGGATGGAAGGGGGCATAGCTAGTGAACCTGTGCCAGCCTTTCCCAAGAGTGTCTGTGTGTTTGTATATAAATCAAATCTCAAAGTGTTTGTGTGTGTGTGTGTGTGTGTGTGTGTGTGTGTGTGTGTGTGTGTGTGCGTGTGTGTGTGCGTGTGTGCGTGTGTGCGTGTGTGTGTGCGTGTGTGCGTGTGTGAGCTACTTGGGCAGGGACACGAAGCACTGGTTGGACAGGAGGGTGCTTGAGGTTTTGGCTTGACCACATGGCAAAGATCTGAACCCTATAGATGTGCAAGTGTGATCTGGAGAAAGAGGAAAAAACCAGCCCCAGACTGACTGTGATCTCTATGTGCTCTTAAGGGAAATTGTACTTTACTGTGTGTGTGTACTTGTCATCCTCCCAGCATGCACATACTTCACTGTTGTTAGTAGTGAGGATTGAGGCTCCTTGATTACTGGGCCAGGGCAGGAGCGTCACATATTAATTGGTTGGCAGTGGTGGGATACCTACATCACATCTTAATTGTTTGGCAGGGGTAGGATAGCCATATTACATATTAATTGTTTGATAGTAGTGAGATAGCCACATCATATATTAATTGGCTTGTAGTGGTGTGGATATTGAATTCCTGTAGCTTGTGTACAGTAATCACTGATGGTGTTTTTGTACTCTAAATCAGCCATGCAGTGAACATTCAAAGCTCATATCACAATTGTTTTATTTTTTTGCTAGCTTAGTTAGTCAGGGAGAGCAGGCAAGCATGTCAGCAGAGGAGTATGGCAAGCTGACAAGGAGCCAATTGGCTGAGATGTGCCAGGTTAAAGGACTGGGGCATGAAAACCTGCTAAAGCAGACATGATTGCAGCTTTAGTCATAGCTGCATCAGAGAATAGCAACTGGGAGGTCGATCAGACTGGTCGTGGAGAAGTACAGCATCAGAAAATGGACAGCTCAATCTTTCCACAGAGGACTTAAAAATCCATCTGGAATTAAAGAGACTTGAATTGGAGGCCAAGCATTTGGAAATAGAAGCAGCAGAGAGACTGAGACATCTGGAAGCTGAGGAGAATGAGAGGTAGAGGCAACAGAAAAAGGAGATGCTGACTCTTCACCAGAGTCATGGAGGTAATGGGGAAGGGAGTAAATGAACCCCAGAAGCAAAAAAGGTCAGTAAATTTCTTACACAATTTACAGAGGGGGATAATTTTGATTGTTTATTCATATGTTTGAGAGGGTATGTAAACAGTATAATGTTGACCAAGGACTCTAGGTATGGTTCCTAACCCCCTTACTTCATCGTAAAGCTGTAACTGTTCAGTCCAAATGGATAATGACCTTTTTGAATTATAATGCTGTAAAAATTGTTTGCTAGAATTTTTTTAAACTAACACCCGAAGCTTATAGGAAAAAGTTTTGTGAGCAAGGCAGATGAAAGTGTGTGTGAATATGTTGCTGAACTAAGCACTTATTTTCATAGGTGGGTGATTGGATGTCAGATCACCACTTTTGAAGGGCTGACATACCTTTTTATGAGGGAACAAGCTCTTAGCGCTTTGCCTGAGGACATGAGGATCTTGTTAGCTGATAGACAATGCCTTACTGTAGATGAGTTGTGGAAGAAGGGATACCTATACCTAGCAAGCACGGCATCACTGCAAAGGAAATTGATGCCCAGTGCTGCTCATGGGTCTAGAAGAACCCATGGAGGGCAGTCCAGACTGCCCCAACAGAATCTACCAGTAGCAGGGGAAGCCACTAGTCCAGGTACACATCCAGGACATGGGTTAAATGTTTTAAATGTAACCAGTGGGGCCATGTAGCATATAGATGTCCACAGAGGCAAGGTGGGGAACAAAAGGCGGGAGAGCCAGTAAATGGGAATGACAAAATGCCAACAGTAGGTTGTCTTGAGACAAAAGGATACCAAATTACCACCCTGCAGATGTTTTGACAGGGAATGATTTTGATAATGCAGTACTGTGTGTTCATGCAGTTACATGCAGTCAGGCATGGAGACAAGGATGTGGGTCTGGTAGCTTGGGGGAGACCCAGACAGACTGCACGTTTGCAGCCAGGACTGGTGAGGTGATTACTTCAGGGAGGGAGCTACCCTGTAGCAGTGAGACTGAAGGTGAGCAACAGTTGTTTGTTGGTACTGATGTTCCCTTGGACAGAGTGACTGCAAAGGCAGAGGTGAGTAAGAGTAGTAGTACCCAGGCTGACAGTGAGGCACAACTGTCAGAGGATATCAGACTTCCTGTGGAAGGGGAGCTGGGAAGGGTTACAAAGAGAGAGTTGAAACAGGCTCAGCTCTCATACCCTACATTGCAAGGCCTGAGAGAGGTAGCTAGTGAGGCACCCGAGTCTCAAGGGAAGTGGGAATCTGTATACTGGGACAAAGGATTACTGTACAGAGAGTGGACCCCTGAGGGAGGGCTAGACATTGAGAGAATGCAGCAGGTAGTAGTGCCTAGACCCTACCATCTGGCACTTTTAGCCATAGCCCATGATATTCCCTTTGCAGGTCATACTGGCATAAAACGTACAAAGAGACATATTATGCAGACCTTTTATTGGCCTGGGATTTCCAGAGATGTAACAGGGTACTGCAGGACCCGTGAGCAGTGCCAAAAGGTAGGCAAGGCAGGAGACAAGGTGAAAGCTACTTTGATGCCTTTGCCTGTTATTGAGGAGCCATTTCAGAGGGTAGCTATGGATATTGTGAGGCTTCTGAGTACCCCAAGTTCCACAGAGAAAAAGTTTATCTTAGTGGTAATAGATTATGCTACAAGATACCCTGAAGCAGTGGCTCTGCCATCCATTGAGGCAGAAAAGGTGACAGTGTAAGTAAGGGTGATTGATGGCAGTGATTACTACCATATAGCCTGGGCAGAAGGGGGGAAAGCTAGTGAACCTGTGCCAGCCTTCCCTAGGAGTGTCTGTGTGTTTGTAGCTAAATCAAATCTCAAAGAGTGTGTGTGTGTGTGTGTGTGTGTGTGTGTGTGTGTGTGTGTGTGTGTGTGTGTGTGTGTGTGTGTGTGTGTGTGTGTGTGTGTGTGTGCGTGTGTGTGTGTGCATGTGTGTGCGTGTGTGTGTGTGTGTGTGTGTGTGTGTGTGTATCAGCTACTTGGGCAGGGACATGAACCACTGGTTGGACAGAGAGGGTGCTGGATGTTTTGGCTTTACCACTCAGCTGAGATCTGAATCCAATAGATGTGCTAGTGGGCAGTCTTATTGGAGTTCTGGAGAAAGAAAGAAAAAACAGCCCCAGACTGACTGTGATCTCTGTGTGCTCTTAACGGAAATTGCACTTTACTGTGTGTGTGTACCTGTCCTCCTCCCAATGTGCACGTCCCTATCTGGTGTTAGTGGTGAGGATTGAGGCTCCTTGATTACTGGCCCAGGGCAGGAGGATCACAGGGTAGATTGAATGTTAGCTGAAATGCCACTAGATCTGAACCTCAGCAGTAAACAACTTTTTAAATAATTGAGATAATTTTAAGTTGAATATTAAAAATGTGGTGACAATAAAAGCAAATGCATCTAGAAATATTCTATAATTTTCAGTGAAGACTGAAAGAAATGACTGTAGATTAAATTATAGTTGAAAGTGTTATCATTCTGATAAAAAAGGAAACAGGGAAGGCAGTAGAGAGCCATAAACTAATTATGGGGAAAGGTGAGTAGAGATACCAAACAGTTTTGAGTATAATGTAATTGACATAGAGATGTACAACAGAGTTAAGTAAGTATTTTTTTCAATTGAAATTTGAACAACTTGTCTCTGGTTTGTGAATTGAACACACCGATGTTCCTCTCACCAGGCTGAGTAAAGAGAAAGTCATGATTAGTTGCTTATTGAAAAAATATTTTGAGATTTACTTGCTTACTGCTTGGTGTGATGGATTTGAAGTGTTCTTAAGACACTCAGTCTTGCTGGCTAGATTCTGCTAAAATTCAAAGTCTGGTTATATTTGCATTCACAGTCTGTTGCATACAGAAACTTGCAGAATATACACTGATGAGAGAATATACTTTGCAGCATCAACTTTAGAGTGCAGTAACAAATAACTTTTTATAATAAACCAAACGGAAACACGTTGCAGGCTTAAAGTACTGTTCCAACTTTACTTCTCATATAGTACAGATGATGTGAGAGATATAACATTTACCTTAGGACTTGTGTCCCTACCATACCTCTAACATAGCTGGATTTATACAGCTCTTTATATACACTTTTTAGTCATGCATAAACATATTTTTGAGGAAACACATTGTTCTGTATTCTATTTTGGAGACTTGCTTATCCTGTAGAAACAATACTAAGCTTCCTTGTTTAACAATGTCTTGTAAGAGACCAGCTTTTCTGACAGTGTGAATATCCTGTAATAGTGTCCTGATGTCCATGTAGAAAAACATATTTTTGAGAAAACACATTGTCAGAGATCAGCTTTTCTGACAGTGTGAACATCCTGTATTTTATTTGGATCTTTGTATAAAAAACATCTGTTCTTGTGTCATATCCTGTTTTTCCATGCAGAAAAACATATTTTTGAGAAAACACATTGTCACAGTGTCATAAACATATCCTGTTGTTTTAGGAAACATATTGTGTCCATTTTTTATATGCAAAATAACATGTCAGTGTTCTTTAAAAGTAGATTTTGTATTTTTGCTCTTGCATACATCCTGTTTCTGAGTCTGTAAGGGAAAATGTCCATTTTTAAAAGCAGATTTTGTATTTTTGCTCTTGCATACATCCTGTTTGAGTCTGTAAGGGAAGAATGTCCATTCAGCAGATTCCTTTTCCAAGCCATGGTCATTTAGTATGACTGCTGATCACATATTACTAAACTTTGTTTCTGCATTTAAGCAAGCCTTTTCTTTCAGCATATTTACAACATAATTAATTTCAGATTTATATTCATAAAATCTAACAATTCCCTCTGTTTTTAAACATACTCAAAACATTTTATATAGAAAACACATTAAGAAACAAACCATTTAGTCTTCTTTGATTCAAGTAAAAATGCAATTTTACATAGTTAATACAATGATATTAAGTATTACTACAAAACTGAATGTATTTAACAACTTTTTCTTTTGCAGACCATTCTGTGAAAATATTTTATCAGTTATGAGCTGTGTCTGCTTTAATGTTATTTTTTTTTAACATGATCAATTTATTCTTTTGCAGTCACAGAATTTAATTTATGACTTAGAACTGTTCCATTAACTCTTTGCAACTGTTGAATTAACTATAAGAGACAGTAACCATGTGCTACTGCAAGCATTTATACACTACTGAAAACACACAATTTCAATGTCATTTTAACCATAACATTGTGGTCATGTCTTTGAACTGCCCATTAACATCTTGGTAAAGTAAATGTCATTTTAACCATAACATTGTGGTCATGTCTTTGAACTGCCCATTAACATCTTGGTAAAGTACTGAACTGGGCTTAGATAATAAATATTTGAAAGCAATTATTTTACTGGGGTAAACCAGTGATATTACAACTTGACAAATTACTTTTAAACTTATTACAATGTATCCTGATCAGTATGTATTTACACAGACTGTTTGCTATTTATGCATTTCAATCTAGTAGGTACCCTGGACCCATTTTTTATTTAAATATGGTTTTTCACACATATTTATTACTAGACATTCATTTAATTTGTACTGAATTCTTCTGCATTTGTACATACAAAGACTATCATTTGTACTGAGTTCTTCTGCATTTGTACATACAATGACTATAAAGTACATTTAGTCTAATCTTACAAATTTAATAACATTAATATTAAGCAAAATCTTGGAAAATGTTTGTCTCTTTAGAAATATCTAGTGGAATTGCCACCAAATCCATATGTCCTGTTATTTTAAACTACATACTCAGCAATTAAAATATTGATGCTTTTTTATACCAACATTGTCATTGATGCTTTTTTATACCAACATTGTTTTGCCAAAAACATATTAAAAATAGTGACCATTCTTGTTCAATTTTTTTACATGTCTTTATTCTCTTGTATAGCTGTAATCAATTTTAAGCCATCTCTTGTTTTTTAAACCATCTCTTGTATAGCTTTATAGTTTAACAGGTTGTAAATACAATTTAATGCTAAGCAATACAATAATAACCATTATGATAGCTATTAACAACTTGTAAAATATCTTATCCTGTAAGGTTTAATCCAGTTTACCAGTATTTCTAATACACTAATACCTGTTTTTTTTCCTCTCCTTAAAAGAGTATTGTCAAGAAGGAATGAGATATTTTTTCCTGTAGCTTTATTTTAGACCCTTATTATTTATTTTTATGTAGCTTTATTTCAGATCATTGTTGTTTATTTTTTCTGTAGCTTTATTTCAGACCCTTGTTGTTTATTTTTTCTGTAGCTTTATTTCAGACCCTTGTTGTTCATTTTTTCTGTAGCTTTATTTCAGACCCTTGTTGTTCATTTTTTCTGTAGCTTTATTTCAGACCCTTGTGCAGCACCGCCTATACAGTCAGTGTAAAACTGAGAAAGTGCCCCTCCCCCTTATACAGTCAGTGTAAAACTGAGAAAGTACCCCTCCCCCTGTAGTACTTCAGCACTGTTTACCTGCCCTATGCTGTGAGAATAGAATGTATGTCAGCCCAACACTTTGGCCATATATTTACGTTATTTGGTTACTAATAAACTATGGACTTTTATCTGATTTGTTCATTAGTAGGTATTTACACCCTCCTGCACAATTGATTTGAACTGTATGTATACTGTAGCCCATTTTCTGGCTGTACTTGATGCAACTGAGTTTTTTTCTTCTCTTTTAACATTTACTTGCAAACAGATTATCAGTGACATCTATGCACAATTGTGGTATTTTATTACAATTACCAAATAGTGTTGCTTGTAAACATTTTAACAATTATGTTTTAATAACAATGATGCTTTAGAAAAACTCAAGCTACTTGTCTGGCAATCAGTCTTGTTGTTTATCTGATCTTTCCAACATTTCCTGTAACTATTCATTCAGTCTAGGAAGGTCTGAGCTCACATTTTATACTCTATAAACTATAGTTAATTCTTTTAGCATTTTTCCTTTAATGTGATTGTGATTTGCATAACTATGCATTTATACAACATAAATAGACATTATTTTACAATTACCTTACATGGATTTCAGTATTTTTTTATTTATTTATCTATTTAACTGTCCTGCCATTAATTTTACAAAAACTGTTTGAATAATACCATCTATGATTTTCTTTTTAAAATTCAGAACTTTAACTGTTTGGTGTTACTATATAATTATAAACAAATTGTAAAACAAAATAGATATTAGTTTAACCAACACATTTATAGTTATATTATTTATATTTGCTGTTGTCTGCCTGTTATTCTTGTGTATTGTAACAGATGTACTCTAGATGAAAAGAACACACATGCATGTCTGTCTTGTATATGTATATCTTTATACAAGCATGTCATGTCTTGTGACTTTAAATTTTTGCTCATCTATTTTTATTTAATTTATATATTATAATACACTAGAACAGTTTTGTTTACCTTTTGACTGTGCTAATGAATGGCATTCATATGCTTTACTTTACTGTAGTACTGATAGATGTATTGCTTTAACTGAATGAAAGTAAAACATTTAAAAAATGATTTGTCTCTATCATCCTACCATGTATGTTTAACCATTTTCAAAACATAAACATATTATAAAATATATTTCTTTTGCACAGATTAACTGTGTATGCAGGAAGTTCCCAGTCTCTGTCAGTTCAGCTAATTTATTTCCTTTATCCTGCAACTGCTGTTGAATTTCCAGTAATGTTGCATGGTCTTTCTGACATTCTTTAGTAAGCTGTTCTGCTGAATTTGAAACTCCTATGCACTTTTGAAAAGATGTATGTATAACTTGTCTAAGCTTCCTGAACTCATTGTGTCTGTCTTTTAGAAGTTTACCACATTCCTTTGTAACAAAATGTACTAGGGGTTCTATCAGTAACTGATTTGACTCACATGTGGTAACAGGACATAACTGTTCAACATCAGAATGTAATTCTTTATCATGAACAGATCTGTCTTTACAGTCTATTTTTATAGCAATATGATGCAATATTATTTTATGGCATAATACACAAAATGCAGTTTTTGTTGAAGCACACAATAAACATTTGTCATATTTCACATGATTTTCTTTGAGATACCAGTCAAATATTGTAATACATTTGCATAATGCCTTACTATCAACCTGCCCTAATAAGGTTTTACATTTACTAATATGCTGTGTATACCAACATAGCAATTTTTTACATTTGCTTAAATTATGCATGAAAATATCCATACTGTCGAATCTAATATCCAGACTATCTAATATCCAAACTGTCGAATAGCAACCATACTAAAAAATGTGACGTAGAAAAAAGTCTTACCAGTTAGCAAGAAAACAGGTGATCAGGCTGTTGTTGCAGATGGCTGGAAATTTTTCAAAGTCACTTGAGAAGCTGGGAAAGCACAACAGGCAGTGGACTGATGGGCTAGTGGATATCCCCCTTTTCTTGAAGAATTTATGGCACTGCGAATTTCTTGAACTAGTCTCACTCCGGATTGTAGACGTCTAAAAAACTTTACTACTGAAAGCTGCATAAACTTGAATAATTCTGTTTAGGATTTACACATACGTACAAATGTTAGTTACTGCAATTTGACTGAAGTGACCCTCTGCAGGGCTTACCATCACTCCTCCTGTGTTTGAAAGCAGATTGTAGGTTCAAATGCAGGCTAGCTTGCCATTGAAAAAATTATATGGAGCTAGTCACTCAGCTGCCTCGCCATTGAAAAAATATTTTGATCTTATTGCTTGCTTCTTGCTTCTTGCCTGGATGGATTCTTGCTAAAATTCAAAGTCTGGTTATATTTGCATTCACAGTCTGTTGCATACAGAAACTTGCAGAATATACACTGATGAGAGAATATACTTTGCAGCATCAACTTTAGAGAGCAGTAACAAATAACTTTTTATAATAAACCAAACGGAAACACGTTGCAGGCTTAAAGTACTGTTCCAACTTTACTTCTCATATAGTACAGATGATGTGAGAGATATAACATTTACCTTAGGACTTGTGTCCCTACCATACCTCTAACATAGCTGGATTTATACAGCTCTTTATATACACTTTTTAGTCATGCATAAACATATTTTTGAGGAAACACATTGTTCTGTATTCTATTTTGTAGAATTGCTTATCCTGTAGAAACAATACTAAGCTTCCTTGTTTAACAATGTCTTGTAAGAGACCAGCTTTTCTGACAGTGTGAATATCCTGTAATAGTGTCCTGATGTCCATGTAGAAAAACATATTTTTGAGAAAACACATTGTCAGAGATCAGCTTTTCTGACAGTGTGAACATCCTGTATTTTATTTGGATCTTTGTATAAAAAAAATCTGTTCTTGTGTCATATCCTGTTTTTTCATGCAGAAAAACATATTTTTGAGAAAACACATTGTCACAGTGTCATAAACATATCCTGTTGTTTTAGGAAACATATTGTGTCCATTTTTATATGCAGAATAACATGTCAGTGTTCTTTAAAAGCAGATTTTGCATTTTTGCTCTTGCATACATCCTGTTTCTGAGTCTGTAAGGGAAAAATGTCCATTCTTTAAAAGCAGATTTTGTATTTTTGCTCTTGCATACATCCTGTTTGAGTCTGTAAGGGAAGAATGTCCATTCAGCAGATTCCTTTTCCAAGCCATGGTCATTTAGTATGACTGCTGATCACATATTACTAAACTTTGTTTCTGCATTTAAGCAAGCCTTTTCTTTCAGCATATTTACAACATAATTAATTTCAGATTTATATTCATAAAATCTAACACTTATCAGGAGCCAAGATCGATCACTCACTCAGGTCATAGTTTCATAGGTTCATAGGTAGGTACTAGGCTATTGACCAAGCCTAGCCAACAAGGTTTCCTGGCTTACACCACCCAAGAAAGTTATTTCCCTGTGCCCCTGTCGAGCAGAGCCACAGAAGTGATCCCCGGGGTGTATTTCCTATTTCCCGTCCACTTATCAAGATTTTTCTTGAAGAGTGCTAATAAGGAACTTTACTTGACATAGATGGGTAGCTTGTTCCAGAATATGGGAAGTCTCAGGGACAGGAATCTATCCCTCCAGCATGTCCTGTTTATTGTGGTGACATGGTTTAGGTCCCTAGAGCTTGGAGAGATTGGGATTTCTTTAGGTATAGCATGTCCAGCAGCTCTGGGTTTGACATAGCATTATATGTTAGGCAGAGATCACCTCAGAGTAGGCAATATGTTACAGAGTAAAGCTGGAGTTTTTTGAGATGGTCAGTGTAGGGCATCTGTTTGAGGCCAGTAATCCTCTTTGTGAGGTACTTATGTGGCCTTTCCAGCTACTGCAGATGTCTTGTGAGGTACATTCCAAAAGGGGCATTGTACTCTATAAGGGGTCTAATGAGTGTCGAGGAGAGGGGAACAATGACCTCTTTTTTCCTAGATGAGAACCCTTTTATGATGTGGTGTGCCATGTAGAAGGATTTCCTGACTACTGTGGTGTTGTGATTATCAAAGGAGTGACTACTGTCCACCTGGGTCCCCAGGTCTCTTATTACACATTCAGCATTATGTAGACTGCCGCCTATGTGGTAGTTCATGGGTACAGACTTTTTACCAAAGGGGATGACAATGCACTTTTTGGCACTGAGCTTGAGGCCATGGCTCTGACATCAGGCATCTGTCTCAGTGAGGCCCTTTTGTAGGATGTCCACATCATTTGGGGACTCAACTATGGCTCCTAGTTTGCAGTCATCTGTGAAGATACCAAACAGGAGAGTTCCCAGGACTGAACCCTGAGGTACTACACTTGTCACTGGTTTGAAGTCAGATTTGGAGTCTGCAACTTTTACAGTGTGGGTTCTGTCAGTGAGCCAATTAGCAACCCATCTTGTGATGTAGAGATTTATACCTAGTTTAGTGAGTTTAACTATAATTCCAGAGTGGGGGATAGTGTCAAAAGCCTTGGCGAGGTCAAGATAGGCTGTGTGAACCCCCTTACCCTCATCTACAGTTTTGGTGACTGCCTCAAAGAAGTCAATCAGGTTCAGGAGGCATGATCTGCCTTTCACAAACCCGAACTGGCTGGGGTCCAGAGTTTGGAGGTTACCAATGTCTTTGTTTATGAGTTCCATGATGATACATTCCATGGCCTTACAGACCAGGCTCATCAGGCTAATAGGGCGATAGTTCCCGGGATCAGTGGTGGTTCCTCCTTTGTGGAGTGGGATAACTGTTGCTGTGCACCATTCACTGGGCACAAAGCCTGATGTGAGACTATGATTGAATATGGTGCTTAGGTGGGGAGCCAGTTCATTCTGAAGTTCGTGTAAAACACAGCCTGGGATGTTGTCCGGTGCATGGATGCTGTGTTTTTGACTTTAGAGAGTGCAGCTTTTACCTGCTTAGTTGTGATTACAGGGACTCTGCATTCTTCCTGTATAGATATGGGCCCTTTAGGGGGTGAGAGGGGGGTAAAGTTAGCACTGAACCTATATGCCAGGACATTGGCAATATCAGTTGGTTCTGTAATTTTCATGCCACTGTGCTGTAGCTTAGAGCACAAATACCAGTATGACCCATAGCCCCGTGGTTGTAAATGACCTGAGACGTACCTCCCTAGGCTATATGCATAAAGACATCATGGAGCTCTCAGAATATGTATCCCAGGCTGGTATGAACCTAACATTGAGCAGCATTCTACTTTCTCTTAGAATTTGACTGACTTTAATAATTGGCTTAATTTCTGGTGTCATTCAAAGGTGATGCGATATTTGTCACCTTGGAAGGAGATGGTCAACAGACCACACTGCTTTGCCAAGGATGGTCTGCATCTCTTCCCTTTAGGCTTTCAAATATTAGCTAAAACAATGTCCTTCCCCATACTGCCTTTTTTTAGGCAATGCCAAACTGAAAATACCTCTGAAATGGCAAATCAAAACAAAGAAAATCTAAAGGTGCGATTGCTCAATGCTAGAAGTCTAAACAACAAAATCCATTCTGCACAAGCTCTCCTCACCCTAGAGAATGCTGGCTTCTGTATACTCACTGAGACATGGTTTAAAGCCACAGACAGCACTCCAGCAGTGCAAGTCTATCATGCCTTCCACACATTTAGGCCAGCTACTACACAGGCAGGGACTAAAGGTGGAGGGGTGTTGATTTCATCAAAAATAAATATACCTCAAGGATGATCATTCAGGACAATGCACTTGAGCTTTTCCACCTTCAAATCACCACAGGCATAATCCCATACCACTTCCGTGCAAGTAAAAAGCTCCCCTGCTATGACCCAGGAAACACATAATATATATTTAAACTTACTGGAAACATTCAGCATCTAATCCAATATATTCATGGGTGACTTTAATTACCCCACTATTAAATGGGAATCATATATGGCACCAAATGTGCAGGTACAGAGATTGCTGGATTTTGTAAACATGAATTCCCTGCACCAGATTGTCAGTACACCGACCAGGGGCTCAAACATACAGAATCTGCTCTTCACTAATATGGGATAGTGCAAGACACCAAACTAGTATAATGTATCCCCTGTTAAGGTCAGACCACAAAACTGTCTCCTTTGAAGGAAAATTAAAACCCTAAACCCCAGCTAAGTCTGGAATGCTCAGAAACTACTCTAAGGCTAACCTCTTACTATTAGGTTATAGCTTGGCAAAATTCCAATCCTTCCTAAACCCTGACAACACTGCTTCCTACATATGACTGTTTACCCCATACAAACATGTTAATAGCTACATAGAGCAGCTGTACCCACCAGGAATAAGTATAGAATGAACTCAAAAAACAAGGCACTCTGGTAAAATCACAACATCAACAGGCTGTAGAACAGAAGGAAGAAAATCATGGCAAAAATTAGGAAGTGTATCACCCATCAGGTAAAAAAGCTCTTTCATCAAACTAAATGAAAAACTCAAAGGATAAATAAAGTCTTTCAAAACCAATTTAAGTTTAATTTGGCCTCTCAGGCCAATAACAGCTACAGTGCATTATTTAGCTATGCCTGCAACCTCAAAGGCAAAACACAATTGTGTGCAGAGTTTATTGTTAATGGAGCCACTTATACTGAGCCAGAATATATATCAAACCTACTGGCAGACAAATTCGACTTCAACCTTTCCTCAGGAAATACCATCAAATATAACTCTCCATACTATCACTAAGGAACAGGTCCTTGATGTTCTAAAACCAAGAACACTGCATTGATGGGCCCTGACAGCATTTCAGGCTGCCTTCTAAATAGCATGAAAAATTACCAATTAGGACCTTTGAAACAGGCTTTGTACCTTACAAAAGGAGAACAGCAACAGTCTGCACAAATGCAGGCCATCGACAGATCTGAAAATCACAGCCCCATAAGTCTCACTAGTCTTATATGCAAAGCCATGGAATGACTTCTCATGGAAATGATCAATAATAACATAGGAAACCTCCAGACATTGGACCCAACCCAATTCGATTTAAGGTCATGCCTACTCAGCCTGGTAGATTTCTTTGAGTATGTCACCAAAGCAATGGATGAGAGGAAAATGGTTCAAATTACCTGCCATGATGTGGCCAGGGCATTTGATACAATACCTCACTCAGGCATTGTTAACAAACTCAGGAGGTTAGGTATAATCCCTTATGTCACCTGGTGGATAGCCAGCTGACTCACAGATAGGATTCAGGCAGTTAGACTTGGGAGTCAAGACCAATGTCAAGAGCTTCTGGCTGACCAAATTTCCAAATTTGCAGACAATTGCAATTTAAAAGCAGTCATAGAATCCCCTACCAACACTAATGTTCTCCAGGCAGGACTGACACAAAAAATAACTTGTGCCATGGCAGTGGAGTAAAACTAAATGTGAAGGAAGGCATAATAGTATCCTTCGGAATGTCATCCACCCCTGGTAACTATGTCATATTGACAACACACCCTTAAGAGTCTACTCAGTAGTCAGGGACTTGGGGACACACACATAGACAGTAACCTAGCCTTTGACCATCCCATGTCTACACTGGTGAGCAAATTATTCTATGTTATGCAACTTACAACAAATGCATGGCATCTAAGTCCAAGGAGTTCATTGTTCCACTGTATTTAGCATTCATTAGAGCCATCAATTGAGTACAATGTCCATTTTGATATGTACGTAACCAGGCACATCCAACAAATTAAATGTCCACAGAGATTACTCAATAAAAGAAAACAGGGCATAAGTAACATGTCCTATGCAGACAGCCTCAAAGCCCTATCCCTGTATTCTGTCTCCTATAGGCTGTTGAGGGGAGATCTATGTCTGACATGCAAGGAGTTGTCAGACCCCATGCTGATGGACCTCCTGCATTGCCATAAAACAAACAGCAACATAATTACCCATTCTAAAGATTTAAACCTTGCCTATGATATAATTAAGACCGGCTGGAGAGACAGGTATGTATATTAGAGACTACCCTTCCTGGAATAGGCAGAGTTCTTTCTTAACCCAATTTGAGTGTAACTTGGACAATGGGGAGCATGAAATTCATCTCTGGTTTGACACCTATATCTCTAGTGGACATGGACAGCCTGTAAATAGTTCATCTCCCAAGCCCCTGCTTGTACATGTTTCATGTCCCAAGCCCTTGCTTACACTTATCATGGGTAACGGAACTTTTTAGACATTTGTGATGCATGGCTAGCCTTAAAATGCTGTTAAAAATTGTCATACTATTTTCTTAATGAGTACAAAAGTCCAAAAAACTATTAAATCCATACTATTTTCTTAACTTTTACAATGATTACAGAGATGTGGCTTTAACATAACATTTTTATTTCAGTTTTTATAGCTCAAACACTGATGGCCATTTGTTAAACAAAACAATTTAAGACTCATCTAAATAATTCTACATTAAAGAGAACTATTACTAATGCAGAGGCTGTGGCTGGCAAACAACTTTGCATTTCAGTTATTCATCTACATATGCAGTGCCTACTGCCTTAAATAATAATTTGTCTATGTTACTTTAAAAGAAATAGTGTGCTGGTGATGTTGTTGTACTGTTTATTGAAGTAAATCAGCTATGCAATAAGGGATGGCTGGCAAACAATGAGAATGGGTTCATAGTTACTAGATATGTAGTCCAGAAGACCATTAAGGAGTCTAGTCCAAATCCCCAGTTGTTTTAAAACATTGTCTGGTTAAGTGACTTGCTCAATGTTTCACAGATGGTAAATGAAAATGGAAAGATTCAAACCCCACACCCTTGCCAGAAGAAGCAACTCATTAACACGTTGGAGCTTTAGTTCATTGCACTATCTGCCAGAGTAACATGTTTTAATGAAATACAGAAATCCTATACAATCTGATATTGCAGAAAAGACTGCATTACAGCAATATGCAATAATGACTACATAATGCATGCTGAAGATCTGACTTTCTAATCATCACTCCAAATAATGCAAGCTATATGACTTGACAAGCATTAACCCATTTGCAGTTGTTGGAGGCTATAAAGAAGGTACTACAAAAATATATTACTAAAATGCAAAATGGGTAGAGTATATTACACAATCTATGTCTATTAATGAATTATTTTATTCTCCAGTGCAATCAATAAAGAAATACAATTACAGACAATATAAATGCTGCAGCAGCTTTTGTTTAACAACCCATAAGTCATACAAAATTCACAAATATTACTGCATATGACATACTTTATGGGGTAGGTCTTGCATGCCTACATCTCATTTTTGACCTCCCTATATCTTCTCTATCACCAAGAATAGCTATCCCTTCTGACATCAGTCAGTACAGGTCTGGTCTACTTGAATGGCTAATACTGCTGTATTGTTGCAGCATACACCTTCAGAGTCAGCAGAGCCCAATCATGGACAAATGGGACTCTATACAGAGTAATGAATCAGGTCAACACCAGCTATACCACTATCACATTACCTGGCTATCTCTCCCCATTTGCCATAAACACTGTGTAAACCATGCATTGTACATGCTATTTTCTTTATTACTTTACAGTTATAACAGAGATTTGGATTTCATCAAAAACTATTATTTCATATTTTACAGAAAAACACTGACAGTTTCTAAACAAAACAAATCACTCTCACATTGAAAATAGACAGCATGAAAAACAGTAAACTTCTCTTCCTTTGAAACTCACACATGAAAATGCACTTGGCATCCCATTAGACTCCAAGAGATGGACTGGAGTTCATACTCAGATAGCTTATAGTAAAGCACTAATTAACATCTATGTGAAGGGTGTAGGAATTCAAAAGACAAATGCATAAGCCATTTGCTAATCAGCTGGACATGTGTCATTTTTTAGGAGCATCCCATGACTACTGTCTGTTAAAGTAACTTGGTAGAGTCACAGAGTAGCCAAATGAAGGCTGAGGGAATCAAACCATACAGGAAGCAATTCTCTTAAGTGCTCATAACTTGTCTGCATAAATTGCTCAACAAACTGTTGTAGCCCAAACAGTGCATTTCACACCTGTGTGCCTACAAAAAACAAGATTAATTAAAATATAGTCATAATTAAAATAGGCTTGCAATCACTTAGATGAATTGCAGAAGTCAAATGGCTGATACGCGAACACACTATTGTCAAGGGGCAGGAAATTGAACTGAAAGAGGTCGAATGAGATTAGTCAAGACTGTGGAGGGAGGTCGCGCTTCAGTGAGGAACAGGGAAGTAGCCCATTTCCTCACTGTAGTGAGATGTCGGAGTTGGTATGTTTAAGTAGGGGGATGTGGGGGCAAAGCCCCCTCATGGGAGGTGCAGGGGGTGAAGCCCCCCTGCTTAATAGTAGAGGTTATCTGAGTCCATCGGGTGGAAGATTGTAATGTTGAAAATGTCGAATAGACATTCCCATTTTCAACATTCCGGTCTTACGCTGTTGTAAGATTTTGATGTTATTTTTCAGTGTTGTCATTGTTCGACTGGATCACTTTCGAACATACTATGGTAAACCATTAAAATATTAACATTAAACTTATAGACTTCATGCTGTCCAATTTATTTGCAGCTGAATAATGAACATACTTTCAACATTAGGAAAACCAAGAATCACAGTCAAAGAACATGGCTCATGTTTACTGCAACCAGCTTCCTTCCTTTACACCATAACTACACTGCTTTATACGTACAAGTAACCAAACCTGAAGTCCAGCAGTCCACCAAGGAGTCTAGTCCAAATTACCTGTTGTCCCGAGGCATTGTCTGATTAAGAGACAAACTCAAGCATAGGGCATAAATAAGTGACAACATTTTCTGCAAAAGTGGAGACAAATAAAGTAGACTACTCTAAATCACTTAAAAATTATCCGAACACATTTTGTATCATCATGTATACTGTGAAACACAAACTGTGAAATTGTAATGATTGACATTGACTGTCATCTTTAGTGATTTACCAAAGGAAGGTCTGATGAAGAGAATTAAGGCTTTTGACTCCTGTAGCCAAAGTACAGGGTTTAAGTCTGAACAAATCATCTAACTAAACTGACCTCTCTGATAGGGATTTTTTTTTGTGTGCACACACATCCTTTTGCTACCTGCGGTCATCTCCCCAAGTACTTCTATTCTTGTCATTAAAAAAAAAAGAAAATGACACTCACAAAATTCTATCTCTCATGTTTATCAAACACAAATCCCCTGAATCTGGATAAAGTAACCAACGATAAAATTTGTGAGTGTTCTTCCATTTCACACTGAGGTTGATCGAAGGAAGGACACTGAGGAAACTCGGAGCTATAATATATAACATTAAGTATCCTGTTTTTTGTTTATTTTGTTCTTTATTTCTTTGTTATTTATAGCACTTTGTGTACTGTGTATTTTTCTAGCTAGTTTCACTGTGTGTGAGGTATTAACTGGAAATTGTCCACTTTTATTAAGCATCTGTCGGGTTGTTTGTTTGTAATACCTAGTTGCAGTTAAACTCTTTTTTCTAGAGGATCCTTTAGCTGTTTAAAACTTTCATTTAAAGGCTCACTGCTGCTTTTCAGGTGTGAGAAGCATTTCTGCAGTTTGTTCTAAGTAGTGGGGATATTTGTAGCATTTCAAGATACTGTCAACTGATTGGATTTGACACAGATTTATCATTATTTAAACAAGAGCAGCAGTTACTGTAGTATGTCTGAGGAAGCAGAGAACTCTGTGAAAGCGCTCACATGTTTTATCTATTTTTATTATTTTTTTATTAAAGTGTTGTTTTGCCATGTGTATTCCAACGAGTTGGTGGCTTTTTTGGAACATGTCTCATGTTTGCCTGTTTGTTCTCCTCTCATAATCTTGCACCTTACCTGTAAGCTTTCCCAAGTGCTTCTATAGTTACTAACTCTGTTACCAATGAGAGAAATGCTGTATAAGAAATTGCAGTACAGAATAGGTTATGTTCACTTAGATAAATGGTTAGAAGTCCAAAAATTACTGTTAAGGGTATTAGTCACTGAGATGAGTTAATGCTAGAAGTTCTCCTGGGAACAGTAATAGGAACATAGGATTAGTTAGCTTACCTGTAGTCACTGGTATATTCTAAGTGAAACTGAAACAATGCACCAGGAGTCAGAGCTAGGGCTGTGTGATGGAATTTGCAGCTGAATAATGAACATACTTTCAACATTAGGAAAACCAAGAATCACAGTCAAAGAACATGGCTCATGTTTACTGCAACCAGCTTCCTTCCTTTACACCATAACTACACTGCTTTATACGTACAAGTAACCAAACCTGAAGTCCAGCAGTCCACCAAGGAGTCTAGTCCAAATTACCTGTTGTCCCGAGGCATTGTCTGATTAAGAGACAAACTCAAGCATAGGGCATAAATAAGTGACAACATTTTCTGCAAAAGTGGAGACAAATAAAAGTAGACTACTCTAAATCACTTAAAAATTATCCGAACACATTTTGTATCATCATGTATACTGTGAAACACAAACTGTGAAATTGTAATGATTGACATTGACTGTCATCTTTAGTGATTTACCAAAGGAAGGTCTGATGAAGAGAATTAAGGCTTTTGACTCCTGTAGCCAAAGTACAGGGTTTAAGTCTGAACAAATCATCTAACTAAACTGACCTCTCTGATAGGGATTTTTTTTTGTGTGCACACACATCCTTTTGCTACCTGCGGTCATCTCCCCAAGTACTTCTATTCTTGTCATTAAAAAAAAAAGAAAATGACACTCACAAAATTCTATCTCTCATGTTTATCAAACACAAATCCCCTGAATCTGGATAAAGTAACCAACGATAAAATTTGTGAGTGTTCTTCCATTTCACACTGAGGTTGATCGAAGGAAGGACACTGAGGAAACTCGGAGCTATAATATATAACATTAAGTATCCTGTTTTTTGTTTATTTTGTTCTTTATTTCTTTGTTATTTATAGCACTTTGTGTACTGTGCTGTTTTCTAGCTAGTGTCACTGTGTGTGAGGTATTAACTGGAAATTGTCCACTTTTATTAAGTATCTGTTGGGTTGTTTGTTTGTAATAACTTGTTGCAGTTAAACTCTTTTTTCTAGAGGATCCTTTAGCTGTTTAAAACTTTCATTTAAAGGCTCACTGCTGCTTTTCAGGTGTGAGAAGCATTTCTGCAGTTTGTTCTAAGTAGTGGGGATATTTGTAGCATTTCCATATTCAGGCTTGTATTTGGGCCTAGTGTTTGTGGAGGCTGTGTGTCTGAGCACATATTCAGGGATATCTTGGTTTAGCCAAAGCCATCAGGCATTTCAGTGAGAGAGAATTGTTTGAGGTCATTGGCTGACTGAGGTCACCTGGACTACAGCTTAGACTAAGCACCTCATTGGTTCTTTTGAAATTTCTTTCTTAAAAACTGTCTCAGGTTTCAACTTTCTGTTACCTAAAGTTCATTTGTGAGTGTTCTGCCATTTCACACTGAGCTTGATCGAAGGAAGGACACTGAGGAAACTTGGAGCTATAATATATAACATTAAGTATCCTGTTTTTTGTTTATTTTGTTCTTTATTTCTTTGTTATTTATAGCACTTTGTGTACTGTGTATTTTTCTAGCTAGTTTCACTGTGTGTGAGGTATTAACTGGAAATTGTCCACTTTTATTAAGCATCTGTTGGGTTGTTTGTAATAACTTGTTGCAGTTAAACTCTTTTTTCTAGAGGCTCCTTTAGCTGTTTAAAACTTTCATTTAAAGGCTCACTGCTGCTTTTCAGGTGTGAGAAACATTTCTGCAGTTTGTTTCCCACCCTCCCTGCATGTTGGTATAGTGTTTTTATAGTTGGTGGCTTTGCAGTTGCCCGCCCCTAGTGTAAATTTGATCTGGGACCCTCCTTCCAGTCTAGTGTCATTACCTCATTCTACCCAGTACAGGGAGAACATTTGAGAAGGCCAATCAACTTAGTTTCTGCTACTCCTTTCTCTCTTTCCTTTCTCTCTTTCCACTTAACATTTTTTTTTATCTGCTTTTACTGTATCTGTGTTTCTTCCTACTTTATTTTGCTTTTGCGTCATCTTAAAAGTACTCAGTTGTATTTATTACTGCTTGGTGTAACTCATTCTAAGTCTTTTAGTTTAAGCACTTGGGCTTCAGACCAGTTGTTTTACATTAAGAAGGTTTGTGGCCTGCACTGTGGTGGCAGGACAGGTAGCTTACATCCTTCTAAGTTGGGAGCTGCTGATTGGGGGCTCAGTGTCTGTTATTCTAAAAGTGTATTAGTTCTGGTTTAAGCACTTGGGCTTCAGGCTAGTTATTTTACATTAAGAAGGTTCGTGGTCTGCACTCTTGTGGGAGGAGAGGCTGGACTCTGCCCTTCTGAGCTGGGAATTTCTGGTTAAAGGCTTATAGTGCCTGCATATTTGAACTGTTTCTTACTGAAATTGGTACAACTTATTTGCTGTAGCATAGACTAGATCCAGGCCTGCCGAATATAGCTTTGTTTGTATGCTTGTTGTTTGTTTGCTTATTTCCCTGAAATGCTAATTTCACCTAAAATGCGGCTTTTCAGTGCTTCTGTGGATCCCTAGTGATATCTGCATCGCTTACTGTACTTATTTCCTTGTTTCACTTGAAAGAAAGTTACTGTTTGTCGTTTTTGCATTTAAGTTACCTGTAACACATTGCATTTAAGTTACCTGGCACTTGCTCACTAAGTCAGCACTAAAAAATTAAAAGCACTACACCCTCACAAACTCCCCTTGAGTACCTTGTTCCCCATTGGCCCTTTTTTTCAATTATAAAGGAATTCCCAATACTATTCTAGCATGTCCAAAGGTCAGTTGTCAATCTCCTCTCTGGTCCAGCTGGTGAATCTGGGAATCTTGAGGCAATGTTACAACAGCCTCATCTACACAGACAACCTCCTCCTCCTCCCAACAAATTCCAACACATGTGAGAGATGCAACCATATAGCCAAACTGGAGGCTAAGCTCTCTCAACTCAGTACTGGCATAACCAGTCAAGAGGAAAAGGAAATCACGCTCACTACAATTCCAGTCTCACATAGACCTACCACGACAGTAAACCAAACACATAAACACACAAAAACATACTCGGAGGCTCTAAATAAAAATCTGCCTAAGCAGCAGAGACCTCCAAAGCAGACACCCAAGCAACCGCTACCCCAAAACAAAACACGTGCAACACATAGCTCACAAAGCCAGTGTGCCGAACAGTCACAGCCCTTAAGGCTAAACAACACATCTGATACACTTGTAATAGGTGACTCTATCATCAGGCACACTGACGTCCTGCTCACCAGGCTGAACAAGGAGAAGGTCACGGTTGAGCTGCCTGTCAGGCGCTAGGATTTGCCACATAACACAAGCACTCAGGTCACTCCAAGGCAAGTACAAATATGACTCAGTCATTGTCCATGCTGGTGTGAATGACCTGAGATGTACCTCCCTGGACTACATGAAAAGAGACATAGAGGAGCTCTCTGAGCATGTAGCCCAGGCCAGTATGACCCTGACCTTGAGTAGCATCTTACCCTCACCAAGAATGATGCCACAATATGAAGACAAGATGATTAATTTCAACAATTGGCTTAAGTATTGGTGTCATTCAAAGGGGATCCAATGCCTGTCAGCCTGGGATGACATGCTCAACAAGCCACAATGCTTCGCTAGGGATGGCTTGCACCTGTCACCCCTGGGCTTTCGGATATTGGCAAAGGCTCTTGCTACCCCCATAGTGCCTTTTTTTAGGCAAGGCTCAAAAGACAAACCCACCTCCATAGGTATCACAAGGGATAAGAAACTAAGAGTAATGCTACTCAACGCCAGAAGTCTAAACCTCAAGATGCATGCACTCGAAACTCTCCTTAGCATGGAGAACACTGATATCTGTGCAATAACAGAAACCTGGTTCAAGGATCCCGAGAGCACCCCAGCACTACCAGGTTATACCTCATTCCATGCTTTTCGGCCCCAAAACTTGGACCAAACCACAAAAGGAGGGGGAGTATCAATATTCGTCAAAGATACCCACACCTCCAGGTTGGTGGCACAGCACGAAGCATCAGAGACTATCCATGTGCAAATAACAGTGGGTAAAACTACCTTCCAGTTTATAGCCTGCTACAGACCACCCTCCCAAACCCAGGAACCCCACTCGACCTTCCTGAGAACACTGGAAAATATGAAGGTCTCTCCAAACACCATTATACTGGGTGACTTCAACTACCCAAACATAGACTGGGAGCATTACTCTAGCTCCAACACCCTAGACCAAAGGTTCCTAGAATTTATAAACTCAAATGCTATGGAACAACTTGTTACCACTCCAACAAGAGGGAAAAACATACTGGACCTGATCATCACCAACATGGGGACTCTATGCTCCAGACCAGAAGTGTATCCCTCACTGGTAAGATCAGACTATAAACTAATCTCACTGGATATTCACATTCTGACCCCACCCCCTGCCCAGAAAACCGCAGTGAATTACTTCTCTAAAGCAAATTTCACACTCCTCAAAACCGAGGTGGAATCCTTCAAAGCCCCCGGGCCTGTGGAAAATACGGCCCAGACTGCAGAATCCTTTATAAATGCATTCTACGAACACCTTCAGGAATGCATGGATCTTGCAATCCCATATAAAACCAAGACCCAATCCTCCAAAGGCAGACGTCCTGTCTGGTGGACCCCAGCCATAAACAAACTATACAATAGAAGGAGGAAGCTACTACATGATAGAGCAAAATCCCAAAAAGGGAAGGCATCTCTGATCAGTATTAGCAAAAAACTACGGGCACTCATAAAATCGTCTAAGGCCAGCTTCGAGAGAAAAATTGCACAGGACACTTAGGATAATCACAAGGCTTTCTTTAGTTATGTTAGGAACCTGGGTGGGAAATCCCAGATATGCTCAGAATTAGTCCAAAATGACAAAAAATACACCGAACCCACAGACATTGCCAACATCCTAGCTGACAGGTTCAGCGCAATGTTCTCCCCCCCCTCCCCACCAAAAGGGCAAATATCTATCCCAGCAGAGTGCTGCCCCCCTGACATCTCAGATGCTCAGGTAAGAGCCACCCTCTCAAAGCAAAAACACAGCATCAATGGGACCAGACGGTGTCCCGGCTCGTCCTACATGAACTCCAAGAAGAGCTAAACCTAAACATAAAACTACTGTTCAATCTCAGCCTTACTACAGGATATGTACCCAAAGAGTGGCATACAGCAACAGTGGTCCCTCTCCACAAAGGTGGTGCTTCAACGGATCCTGGAAACTATCGCCCCATAAGCCTGACTAGCTTGGTCTGCAAAGCTATGGAAAGGATCATCATGGACCTTATAAATAGAGATATTAGGGACCTACAGACACTGGATCCTACCCAGTTCAGCTTTGTTAAGGGCAGATCCTGCCTCTTAAACCTGGTTGATTTCTTTGAAACAGTCACCAAGGCCATTGACGAGGGGAAGGTGGTCCACACAGCCTACCTGGACCTCGCAAAAGCCTTCGATACAATACCCCACTTGGGCATTATAGATAAGCTCACCAGCTTAAATATAAACCCCTATGTCACTAGATGGGTTGCAAACTGTCTCAAGGACAGAACCCACATGGTTAGAATTGCTGGAGCCATGTCAGACTCCAAACTAGTTACAAGTGGCGTCCCACAAGGCTCAGTCCTGGGACCTCTCTTGTTCGGTATATATTTCTCGGAGGTACAGGCCAACACGGAAGGACTGTGGCTGACCAAGTTCGCAGATGACTGCAAACTGGCGCCATAATCGACTCTCCAGCCGACACAAGCATCCTCCAAAAGGGCCTCATAGAAACAGACAACTGGTGCCAGAGCCATGGCCTCAAGCTAAACGCCAAAAAGTGTATAGTCATCCCCTTTGGCAAAAACAAAGTGCCCACAAATTACCACATAGGTGGTAATCCATTAAGTACAGAAGAAGTAATTAGGGACCTGGGGACCCAAGTTGATAGCAATCTCTCATTTGACAACCACGTGGCCAAAGTGGTTAGAAGAACATTTTATATAGCCCACCTAATCATGAAGGGATTCACATCTAGATCAGGCGAGGTCATCGTGCCTCTTTACTCATTCCTCATCAGGCCCATAATTGAGTACAATGCTCCTTTTGGGATGTACCTTACCAGACACCTGCAGCAACTGGAAAGACCCCAAAAGTACCTCACCAAGAGGATCAAAGGGCTCAACTAGATGCCATATGCTGCCCGGTTAAAGAAACTCCAGCTCTACTCAGTGGAATACCGCCTGCTCAGAGGCGATCTGTGCCTGACGTATAAAGCCATGTCCAACCCGGAATTAATGGACATGCTGCACCTCAGAAAATCCAAATCCCATTGAGCTATGCGCTCGAGAGACTTGAACTTTAGCAGTGAAATAAACAGGACATGCTGGAGGGACAGATTCATAACCCAGAGGCTCCCTTCACTCTGGAATAAAATCCCAGTCCAGGCTAGGCAGAGTCCCTCATTGACTCTCTTCAAGAGGAATCTTGATGAGTGGATGGAAGATCGTAGGTTTACCCCGGGTATCACTTCTGTGTCACTGTTAGACAGAGGCACAGTATACTAACCTCGAAAAAGGGCATAGCAAAATTAATTTAAAATGGGTGGCGAAAGCCAAACACACTCTGGCTAGGCTTATAAATGCCCTAGGGCAGATAGCCTAGTATGAACCTATGAACCTATGAACCTATAAAAGTATAATGCTCCTAAAAAGCCACCAACTCATTGGAATACACACGGCAAAACAACACTTTAATAAAAAATAGTAAAAATATATAAAACATGTGAGCGCTTTCACAGAGTCCTCTCTGCTTCCTCAGACATACTACAGTAACTGCTGCTCTTGTTTAAATAATGATAAATCTGTGTCAAATCCAATCAGTTGACAGTATCTTGAAATAAAAATTAAAAAGACATACACTATATAAACAATCAAATCATAGAAATAGTGGACTAAAAATGTATGTAAAAAACTGTAAAAGCTTGCTCTATATAATTAGGTAATATTAAAACTGTAAAATATATGTATAGATGTTAAAAGATGTAACTGAACATAATCATCAATGTTTCAAAGCCCTGTTCCTGAGAAAAGGTTTCAGTGAAACCTTACTATTTAGTCCAGGTGGTCTGTCAGCCTGAAATCTAATTATCCATTCTTGTTCTGAGGCTTCCATCTTATTGTCCATGTTCCCACCTCTTTTATTTTCTTGTATAATGTGTAATACTATAAATTTAAAGGTGTGTGTGGTTCCCTCCATTATAACATGCATCGCTAATGCACTTGTCTCTTTTTTATTTTTAATGTCCCTTACATGTTCTAGGACTCTATCTTTGAGCAATCGATTAGTTTTGCCTACATAGTAAGCTGGGCATTTTGTATAGAGACCAAAATATACAACATTCTTACTATGACGTTCTGTATAAAAGCGTGTATCAATGCTGAACTTTCTGGTTGGGTGTGTATACTGCCCCCCTCCAAATATGAAGGGGCAGGCTGTACACCTTCTACATGGAAAAGTACCTAGCCTATCAGACCTTGCATAGTGGTCTCCATCTAACTTCTTGTAGCACAACTGTCTTTTTAATGACGTTTTTAAAGGTAAAAGATGGCGTAGCCCCTATAACACCTTCTAGTTCATCCACATTTAACAATATGCCCCAATTATTTTTAATTTAATGCATCATTCTCGAGGTTCTTGGTTACTGTGGTACTGGTGGCAAAGTTACTTTGGTTATCCTGGCTGATTCTTGTCCTGTCATAATAGGGCTTGTACCTCTCTCTTCTCTCATTCCAAGCCACTTTAATTTGTTTGTATTTAATTTTGTTTGTTTGTATTTGGAGGAGTACAGTTTGAAGAACAAAGGAAAAAAATGCACATTTTATTTTCTAGGTCAAGTTATTCAAAGGGTTTTTATACAGTCAGCTAAAAAAGATACCAGAAGCAAACTGCCCTCTCAAACTTCTCAGCTGTGCACTTCATAAGCTTTCAATCGGTTTCATTAACATAAAAAATACCTTGTATAACTTGGAGCTAGCATAGTCATAAGTCCCATGATATCATAACACACATTCACTATAACTTACATAGTTAGTAGATAAGCCTAGGAGTTCTTATTTCATAATGCTAAATAAACAGATACCATAATCAACATTTAACGTAAGAAGCTATTACTGCTATTATATTAAGAAAAAGAAGAGTATTGCAGTTCCCCTGAGGCAGTGTTAAGAACTGCAAAATGGAAACAAATGGTTCTTGCTTCAGCATGGGGTCATTTTTTTCAGGGACACTTATCCTGGCGATTGGCAGTCTTATGCTTCTGGTGCTGAAGGCAAAAGCAATCTATCACCGCTATTACTCAAACTGTCAGCCTGGTACAGGGTACAATCAATAGTTCATTTGTAATCATACTAATGCCCAGTACAGCCATGATTCACCAAAACCAGCATCCAGAAAACCAGCACCTTACATAGCAATGGTACAGTGACCAAATGTCTTCAAGCAAGTATTAGGTACAAATATGCCAGCCATTCTAATTATATAAGAACCAAATATATTATAGGCAGAACAACATGGCTTTTACTTGAATTTGCAGTGTTCGACACAGATGTTATAATGTTTTTCTATTGAAAGGGAAGTAAAACCTATTTTGCAAGATACCAGCCACAAGTAGACAAACATTTTCAGTTTAACCTTTTTAAAACAAATATGTTTTGGCAATAACCCTACAGCAACCAAATTGCTGGCTCAACATTTGAGATAAGAAAAGGTTGAAAGAATGATAACTAAAACTTGGAATTGTACAAATGGTAGGGTTGCATCAGAGATCAGACCCAAGAAAATTATGAATGCAATGATAAAATATTCCAGTATATTATATACACAGGAAGTAGCGGTTGAGAGCAATACACCACAAATGGTAGCAGATTTGAGATAATTACAACCTCCCCAGTTAAGAGAAGTAGGAAGTTAAGTATTAACATGAAAAACTAAAGGAAATTAAAATTAAAGAAGCAACAAGAAACCAGAATACAGTGAAAATCCTTGATAACAATGGGATTCCAGCGGGAGTACAGGAAAAGAATGAACAGGAGATAATAAAAGTCTGCTTGGTACATTTTAACAATATTTTTGAGTGGAGATGTGACTTTAACTTGGAAAGAAGCAGTGGTGATAGTGATACCAAAGAAGGGGAAAATCCTCTTGATCCAGAGTGATACAGACCCATTTCAATTTTGAATCGTGACTACAAAATACTTATGATGATTTGGAAAAAGAATGCAAGATATTACAAAGAATAATAGTCCTGGATCAGTGCAGGGCTGTAGAAGGTGGGCAAGCATTTGACAACACTAACACAACCCTTATCATTCAAAAGGATGCACTGAAGAGTAGAACTATATTAGTGTTAATAAGTTTGGGTGCCAAAAAAGCATTTGACACAATGAGGTGAGAAATTATAAAGAGATCTTTTGAGGTGTTTGGGTTTCTACAAGCATGGGCAACATTAATATTTATTATCCTTTTCCAGATCTTTCCAAATCTCCATGTGTGATCCTGTCATTACCTCACTGGGCACTACACCTTTCATGTCCTTGGATTTTGGGCATATATCCTGTGTCCTGAATGAAATGTTTTATCTAAGTTCTGTGCCTTATAATATACCTCTAAATTTGGAAGCCTCAACCTACCCTGTTCCTTTGTCTTTTTTATTTTTCCCATTATCCTCTTTCTCTTTTGTTATCCCCAAAAAACTATTCAGTTTCCTTTTTAATATTTTTACATTTCTAATCTCTTATCATCATCAACCCCTTTTCCCATTTTCTACATGTGGTCAGGATGTCGTGTCACTTGTCACCATCTCTCCCTATATCTCCTCTCACTCAAGCTATCCACCTCTTTGCTGGGCATCTTTATTTCCTCTTGCCTTCTTCCTGTCTGTCCCAAAACTTCTGCTTTTTTGCACATGTCCAAATGACCATAATCTTTTGAAGGTTTCTGTACCATGCTATCGCAAAACTATTTTGTACACTTTACTCTTCAGCTTCTTTGTCATTCTTCTGTCATACACTATCCATGACACTCTGTTCCAGTTAGCTAAAGCCCCTCTGACTCTAGCTGTGTCCTCCTCATTCAGTCTTTCCTTCTCCTTATCCACCTCTCCCAGATACTTGAAGCTGTTAATCTTTTCTACTGTTTTCCCTTCTTTCTTAGTTTTCCACTTCTTCTGATTTCTCCATTTACTGCCATTACAACTGTACAAAAATGTACACAGTTTCATCCCATATGCCTTCCATTTTGCATTCCATTCCCCTACTCTTTGCTGAAGTTCTTGCTCAGAATCTGCCTGTAATGCCACATCATCTACATACAGCAGCTTTGTTGATCCGTCCCCTCTTACCTGTTTGCTAATGTAGTCCATCACTAGTATGAACAGCAGCGGGCTCAGAGGTGAATCTTGATGCACATCTACTCCCACTGGGAACCCCTCTGTAAGGCCAAATGCTGTTCATACTTGAGTCATCGGGCCTTTGTACATAGCTTGCACTAATTCTTCCAATGTTTCTAGACTTTGAACCACTGCAGGACTACCCAAATCAGCTTTCTTTAGACCTTATCATATGTATTCTCCAAGTCTGGAAATGCCCAGTTAGACTATTTATTCACCTCTAGCTTCTTCTCAACTATCTGTCTCATTGCAAACATTGGGCCTGTTGTGCTGCATCCTGATCTGAATGCAAATTGCTCATTTCTCATTATACTTTCTACTACTCTGTGTATTCATTTATCAATCAAACTCTTCAGGACTTTCATGCAATATGATAGTTTAATACCTCCATACTGCCAACGGTTATAAATGTCTCCTTTGTTCTTGAACACCGGCACTAGTATGCTTGTTCTCCAGTCATCTGGGATATGCCTTTCTCTCCATACTCTGTCTCTCTCTTTATCTCCATACTGCTGTCTCCAGGATCCATTTCTCCCCTATCTCACCCAACATCTTGAGTATTTCTGCTGAGACCTCCTGTGAGCCTGCTGCTTTCCCTCACTTCATTTTCCTTAATGTTGTTCCTACTTTTTCTAGGGTGGGTTCCTCCTCAACAGGATTTTCAGTACCTGTCTCATATTGATTATTTAGAAGCTGTACTTTTTTATATTTTAGCTTATTATTTGTATTATTGTATTATTGTATTGTCTAAATGTGGAGCTTTTCTCCATGGGGCCTCCACTGAAAATGGGCTACTTGCCCAGTCAGACCTCTCCGGTAAACAAATGTCAAATAGATAAATAAATAAATAAAATAAATTTTCTCATAGTAGGCTGTGTCTGGGGCACTATACCTTCTGTGGGGTCTTCTTCACTCAGATGTTGCTGGAACTACTCCTTCCATCTGCCTTTGATGTCCTCTGGACTGGTGAGCAGGTTGTGGCTGGTATCCCTTATGAAGGGTGTCTGACTATCTTCTTTATCTTTCTGTCATTGCCTTGCAACCTGGTACAGTTTCTTTTCAAAAGTTGGTTAAAGTACCTCTGATGCCTTGTTCTTTGCCTTTGCATCTCCTCTTTTTGTCTGTTTGTTAGCCAACCAGTATTCCTTCCTAGCCTGGTCTGTTTTTTCTCTCTCCTACTTTTTCCTGCACTCCTTCTTTCTTTTGAGGACTTTCTGGATGTCTGCATTACACCAGGTACCCTTACATAAGGTACATACCTTATTTTCATACCTGGCTCAGCTGCATACCTGTTCTGTAGTCCTCACACATGCTGTATCGATCCGCTGCCTTTCTTCATCAACTCCACCTATTTTCTCTTCTTCTTGTGTGCTAGAGCTCTGAGTAATTCTTTGAACTGTTATGCTTTCTCTCCAGTCAACTTCCAGGTCTCCAGCCTGGTCTTTGTTGAAATTAGAGCCTTCCCTGACAACTGCATACAACTGATTGTGGCAACCAGTGGTTTATGCAGTGTGTCGACTGTTTCACTGGGGATGACTTTGCAATCATTGATTCTATCCCAGTGCCTTTTCCTTACTATGACAAAGTTGCATGTTGGCCACTTTTGCATTTGATCTTGCCTTTCATTCTGAACCATGTGTTGGCTACCATCAAACCATATGTTGGATAGAAGTCTATTATGGCCTCTCCTTCTTTATTTCTGTTGCCCCAACCATGTGGACTCAGACTGTCTTCATTTCCTGCTCTATCTGTCCCTATATGTACATTCAGGCCACCCATTATCAGCACCAATTCCTGTTGTCCTGCTTTATCTTGTAGATCCTGCAAATGCTGCCAGAATGCACTCTTTTCCTAATTATCACAATCCTGCTATGGGGCACAGGCTGAGATTATGAATAGTGCCCTATCACCAGTCTGGAGTCTAATTGCCATTAGTCTGTCACTAATTTTAATGACATCCCTCACTGTCTTCTGAAGCCTCTCCCTCACTACAATTCTCACACCTTTTCTAGCCTGTCTTCCTCCTGAGTAGTTGACTCTGGCTCTTGAGCAAAGTGGCTTTGCTACACTGCTCTTCAACCTTGTCTCCTGGATGCATAGGAAGTCCAGCCTCCTCCTTACCATCATGTCATCCACTTCCAAGACTCATCCTGCTGTACCTCAGAGCAGATCTGAGTGTTGCCATTGAGATTCTTGACATAGCTATAGAATGCTTTGTGGCTGTCATTAGAATCAGTGGCAATTTTGTTTTCGTAACTAGCTTTGGAGGATTTTATGAGGGATCTCAGCTTCTTACTGAGACTGACCAGGAAGTTCCTCCAATCATGGGATTTTACTTTCTTCTGTTGTAGAGCTTGTTTATGGCAGGGGACCACCAGATTGGCTTTCTTTTTTTGGAGGATAGCATCTTGGTTCTGTTAGGGATAGCATGATCCATGCACTCATGTAAGTGCTTATAAAGTGCATTTGTGTAGGATTCAGCAGTCGTACCTCTATTGTCTGTCTGCATGGGTGTCGTGAAGTTTGCCACTTCTGTTATAAGAAGCGTGAAGTTGGTTTTGGAGAAATTTTTTATGGTGGTTTCCCTAATGGGGGGGGGGGCAGGATGTGGATGTCTAGGGTGATTAGCTTGTGGTCGGATCTGAACAACGAGGAATTGACCTCAGGTGTGGAAAACTGGTCACCCATGCTGGTAATGACCAGGTCTAGGATATTGCTGCCCCTGGTGGGGGTGTGGATAAGTTGATCCAAGGCATTGGAATTTATGAATTCCAGAAAACGTTGAGCAAAAGAGTTGGTACATGAGTAGTTTTCCCAGTTAATGGTGGAGTAGTTGAAATTGCCCATTATTAGGGTGTTGGGTTGTACCCTAATATTTTCCAGTGTAAAAAGAAATGAGGGGGTGGAATCCTTTGGCATGGTGGGGGATCTGTAGCAAGCTACAATTTAGATTACGGTCTTGCCCAGAGTTAGTTGCACTTGGATAATCTCAGATGCATTATGCTGAGCAGCTAGCCTGGAGGTGTGGACATCCTTAATGAATATGGACCTTTAGTGTTTCAGTGCAGGTTAGGTGGCCGAAAGGTGTGGTATGAATTATAGCCTGGTAATGCAGGGGTGTTTTCTTGAGCCTTGAACCAGGTCTCTGTCACTGCACAAATGTCAATGCTCTCCATTTTAAGGAGTTCCTCAAGTGAGTGCATTTTGAGGTTTAGACTTCTAGCATTGAGTAGCATTACCCTCAGATTTTGCTTGCTTGTACCTGTTACGGTGGTGAATTTGTCATTTGAACCTTGCCTAAAAAAGGCACTATAGGGGTGGCAAGAGCCCTAGCCAGTATCCAGAATCCCAAGGGCGACAGGTGCAGGCCATCTCTGACAAAGCATTGTGGTCTGTAGATCATGTCATCCCAGGCAGACAGATACTGGATCCCCTTAGAATGACACCAGAAGCTTAGCCAATTGTTGATATGAGCAAAATAATGTGCTCCAATGTGACATTAGCAACATAAACAACTCATATCATAAGCTATTAACTGTGACTTGAGATTGCATGATCTGAGCAAGTGAGTGTGCAACCAGTACCAGTGGATGTTTACTTATCATCCAGGCTAAACCACTAGCTATCTTTTTCAATCTTGTGTTAGTTTGGTAGTGGACAAGGGCTATGATCTCTTCATCTGCACCACTGCCTTTAATATTTATGTAAAGGTATCGGCTTTAAACCTGCATCACTAGCACCAAATAATATTTAAGGCAGTAGCTGGCCTTAACAGCATATGATAAATTGACACTGCTGCCACAGAAAATAGTTACAACCTGCTACTCCCAAAGAAGTTTTACATTAACCAGCAGAGTTATAATATGTGGCTTTTTAGGACTTCATTCACCTTGTTGTCAGCTCAGCATCCCCCAGTGCCATCTTCCCAACAGTAAATTTGGCCACACACACACATACACACACACACACACACACACACACACACACACACACACACACACACACATGCACACACACTCAACAGTTGCACACATATATGCCCAGAGTTTCCCAGGAGGGGCTAATGACACCTTGCCACAACCAGTGACCCTTTAGATCATGTTAGCATAACAAAATAGCTGCAGTCACTTTTTAAATAAGCCATAGTATAAATATTTGGATGCCTTGGCTAAAACAACCACTCCTTGGAAAATGGGAGTCAACAGTTGATGTCGTTCTGTTCAACATACATATGGTGACAATGTGAGGTATTGCCATCTATGCCAGGAGAAGTAGGGCAATGGATATGTAACATATGCCAGCACAGCTAGCTGAAATTTTGTAAGAAATTATATGTTATTTGTATATCAAACTGATTTATACAGATACTTGTGTTGAAAAATGTATTTGTAAAGCTGCTTATGTTAAAAATGTACCAACCGTGGGGCCTACCTGTGTTTTAACTGATTAAATGCATATGTTTTAACAGGGGATACTAGAAGAGAAGAGGTTAATCTCAGTCTAGCTAACTTTAAAGAATAGTAAAAAATTAAATGACTTAATTTAGGTAATAAGGATTGTATCTTACAGTTCCAATTACAGCCAGAGACAACATGTCTGTGAAAATAAGTACTATGAAGCATTCTGTATTGTCTTTGACAATTAACTAATTGCTACTCTGGAAGGGTAGAAGTTTGAAATTGTTTTATGACTTCCAGAAGCTGCAACAGATCTTGGCAAAATTCTATGTGTATTTTTGACACTTATATCCTAAATCCTGGCTGCTTCTAGCCAAGGGGATAGCATGGGAACCAGAATTCAGATGGCCAGATGTATGTGATGTTATTCTGTAATCCATCACTGAAATTAAGTTTTTAATACTAGAAGAGACTGATGTCTCAGGGCATCCTATTTCCTGGAACCTGACATTGAAGGATCTATCACCCACTTCACATTGCCTTTCTCTAGTAAGTGAACCAGGGAATAGGAATTCTTTAGGTCAGTCAGGAAAATATAGTGAGATTAATTAAGTACTGTTTTTCCTGTAGCTGTATGAATCTATCCATCTATGTTATTTTAATATTTCCTGTTCTTGAAACTCTGGTGTTTATTGTAAATAGATACTTGGCATTTTCATGTCCTTTTATTATTTACTATTAAATATATTTAAACTTTACATTGTCGCTGGTCCTTTAGCGAATATTTTAACATTTCAGAGTACTTATATCTATTTGGTGCATCTGTAGCAACCCCTGAAAGCCTTACTGCATTGGTCAAAACACGAACATTTGTATTAATATTAATGTCACTGAGTATATTGGGTACCCTTGCAAGAGCTTTAGAGTAGCTAGCTGTGGAGTGTCTCATGGCAGTAAATACCTTTTAGTCTGGGCAGAAGGGGCATAGCTAGTAAATCTGTATCAGCCTTTCCCAGGTGCATGTGTGAGTGTGTGTGTGTGTGTGTGTGTGTGTGTGTGTGTGTGTGTGTGTGTGTGTGTGTGTGTGTGTGTGTGTGTTTAAATCAAATCTTTCATTTTCATAGATGGGTGAGTGGGTGCCAGGTCACCACTTTTGAAGGGCTGGCAGACCTTTTAGTGAGGTAACAAGCCCTTAATACTTTGCCTGAGGACACGAGAATCTGGTTGGAAGACCAAGAGTGTAACTCTGCATATGAGCTGTAGAAGTAAAAAAGTATCTCTACTTAGCAAGCAGGGCATCACTGCACAGGAAGGGGGTACCCAGTGCTGCACACAGATCTAAGGGAACCCATGGTGGGCAGCTTAACCCTCCCCATTAGAGTCCATCAGTAACAGGGGAAGCCACTAGATCAGGTACACGGCCAGGATCAAGGGTTAAATGTTTTAAATAAAACCAGTGGGGCCACATACCATATAGATGTCTATGGAATCAAGGTAGGGAACAAATGTTGGGGGAGCCAACAACTGGGTATAACAGTATGCTTTTGATAAGTTGTCTAGAGGCAACAGTGGCACCAAACTATCACCAGAGTTTATATCCGATCTTAGTAGATGGAAAACAGGCCATTGCTAAGAGAGACACAGCCTCTGACATAACCATTGTGAAGCCTGCAGTGGTTAAAGGGGAGCAGTACTTGCTTGGGCAGTCCACTCCAGTCAGAGCTTTAGGAGGGACCCAATTCTAAATGCCTTTTCCATGGTTCACCTTGACTGGGAGGGTGAAAAGGAAGCATGCAAGTAGGTGTGTTTGAGGATATCCCTGCAGATGTCTTGATAGTGAATGATTTTGATAATGCAGTACCTTGTGTGCATGCAGTTACATGCAGTCAGGCTTGGAGACAGGGAGGTGGTTCTGGTAACCTAAGAGAGACCCAGACAGACCTCACACCTGAAGCCAAGGCTGGTGAGGTGGCTATTTTAGGGTGGGACCTACCCTGTAGCAGTGAACCTGAAGGTGAGCCACAGCTGCTGGTAGATACTGATGTTCCCTTGGACAGTGAGACTGCAAGGGCACAGGTGAGTGGTAGTACCCAGAATGGCAGTGAGGAACCACTGTCAGAGGATACCAGACTTCCTGTGGAAGGGGAGCTGGGAAGAGTTATAAAGACAGAACCGAGACAAGCTCAGCTCTCCAATCCTAAAGTTAGAGGCTTGAAGGAGGTAGCTAGGGAGGCACCTGATCCTCAAGGAAAAAGGGAGTCTGTATACTGAAACAAAGAGTTACTGTATAGAGTAGACCCCTGAGGGAGAACTGAAGGGTGAGGTAATATAGCAATCGGTAGTGCCTAGTGCCGACCATCTAGCACTTCTAGCCATAGCCCATAATATTAATTTTGTAGATTGTATGGGCATAAAGCAAACCAAGAGACATGTGATGCAGAACTTTTACTTTTACTGGCCTGGTAGTGCAAGGAATGTAACAGGGTACTGCAGGACCTATTAGCAGTGCCAGAAAGTAGGCAAGGCAGGAGACAAGGTCAAAGCTCCTTTGATACTTTGCCTGTGAGTGAGGAGCCTTTTCAGACAGTAGCTATGGATATTGTGAGCCCTCTGAGTTCCCCAAGTTCCACATGGAAGAAGTATATCCTTGTGGTAGTAGATTATGCTACTGGAAACCCTGAGGCAGTGGCTCTGTCCTCCATTCAGCCAGATAATGTGTCAAATGCTTTGTTACAGATTTTCAGCAGGGTAGGTTTCCATTGAGAAATACTGAGTGACAGTGGTGCTAATTTCATATCAGACCTGCTGGTTGTCTGTGGAAGCACTGTCGGTTGGAACACCCCATATCATCCCCAGAGTAATGGTATTGTGGAGAGGTTAAACTCTACACAACACCATACTACCAGCATTTGCAGACCAGTTTAAGAGGGAATGAGACAAATATTTGACCCATCTGCTGTTTGCATACAGAGAGGTACCCAAGGAATCCACAGGGTTTCATCCTTGAGTTGCTGTATGGAAATAGGGTAAGGAGGGCCTTTAGATTTGATTCATGATAAGTGGGAGGGTGAGTGTGAATCCCACAAGGTGTCTGTTGTGGCATATGTCCTAAATCTAAGGTCAAAGCTTAGGGAGCTCATGGGGTTGGCCCAGGAGAATATGGCAGGAGCCCAACATCAGAGAATCATCTGGTATGACAGAAATGCTTTAGCCTGAGAGTATGCTGTTGGACAGTAGGTTATGTTTCTCATTCCTGTCAGACACAATAAGCTGTAGGCAGCTTGGGAGGGACCCTTCAAAGTGGTAAGGCAAGTCAGTGATGTTAACTATGTTGTAGAACTGCTAGGCAGGAGGTAGGGTTGCAAATTGTACCATGTTAACACGATGAAGCCTTACCATGTCAGGGAGGCTCTTGTGCTGAGTATTTGTAGTGGGTGGCATTAGGAGTCTGAGGGGGATATATCGCTACATTGGGCCAGGCAGCAAAGTCCCAAGCTACTAAATTGGAGTCTAGGGTTTCAGGTATATGGCATGACAATGCATCACTGTAGTGGGATCAGCAATGCCAGTGCAGATGGGTTCTTAAGACAGGGGATGGATTAATGTATTCCCAGACAGGTTCATTCCTCTCAAGCAACATTTCTCCAGGGTCACTTGAAAAACTAGCTTGAGTTTTCAAAAGACGAAGAGATGTGATGAAATGAGGTATTGCCAGCTATGCTAGATGAAGTACAGCAGTGGATCTGCAACACATGCCAGCACAGCTAGCTAGAATTTTGTAAGAAGTTATATGTCACTTGTATGTAAAACTGATTTGTACGGATGCTTGTGTTGAAATATGTATTTGTAAATCTGGTTGTATTAAAAATATATCAAAAGTGGGTACTGACTGTATTGTAACTGATTAAATGTATATACTTTAACAGAGGATACTGGAATAGCAGAGGTTAATCTTGGTCCAGCTAACACTGAAAAATATTAAGAAATTAAATTACTTAATTTAGATCATAAAGATTGCATCTTATATTTCTGGCTGCAGCCAGAGACAACATGTCTGTGAAAACAAGTACTAGGAAGCATTCTGTATTGTCATTAGCACTGAACCAATTGTACTCTGGAAGGATAGAAGTTTTAAGTTGTTTCATGACTTCCAGAAGCTGCAACAGATCTTGGAAAAGCTCTGTGTGCTTGTATTATTGACACCTATGTGTTAAATCCTGGCAGCTTCTAGTGAAGGGGGTAGCATGTGAATCAGGAGTCAGATGAACAGATTTATGTGATGCCATTTTGTAATCCATCACTGAAATGATGTTTTTTAATACTAGATGAGACTGATGTCTCAGGGCAGCCTGTTTCTTTGAACTTGACATAGAAGGATCTCTTGCCCACTTCATCTTGCCTTGCTCTAGTAAGTGAACCAGGTAGGGGAATTCTTTAGATCAGTCAGGAAAATATAGTGAGATTAGTTAAGTACTGTTTTTCTGTATCTATGTGAATCTATTCATCTGTGTTATTTTAATATTTCCTGTGCTTGAAACTCTGGTGTGTATTGCAAATAGATATTCCATATTTTTATGTTCTTTTATTATTTATTATTAAATATATTTAAACTTTACATTGTGGCTGGTCCTTTAAAGAATATTTTAATCTTTGAGAGTACTTATATCTATTTAATGACTCTGTGGCCACTCTTGAAAGCCTTACTGCATTGGACAAAACACTACTATTTGTATTAATATTAATTTCACTCAGTATGTTGGGTACCCTTGTAAGAGCCTTAGAGTAGCTGGCTTTGGAGTGTCTGGTGGCACTAACTATCTTATAGTCCTTATAGTCTGGGCAGAAGGGGCCATAGCTAGTAAATCTGTGCCAGCCTTTCCCAGGTGTGTGTGTGTGTGTGTGAGTGTGTGTGTGTGTGTGTGTGTGTGTGTGTGTGTGTGTGTGTGTGTGTGTGTGTGTGTGTGTGTGTGTAAAAAAACTCAAATCTCAAAGAGCATGTGTGTCAGCTGCTTTGAGCAGGTACAGGAAGCACTAGCTTCATAGAGAGAGAGGTGGAAGATTTGGCTTGGACACTCAGGTGAAGACTCAGCTCTATAGCTGTGCCAGTGGTGAGTGTTACTGGGGACCTGGAGAGAAAGAGAGAGAAAGAGAGATACCCAGACCCTGGACCGAGGGTGTTCCCTGTGTGATCTTAAGGGAAATTGTGCTTGATGCAGAGATCTGCATTGGGAAATAGTGTGCATCTATTTTTGTTCCAAGTGAATGTTCCTCTCCAGTGTCAGTGGTGAGGATTTAGGTTCCTTGATTACTGGCCCAGGGAGAGGATGTCACAACATATTCCAGCACTTAATAAATAAACCACCATCCACAAGAGTTTAAAATTGAATATCAAAGACCTTTACTTAAAAGAAATAAAACTCAGGAATGCATTTTGGGAAATCAAATATACAAGCAGCTATAAACCTTCACAAAGAAAAGACAAAATAAATTTCTTCAGACAGAGGGCAAAGAACTCTAACATCTCATCTTGACCTACCACTAAATATATATTTAAATTTCTGTCTTTTAATTGTAACTACAAACAATAGGTACACAATCTCTTAGACAATGAATGTTTCATTATAAGACTGCAAGGAATGCAGTTCAAAACAATGTAGATGCTAAAACTAACAATCTCTCTCTCTCCCTCTCTCTCTCTCTCGCAACTTCTCATGCAAAATTTCCAGCTTTTCTTCAGTTTGAATGCAAAAGTTTCTACTTCCACAGTCTTATATTTCTATGGTGGAAGTCCACATAAAGTAATATGTTCTCTTGAACTGAAGTAAAATTTCAATGAGCACCAACCAAGTTTTAAGCTCTGTAAATGTCTATACATTTGAGAACTAGCTTCACTGTTTTAACTGCTCGGTTCCATTTCACAGAAAATAACAATCACATTTTATTACACAGATTTTATGAAAAAAACAGTTATATGTGTTTTAGTAAGAGACATTTTCAAACTTCACTCAGCCTGTTATATCTTTCCACTGAGAACAATTATAATTGCTTTAGGATAAAGCCCATTTGCTAGTGTCTAAATTACCTCCTAAGCACATGACATAGGGACAATTGCTTGTCCTCTTGTGTTCTGATATAGCAATAACTCACGCCTGGGTGTGGGTAATGCTGGATTTACCCACGGTTGGCGTGGTTTGGTCCCGAGCCAGGACCAAACAAAGCCAACCGTGTAAATACAGCATTACCCACAGAAGTGGTTATTGCTATTATACCATGACATTATTTAAGAAAAGAAACTATTACTTTTCTTAAATAATGGCATAGTATAATGCCTGTTTACTGCCCTTCCACAGATGTCTGGCATCCGGCAGTTCTGATGTACTGCGCCTGCGGTACATCGAGCTGTGAGCAAAAGCAATGGAGAAAGCAAGATCTCCGTTGCTTTTTTTTAGTGTTTCGCTATGTTAAATGGGTTTAACATAGCGAGACAGCTTTAAAATAAGCAACGGAGATGTCCATTGCTTATTTTAAAACTGTCTCGCTATGTTAAACCCATTTAACATAGCGAAACAATAAAAAGCAACAGAGATCTTGCTTTCTCCGTTGCTTTTTAAAAACCTGTCTCGCTATGTTAAATGGGTTTAGCATAGCGAGACAGCTTTAAAATAAGCAACAGAGATCTCCGTTGCTTATTTTAAAGCTGCCTCGCTATGTTAAACCCATTTAACATAGCGAGACAGTGTTTTAAAAGTAGAGTTATACTAATGGAAAAAAGTCCGGGCGACCGGACCTTTTTCCATTAGTATAACTCGATTTACAATGTGCACGCTGGCCAATCAGCATGCACGTTTTGGGGGGGTCATGGTATAATAGATATTAGACCATGTCAAATGTGCAGCTACTTTTCCTGAAAAGAGGAGAAAGGGTTTACATGGCACTGCATCTATTCCATTTAAACTAGACTTTATTTGAAAAAAAAAGAGTTAAAACATTCTTAATCCAGGTAATCTGACTCCAAGCAAAAACTCTGATATTGTTTGCATGTACTGACAAAATCAGTCATTCATTTGTCTATATTAATTTATTCCTATTTTAAGGTCAAAATTCCAGTTGGGCAGTGTGCACTTACTTTGGTGATCTGGAGAGCACATCTCCAAAAGCAGCAAGAAAAAAGAAACATAATGCAGTTGATAATGAAAAAAAATCAAACAATAAACCAGATATTTAGGTTACAAACTACTTTGTATGTTTCATTTCTGCCTTAAATTTAACAGAAATACATACTGCATTATCCTCAGGGACAGCCTTCTAGAGCATCGGAAGGGTTTCTGGTTGTGATACAGGTGACACTGGTATAGGCACAGATTTGGGCTGTCAGAGAGCAAGTCAGTTTGAAAAGCTCTGATTACATAAATATCAACTCTCCTTCCATGATGAGACTGTGAAATGGATGTAACACAAGTTGACCTTGTTAAAGGCTAGAGGTGGCATTTATGCACAATAAGTAGGGGAGTATGTGAAAAGCCCCCTGGAATGATTGTACCATATGATGATATGGTATGCCCTTGGATGTTTATTGCAATCTTTGCTTACAACTGTTCATTTTCTGATCTTCAGAGAAAGTCCTATCAGTTACAAGTTGCACAGTAAGTTTTCCAACAGCTGCACTGGTCACATTTCATGGTGGCAAAACTCTGTCCCTCATCTATGTGGGTGAGAGGGTAACTGACACTGCAGTGAGGCATCATGGACAACCATTATGTTGGACAAAATTTGCTGTGAGGGGATGAGATGAATGGATCAGATGGAGAAAGCCAGCAGGAGAAGCTCACACACACACACACACACACACACACACACACACACACACACACACACACACACACACACACACATGCACACACTGCCTCATTACACTTTTCTCTCATCTTGGAGCTCAGCAATGCCACAAGCGTTTTTTAACATACTATATGTGCTATATTTATATAGTGCATTAAACACTTGTATTCTGCATTTTGATAAATTGGAGCTTCTGTAGTCTACTGGCCATCTGTTTACCATTTGCCATATGTGAAAGTTATAAGTGCCCTGGTAAATAAAGCTTCTTTCAAGATGTAAGTTGTCTCTTTTGTGGTGGCCCATTGATGAGAAATGCATTGAGCCAGCTGTGAAAAAAATGACCTAGTTAGACAAAAGTGAGGAGTTTAAACCTTCCAAAGAGCATTGATCAGCATAATTTGAATGTCTTGAGCTTTTTATCACAAATGATATACCTGCTGTTAAGGATGTGGCTGCTTTGCTGAGTTAAATGGGTTATTCTACTATAAAATCCCAAGAAATATAGCTCAATCACTGAAGCCAAAAAAACAAAAGCAGTGCTCGAAAGGTGGAAACCTGATAAGGATTTTTTACTAGCCCCCCATTCCTGCCAAATATCACCCCCTTAAATGGGATTTGACCCCACTTGTTTTCAGTACAAGGGACCCTACCTGAATATAATGAGAGATGACTGGAGGGGAGCATTATACAGGCAGATGTAGAAGAGCTTGTGTCCCTGCCTGAATCCCATCATTTGTCAGCTGCTGAGAGAGGAGGGTCGCTGTCCCATTGGATAGAAGGTTTGACTTTACCTCCCATGCTGAGAATGTCCATGTGTTGGGATATACATTAATTGTCCCTATGCCACAGAGCTACCCAGCTACACTTCCATCGTAGCACCCTGTATGTTAGGTTGGGTGTTTTCTATTTTTGTTCTGAAGTCCCACCTCCTTGATGGCTTATTTGCAAACTTATGTCACTGTTAAGGCTGTCTATACTGCCCCTGTGCATGTGTGTGCTCTCTCTTTGTCTCTCTCATACACACACACACTCACACACACACACACACACACACACACACACACACACACACACACACACACACACACACACACACACACACACACACACACACACACACACACACACACACACACACACACACACACACACACACACACACACACACACACACACACACACACACACACACACACACACACACACACACACACACACACACACACACACACACACACACACACACACACACACACACACACACACACACACACACACACACACACACACACACACACACACACACACACACACACACACACACACACACACACACACACACACACACACACACACACACACACACACACATAGACGCACACAGTGACTGTAATGATTGCAGCATGGAATCACTAAGACCCTGTCCTTGGTTCCTGACTGTACATTCCTCTCCTCCAAGCCTTCACTTGATGGTAATGGGCAGTCAAGCAGACCACTACTCCATCTAGGATGGGCAAGTCAGTTTCAGTTGGTTATTTCTACTTCTCACCTTCCATTTTCCATGTTTGCCAGATGCTGAGCTGCTATTCAAACTTGAGCCATCTAGGGCATAGTCAGGGATTCATCCTTCTGCACCATGGAGTGAGGTCCTTAAGTTTTAAAGGGACATTTTGAGTACAAATGATTATGACACAAAGGTTCCATTTCTAGCAAGTGCAATGAGAAAAAAATGAGACCATAAAAGAGTATGCTGCGAGGCTGACTCAATGCACAGTAAACAATGGGTTTGGAACTATCTTGGATGAGGCTATATGTGGCAGATTTACTACTGGCATTTGCAGTGAGGTTTACTAAATAAAGTTTATCTGAAGTATTTTACTTTTCCAAGAGTTCCTAAAATGTGTCTCTGTACACAGACTGCAGATTGTAACACGCAGCTGTTTCAGATTGGTGAGCTGAGTATAGGACCAGTATATAAGGTGCACCAGCAACTTATTAGAAAGGTTGGAAGCAGTTTTTTAATTGTCACAATCAGAACTACAGTTGTCATGAATAGAATTTTGAAGAAGCAAAATGTGATAACTGCAGTAAATTGTGGCATATAAAGATATGCTGAACTTAGTTAAACTTGCATGTTGAAAACAAGTGGCTTTTTAATAAAAATAAAAAGAATGTTGTAGTGTTTTTGTCGACAAGTAACAGATGTAAGCAAATCTATGCAGCCACATTTATACTGAGTAATAAGCAACAGATACAGGTGCCACAGCATTCATATACCACAGGAATTCAAGCTGCATTTCACAGTTTTCAGCAGTTAAATTGAAGTTTTATACTAGTAAAAAGGTAACAGTTCTGAGTCTGATCACAGCTACAGGGTGCTATGAGGAGCATCTACTGGTGATTGTGATAAAGGGAGAAGGTTGTCTTTCTTTGGGAGGAACTGATTGCAAACATCACACATAACTGGTGAAACTGGCTACAAAACCTCACACTGAACTAGAAGCAAAGTGAAATCATGAGCCAGAAGGTGAAGGACAAGTCCAGCTCATGTTAAAAAGTGATATAGCAGCATGCTGACGTTCTCTGACAGTAGCTAGGCACATGCATATCACACAACATACTGCCTTAGAGGTAAACCCTGATATTCCAACAAACTTTGTAAATCATTCACTTCTGGAAAGAGCAAACTGAAACAGAGACTGGAGAAGGGCAATATAATTATTCCAGTGAAGCCAAGTGAGTGGGCTGTGTCTGTAGTTCCAGTGATTAAAAGGGACATCTCTGTCTGTTTGTGTGGAGATTATAAACTGACAGTGAAAAAATGTAGCAGACACTGAAACATATCCATTGCAATGCTGAGAGGGCTAATAGTCAGGCTCAACAGAGGACTGGTGCTTACAAAACCTGACCAGATCTCAGCATATCAAGAAATATAGATAGCTGAATGCTGGAAATGTGAAGAAACAGTATGTGCAGACTGGGCGCATGCATTTATAGAATGTAAAACTGTAATCCTGTTTTGGCTGGAATTTAAATCCTTTGTAAAAGCATTGTGGTCGGATAGATGTGAAGTGACTGATTCACTGTTACTATTTAATGCTAAAATACCAGCGTACATTCCAGGTACACAAGTGCACCTTCTCTGGTCCTTCCTTGCAATAACAAGAAAAACTATTACCTCATATTGGAAGAGTAAAAAATTATATCATTTGTGTAATTTATATCATTGGCCAAAATTGTATGTGATAGAGAATTGTTGACTATAGCTTCAACAACTTCAAGAATGAAAAATAAACAACTGGCTTGGTTAAAACTTAAAAAATTTTTAGATAAAATGTGAATGTATTGACAAAAGCAGATCTGCTATGGACACTGTATATAGTTAGGTTTATTTTCATTGTTTAGTAGTTTTGTTACATCTGTATTTATAAAATTCAATAAAAATTATGTGAAAAATAGTAATATAGATAGACAATGAATCTAAGAATTCTGTGACCTTTGTTACTCATAAAGGCTTGTTTATTTATAATAGACTGCCACTTGGAGCTTTTTATTTTGTAACTCCAACAACTATTGCTTAACATCTTAATTAAAATGAAACATCAATAACACCAAACCAATATATAAGGAGAAAGTGACTCATACTGCAGTAAAATGACAAGGAGGTGTATGCATATATATTTGAACGATATTTTTGCTCTAACGTGATTCCAGCAAAGTAGATGCAGTAACTGATGTAGCTAACTAAATGAATATATATAAGTAATCAGGACAGACTATCCATAACAAAACCTAAAACATACCACAAATGCAGGGTTTGCTTCGCTTGTTTAGACAACGCATACTTAACAAACTATAGTTCACAGCCACATCCTCATTCCTTTTCAGTTTGCTGCCACATATAACTTGGTGATTGCCACAAGCTAACATGACCAACTTTGAACATACAAAGGAAGAGTCTAAACCATGCGATATGACATTGATGACCAGACATCTGTTAACTATATAAGCGCCTTCACTGTAAAAGCTAGTTTGAATGCCTTACCCTGGAAATGATGCACTTTTGGGCACAGCCTAAATGTAGGTATTTGGTTGGCTGGTGAAAATAAACATCCTGTGCATGAGCCATCATCTGAAGACCCTGGTTCTTTCTCCCTCACAGAGACTCATTAGTCATCCAACAAATATTTGCACTGATACTCATGTAATCTATCATACAAATTGCCAGCACAATGTTTATTGTGGATACCAACATATTGATTAAGCAATGTATAACTGTGGTGAATGTCCAGTGTAGATAACAATAAATAAAGATACTTAGCTTTGATCTGTGATGTACAAGCAGCTTATGACCAGGTTGATGTCTTGTGTGTGGGTTACTCGAGTGGAGCTTGGCTTGCAGATATGCAACAGTCCCATCAGGGCGGGGTCTGAGATTGCTTTGTATGCCAGACAGAGGTCACCTCTGAGACGTCTGTAGGAGACGGAGTAGAGGGACGGGGCTTTTAGCCTATCTGTGTAGGGTAGATGTTTGAGGCCTTGGATTCTCTGGGTGAGGAATTTCTGTGGTCTCTCCAGCTGCTGCATGTGCTTTGTGAGGTAAATGCTGAAAGGGGCATTGTATTCAATAACTGGTCTTATAAGGGAAGAATACAGGGATGTTATGACCACCTTGTCCCTGGATGAGATACCCTTACTAATGAGGTGGGCCACGTAGAAAGCTTTCCGTACAATGGAGGCAGTATGGTGGTCAAAAGTCAGTTTGCTGTCAACCTAGGTTCCCAAGTCCCTCACAACTGATTGCATGCTTAGTACCCTATTATCAATGTGATAATTTGTGGGGACATCATTCTTCCCAAAAGGGATGATGATGCATTTTTTGGCATTCAGTCTGAGGCCATGTTTCTGGCACCAGTTATTTGTTTGGGTGACACCCTCTTGGAGGATGTCCACATCACTAGGGGAAATGATGATAGCACACAGCTTGCAGTCATCTGCAAATGAGATCAGCCATAGCCCACTAGATTTGGCCTGCACCTCTGAGAAGTATATTCCAAACAGCAGAGACCCCAAGATCAATCCTTAGGTTACACTGCTTGTTATGGGTCTACTACTTGAGGAGGCTTCCCCTATTTTGACTAGGTGGGTTTTATCAGTGATCCATCTGGTAACATATGGATGGATGCCTAGTTGAGAGAGTTTATCTATTATACCTGAGTAGGGAATAGTATTGAAGGCCTTGGCCAGGTCAAGGTAGGTGGAATGCACCATCTTCCCCTCGTCTAAGGCCTTGGTGACTGTCTCAAAGAATTTGACAAAATTTAACAGGCATGACCTCCCCTTGACAAAACCAAACCATGTGGGATCAAGTGTCTAGAAGTTGCCAATGTCCTTTTTAATGAGGTCCATGATAATCTGCTCCATGGCCTTGCAGATCAGGCTAGTTAGGCTGATGGGTCTATAATTTCCTGGGTCAGTGGATGCTCCACCTTTGTGCAAAGGGATGACAGTAGCTGTCCTCCACTTGGCTGGGATGAAGCTGGTACTCAGGCTTTGGTTGAATAGGGTGCCTAATGGTGCTGCAAGTTCCTGCCTGAGTTCATATAGGATGCAGCTTGGGATGTTATCGGGTCCCATGGAGGCTGTAGTTTTTGCCTTTGAGAGGACAGTGATGACTTGTTCCCTAGAGATAAGGGGAGGGGGGCAGGTACTGGGGATGTCATATTTTACTGATGGGGAGGCAGAGGAGTGAAGGTTTCACTAAACCTGTCTGCCAGCAGGTTGGCTATATCTACAGGGTTTGTGTATGTGGTGTCCTTGGCCACTAGTTCTGAGCAGATCTGGGTGCTTCCCTTGAGATTGTGGACATATGTGAAGAAAGTCTTATGATTGTCTTTAGTAGATGCGGCCATGATGACTCAAAGTTTGCTTTGGAGGATTTCACTAGTGCTCTTATTTGGCTGTTCAGGCTAAGGAGAGATTGCTTCCAATTAGACACCTGCTCCTTCTTGGTACTGGACAGCAATTGTTTCCTTTTATAGAGCTTATTTATTGTAGATGTCCACCAGACAGGTTTACTCTTCCTTGAGGAGGAAGATTTCATCTTGTCTGGTATTCCTGATGCCATGCAGCTATATAAATGCTCATATAGTACTTTTGTGTAAGTTTGGACATATGTGCCAGTTTCTGTGGAGGGGGAGGGGGATGTGAAGCTGTTTATACCTTCCATCAGGAGGTTATAATCAGCTTTGGAGAAGTTTTTTTGTTTGACCCTAGCTGGGGGGGGGGGTGACTTTAAAAGTGACTGCTTTGTGGTCAGATCTTACCAGGGATAAAGACACTGTAGGGATCCTGCAGTGGTTACTCATGTTGGTTAATGCCAAGTCCAAGATTTTTTCACCTCTTGTGGGGGTGTCAACCAACTGGTCCAAGGCATCTGAATTGACAAAATCAATGACTCTCTGGGTATTTGTGTTTTGGCATGAGTATTTCTTCCAATCTATGGCTGGATAGGTAAAGTTACCCAGGATCAGAGAAAAGAGTTGAATCTTGATAGATTTAAAGAGGTCCAGATAGGTGGAGTGGGCATCTTGAGTCAGAGTTGGAGGCCTGTTGCTAACTATGATATGAATGATATGAATTGGGGGTCTTGTCAATTGTTAACTGCACCTGGAGTATTTCCTGTGCATCATACTATCTGACTAGCCTAGAGATGTGTATGTCTTTTATATATATTTCAACTCCACCTCTTTTTGTTTCTTTGCCCACAGCTTGGGTCCGAATGAATGATAGTATGAGTAACCTGGTATGACTGGGGTGATCTCTGCAGCTTTGAACCAGGTTTCTGTAACTGCACAAATGCCAGCTTCTTCCAGGGTTAAGAATGTTTGCAACTTTGTAAGGAGCCTGAAGCCCAAGGGAGATAGATGCAGGCCATCTCTGGCAAAGCATCGTGGCTTGTCAGTCATGTCATCCCAGGCTGTCAGGTACTGGATCCCCTTTGAATGACACCAGAAACTAATCCAGTTGTTAAAGTCAATAAGTTTCTGTTTGTACTGATGCATCATTCTGGGTGACGGTAGAATGCTGCTTAAGGCTAAGGATATACCTGCCTGGGACACATACTCAGCGAGCTTGATTATATCTCTGTTCATATAGTCCAGGGAGGTACATCTCAAGTCATTCACTCTAACATGGACTATGATATAGTCATAACAGTACCTGTTGAGAAACTTGAGTGCACTGGTGATATGGTGGATTCTGGCACCCAACAAACAACTAACCATGACTTTCTCCTTATCCAGCCTGTTGAGGGACACATCAGTGTGTCTCACAATGGAGTCTCCTATGACTAATATGTTAAGTTTATGTTTAGGCCTTAGTGGCTGTGAGACACAAGTGTGTGGACTATGTGTGGTGTGTGGTGTGGTGAGCAGTGGAGTTTGCATGTGTTTATGCCTTGGAGGTCTCTTTTGTTTGGGTATGCTTTTGTTGAGGGCCTTCGCATATGTGGGGGTGTGTTGTGTAGTTGTGGGTGGTGCTTGAGGTGTGGTGGTCATGTTGCCAACCTTCTCAGTGACAGATATATTGGTTTGTGGGGGAGAGATCAATGACACTAGGTGCTTGATGTATTTGCATCTCTCACAAATTGTGTTCCTAAGCTGGAGTAGTAGATGGTTGTCTGTGTACATGAGGCAGTTGTTACACAGTCTTATGCCCATATTCACCAGACTGGCAGGAGAAAATGTCGGAAACTGTCCATCCATATTTGTCAGAAACTGAAAGAGCTAAGACGGTAAAGGGAGGAAGGTCTACGAGTAGTACTACTAGATGATAACACAAGTGCTACTAAGAGAACATTTGTAGCTGGAATACCTCAAAAAGGGTTAAAACCATGCAGCTGAAGCTCTGGATGCCACAGACCTGTATCTATACTATACTACTCAGGTTTAATGTTGAGAACCCAGTAAGAAAAAACTCACAATGAAGCACAGATTAATTACTTGTAGTCAAAGGAATAGAACTCACAGTATGAAAAAATACAGTTAAACAGCAACAAAATGCAGTAAAATGCAGTTAAACAGTAATGAATTGTAGTATGTAGCAATGAAATATAGTTAATCAGTAGATTGCTTTGAAACAGTAGCTCACAAGTCACAACAGTAACAGACAGCACAAATAAAGCAGAGTAATAAATACGGCAAACTAAATGCAGTTGAAGTCCTAAGCACAAATCACAAAATGAAGTAGAAAGAGGTACAGTGTTCAGAAGCAAAATGGTGGGCCTTTACTAAGGTCTCATTATAAACAGTAGAATAAGCTGATGTAATGTGACTGAGGGGAGTGTCCAGTATCAACTTTATACTAGAAGCGGGCAACTCAAAGCCACCAAGATTTAAGACCACCACAACAGCTGGCGGGTTCGTGCAGAAACAGTTGAAAATAAGCACTTATCTTTTTCCAATATCACAGCAGAGCAAATGGCAAAAGGCCTCTCACTGCAGCTTTGAACAGCTTGAGCAAATAAGTACAACTGGTTTAAAACACTGGCTATTAAAGGAAGAGAAACAGAAACCAGCCCAATTATACAATCAAAATAACAGTCTTGCAGGAATGCTTTTAGCTAGATCAAACTGGACAATTTGGGAAATATTGACCACTTGAGAGAAACATCGAATTATACATACACCCCATACTCTGCCCCCATGGAAAATAAACATTTTTTTTTAACTGGAGAAAGAGACATAAGCCCTAATCTTTAGAATTAAAAAATCACTAGTATTTGTGGGGAAGGAAATTCAAGCTTAGACAGGTCACATACCATTACTCTGGTGACCACAAAAAAGAAGTCTATCTACAAAGGCATTTGCTCATATTTGGTGACAGGCAATGAGAAACCTATCAAGTTATAAGCTCACAATACACAATGTACATAAGTAATTGAAATTATAAGTTTTTTAAATATAAGTTTTCTCCCCTTTCCCCACTGTTGTATTATTTGGAGTTAATATAAGTTAGGAGAGGGGTATAGGACATAGCCTCTCACAAACCCCATGGTAGAATTTCATTTAGAAGTTCATGATTTCCATAAGTTACAGTTTTGACCAAAAAAAAATGATAAGAACCCTATGCAATCATTCTGCCTGTTTTGGATATCATATTGAGATTAAGTACTGAACTTTGGAACTACATGGTAATTTAGATGTACTTTTGAGATTCTCTTTACTTTAAATAATAGATGGCACAGATGAAGTATTACAGTGTATACACACTCTCCTAGTGTATCATCTCTGGTGGCTACTTTGAATGCTAATCAGCTGGGTCACATGACAAAGAATGTGAACTTTTCAAGGTCCTGAAGTATGACATGGCAGTTCACTTTAGGGGATCATATTATGCCATGCTGAGCTATAAACATAATAGTGTAAATTTCAGTAAAAAACAAAAGGAGGCTCCAAAACCAGATGGAAACACTTCACAAACTGTTTTAATTCACAACCAACAGCAGTTAAGCACTACTGGTTATAAGTGTAAATTTCAGCATGAACACCTTCACCCTGAGTATATATAAACAATATATATAATTACTTGAGGAGATTAAGAATTTGATGAAATGTATGAAAATTAGCACTAAGCAGTTTGGAGGTTCTGTCTGTATATTTTCCCTCTATGGTATTTTCAACTCAGACAGAACAATCAGTATTAAAGAATGGAAACCATAATCACACTCTCTCTTTACTACTTTTTAGTTTTAGAACACAATATATATATAGCGCTATACTGAGCATTTACTAATCCCTGCAGTCAATAGCAAACAATGTAGTAAAAGGCAAACCGCACCTCAAGCAAGTACAAATGGCAAAGTCAACTCAACAAATTCAAAATAAACCTACAGAATGGATAAGAATTTGAAAATGCTTTTTACATAGAGATTCAATCAACCTGCAGAGTGGGGCTGTGTCCTTTGGTGACGTGAGTGATTGTGCCACTGAAATGAAGGAGGGCAATGCTGCAACACTTTCATACTTGGAGCTTAGGGATAGTGACACTGAAAGCCTTTGCCTGTGAACAACTCAGACAGCCTAAACTAAATGGGCAGATTGAACAAATCTGTTATTAATCAGTGCACTGTTAATTTAAACAAAAGATGCCACAATAGGTATTTTTGCATTATTGGGAATTTCCTGGTGGAGGTTGGGAAAGCCTACGTATTAACTCTAGAGATCCTTCCTAGACCTGATCATTACCAACATGGGGACTCTATGCTCCATACCAGAAGTATATCCCTCATTGGTAAGATCAGACCATAAATTAATTTCACTGGACATCCACATCCTGACCCCACCCCCAACCCAGAATACCACAGTGAAAAACTTCTCAAAAGCGAACTTCACACTTCTCAAAACCAAAGTGGAATCCTTCAAGGCCCCAGGGCCGGTGGAAACTACGGCCCAAACTGCAGAATCCTATATAAATGAATGCTACGGACATCTCCAGGAATGCATGGATCATGCTATCCCAAACAAAATCAAGACCCAATCATCCAAAGGCAGGCATCCAGTCTGGTGGACCACAGCCATTAATAAACTGTACAACAGAAGGAGGAAGCTACTACATGATAGAGCAAAATCCCTAAAAGGGAAGGCATCTCTGATCAGTACTAGCAAAAAATTACGATCCCTCATAAAATCTTCCAAGGCCAGCTTTGAGAGAAAAATTGCACAGGACACTAAAGACAATCATAAGGCTTTTTTCAGTTATGTTAGGAACCTGGGATGCAACTCCCAGACTTGTTCTGAGTTGATTCTAAACGACAAAAAATACACTGAACCCACAGACATTGCCAATATCCTGGCAGACAGGTTCAGTGCAAACTTTTTCACCCCCCCCCCCAAAAACAGCAAGTATCTATCCCGGCAGAGTGCAGCCTCCCAAACATCTCTGATGCTCAGGTGAAGGCCGCCCTCTCCAAAGCAAAAAACACTGCTTCCATGGGACCAGATGGCGTCCCGGGTTGCGTCCTACATGAACTCCAAGAAGAACTAATCCCTCAAGTAAAACTGCTGTACAATCTCAGCCTCACTACAGGATATGTGCCCAAAGAATGGCATACAGCAACAGTGGTCCCACTCCACAAAGGTGGCGCCTCTACAGACCCTGGAAACTATCGACCCATAAGCCTGACTAGCCTAGTCTGCAAGGCTATGGGGGGGATCATCATGGAACTCATAAACAGACATTGGGGACCTACAGACACTAGATCCTACCCAATTTGGCTTCGTCAAGGGCAGATCCTGCCTTTTGAACCTGGTCGACTTCTTCGAAACAGTCACCAAGGCCATAGATGAAGGGAAGGAAGTCCACACAGCCTATCTGGACCTCGCAAAGGCATTTGACACAATACCCCACTTGGGCATCATAGATAAGCTATCCAGCCTAAATATAAACCCCTATGTCACAAGATGGGTCGCAAACTGGCTCAAAGACAGAACCCACAGAGTCAGAGTTGCTGGAGCCATGCCAGACTCGAAACCAGTCACAAGTGGCGTCCCACAAGGTTCTGTCCTGGGACCTCTCTTATTCAATATTTACTTTTCTGAGGTACAGGCCAACGTGAGAGGACTATGGCTCATCAAGTTCGCAGATGACTGCAAACTGGGTGCCATAATCGACTCTCCAGCTGACACAAATATCCTTCAAAAAGGTCTCGCAGAGACGGATAACTGGTGCCATGGCCATGGTCTAAAGCTAAATGCTAAAAAGTGTATAGTCATACCCTTTGGCAAAAACAATGTGCCCACAAATTACCACATAGGTGGTAACCCATTAAGTACAGAGAAAGTAATTAGGGATCTGGGGACCCAAGTTGACAGCAATCTCTCCTTTGACAACCACATTGCCAAGGTGGTTAGAAAGACCTTCTACATAGCCCACCTCATCATGAAAGGATTCACATCTAGATCAAGAGAGGTAATCGTGCCCCTTTATTTATCCCTCATCAGGCCCATCATAGAATACAATGCCCCCTTTGGGATGTACCTTACCCGACACCTGCAGCAATTAGAAAGACCCCAAAAGTACCTCACCAGGAGGATCAAGGGACTCAAACAGATGCCATATGCTGCTCAGTTAAAAAACTCCAGCTCTACTCAGTTGCATACCGCCTACCTCGAGGCAATCTATGCCTGACATATAAAGCTATGTCCAACCCAGAATTAATGGACATGCTCCACCTCAGTAAATCTAAATCCCTCGAGGGACTTGAACCTCAGCACAGAAATAAATAGAACATGCTGGAGGGACAGATTCATAACTCAGAGGCTCCCTCCGCTCTGGAATAGAATTCCAATTCATGTTAGGCAGAGCACCTCACTGACTCTTTTCAAGAAGAATCTTGATGAGTGGATGGGGGATCGTAGGTTTGTCCCGGGGATTACTTATGTGTCACTATTAGACAGAGGCACAGTAAACTAAACTTTAAAAAGGGCACAGTATACTCAAATCAAGGGGTGGCGTAAGCCAAACACAATCGGGCTAGGCTTATAAATGCCCCAGGGCAGATAGCCTAGTATGAACCTATGAACCTATGAACCTTTCTTGAGTAGCATGTTCAGAACAGTGATATATATACATGCTGAATGGCTAGAGCACAGGAACATGGGAACAATACTAAATAAGCAATTATAGGGACCATAAGATACCTATCCATATACACCTTTAGTAGACACACTTAAAAATTCTAGCCATCCTTTATGGGCTCTTAATCACATGATCCAGATGTTGCAGTTATTATTGAAACCTGGTTTAAAAGTAGAAAAAATATCCCCTCTATTCCAGGGTTTTGCACCTACCATGCCTTTAGATCTGATTGAAACTGTGGTAGAGTATACATATTTGTTAAATGCCATATTACCTCAAGGCAGATTTCCAGAGACCAACAAACCAAACTAATTGAGATTCAGCACTCTCTAAATAACACCAGCTATCAGATCATAGCATATTACAGGACTCCCCTCAGTGATGCCTTTAAATCATGTCCATTTCTTAAATACATTGAATAAACCTGCAATACACAAAAACTGCATCATCCTGGGTGACTTTAATGACCCATCGATAAACTGGGAGACCTATACCTCAAATGTAGGCTATGCCCAAAAATTTCTCAGTTTCATAAACAAGGATTCCTTAAAATCCCACTATATGACAAGGTGTTTTTGACCTGGTCCTTACAAGTATACTATCTTTATGCACACCTTCACTCGTATAACTTTCTCCAGTCAAGTCTCACCACAAATTGATAAACTTCTCTTTCAAAATCCCTAATTCAGCACATGCAAATATCACATTATTCAAAGACTTCAACCTTACATGCTTCCTTAAATTGCATGATGGAGTCTCAAAGTTCAAATACAACTGTAATCCCCCAAATGTTGACATGGCTAGTAATTATGCAAATAAAGTCTATGCCCACCTAGAAAGTCATATAAACCTGTCAATTCCCTGCCAAAACTAAACAAAATGGGAAGGGTAACAGCAAATTAGTCTTGTAGTCCACATGCATTAACAATAGAATAAAAGGAAAAAGCTCTATGGAATATTTAGCAAACCAAAAGACCAACAAATAAGGTCAATGACAAAAGATTATCCAAGATACTGAAAAATACCATCAGGAAAACAAAAACTTCCTGTGAACTTAGACTTGCATCAGGCACTAAGAATAATTACAAATACTTGTTTACTTATGCCAGGAAGTTACAAAGTAAAACCCAACAGTGCTCTAGATGTATTCATAACGGCACTACTTAACTCTAATCCAGAGGATATTGCAAATATAGTAGTAAACAAATCCAAGCCAAGAATAATTACAAATACTTCTTTACTTATGTCAGGAAGTTACAAAATAACACCCAACAGTGCTCTGAATGTATTCATAATGGCGCTACTTAACTATAATCCAGAGGATAATTGCAAATATGCTAGCAAGCAAATTCAGTGTAAATTTCATCCCAGAGACAGCTGTACAAAACACGCATATTCCAAAGAATCTCAAACTCTGTATCATCACCAAAACAAAAAAATGCATCCTCTATGGGACTTGATAACACAGTGTGGGTTTCACATAATGGTTAAGGTTTTCACTTATTGGTACAAGGTACAGGGTTTGATTTTAACCTCAGGTTATTGGCTAGGCTTAAAATGGCCTTTCAGAGCAGTTAGCCTAGTAATTCACCTATGGACCTATGAATCATTCTGCTAGCTGAATAGCACTAAACATGCACTGATAGACACACTCCAACAAGTATTCAGCCTGAACTTATCCATTAGCTTTGCCCCTAAGGTTTGGTACAGGTGGAAGTGATGGCACTTCACAAGGGTGGCCTCACCACAAACCCCATGAATTATAGACCCATAAGCCTAAAATGCTTTATTTGCAAGGCCATGAAATGGATCATAACAGATCTGATAAACTGATATAAAGCTTTTATATGACTTGACCCCCCAGAAGTTTAGCTTTGTTAAGGTTAGATCCTGCTTAATACATTTGGTGATTTTTTTGAAAAGTAACACAAACCATGGACAATGGTCACATTGTTCATGCAACATACCTTGTGCTTATCAAAGTATTTCATACCATACCACATGTCAAAATTATCACCAAGCTAAATGTGCTCTAGTTTGAACCCTATGTAGTTAAACAAGTAGATAGTTTGCTGAGGGACAGACTCCACATTGTGAGGGTGACAGGCATGTCCTCAGATAGTATGAAGGTAACCAGTGGGGTACCACAGGGATCCATGCTCGGGCCTCTTTTATTTGTCATGCACTTATCTGATCTCCAAATTAAAAATCAGAAACTTAGGTTAACCAAGTTTGCAGATTATTGTAAAATAGATCTTATGCTCAAATCCTCTTCTGGTATACAACAGGAACAAAGTGAACTTATACATATTAATAGTCGGTGCTCTGAAAACAGTCTAAAACTAAATGCTAAAAAAGAAAATAATGTTGCATTTGGTAAACAAGCCATCCACACAAAATGAAGATGTTGTGAGAAACCTTGGAACTTAGGTGGATAATTCCCTCCCCTTTGATCATCATGTTACAATAGTGGTCAGAAAATCCTTCTTTCTGGTACAGCTGATCACAAAGGGAATTTCTTGTAGATCAAAAGAGTTTCTTAGCCATCTGTACTCTGCACTGATCAGGCCAATCATTGAATACAATACTCCCTTTGGAATGTATTTTACTTAAAGAAATCAAGCAAATGGAGAAATCCCAAGGGTTCCTGACAAAAAAGATCATGGGCAGAAAGAACCTGAGCTACCAAGAGAGTCTGGTGACCTTGTTCCTATATTTAGTGTCCTTAAGGCTCCTTAGGGGTGGCCTGTGCCTTGCCTTATGAGCCATTAGGGATCTGGCAGTCTTAGACCTCTTATTTCTCCATACATCAAAGAGCCCAGTGAACACTAGAACCAGAGATCTGAACCTGCTTCGGCTAATAAACAAATCACAGTGGTTATTATATCACTTTGTGACTATCCCATCTCAAACTTCCTCTCCAGATCAACCAATGTGACACACCATCTTTGTTTAAGAAGAAATTAGGCAATTGGATGGATATTCATAAAATTCCTCCTTGGTATTACTGGCCGATCTCTTCTTGAAAAAGGAAGTAAGGTCAAAGAATGGGTATGGTAAGGAATAAATGGCCACATGGCTCAGATGTCTTGTACATGTTATTATTATGGTTCAATAATTCTTTAATGCTCACTTCCCAGATCAAATACAGTGAAGATCTTACCAGTAGTGTTAGTGTGGTCTATATTAGTTCATCAAGACTCCAGTTCTGCAAATACCTATTCATCGACCCCTATTCAGCAAATGTCCTTTTATCAAACATTCACATCAGCGAACTGTTTTCCCAGGAAACTGAATTAGTTGCCCAACATCTGGAAATTTGCCCTTTTCCTCACTGTAGTGTGATCTCAGAGTTGGTATATATAACTAGGGGTGCTCCCCCCACTTTGGTGGGTTTGTTATACTGCTGTGTGTATTGCTCAGTTTGTTGACCTACTAAATTAGTCACCTGGAAAAATATTCGCTGATTTGTGCATTTGATAAAAGCATAGTTCACTGAATAGGGGTCAATGAACAGGTATTCATGGAACTGGAGTTTCGATGAAATAATATAGACCCATGTTAGTGAATGTAAGCAGGGTGGCCATGGTGGTGCAGCGGTTAGCGTTGCCGCCTCACAGCAAGAGGTTCTCTAGTTCGATTCTTGGCTGGGGTGCCTTCTGTGTGGAGTCTGCATGTCCTTCCTGTGGTTGTGTGGGTTTCTTCCATGTGCTCCGGTTTCCTCCCACATCCCAAAGTCATGCAGTAGGTGGATTGGACACTCTAAATTGGCCCTAGTTGTGTGTGTGCCTTCTGTGGAAGGTTGGGTGCTGGGCTGCCAACTCGACACTGTAAAATCTCACTGCCAATCATGAGCGGACAGATGATCCACTGTGGTGACCCCTAACTGGGAAAAGCTGAAAGAAAAAGTTAGTGAATGTAAGCATTCATAATTCCACAGATAATAGCCACTATCAGAAGGCTAAGGAGGTTGATAGCTTCTTATGGTTTGCTGAAGAATATAGTAACTAATATGGTACTCAGTTCACAGCTGAGGAATTTCAGTGCTTCATGAATTAGAAAGGTGGTTTTCATTCTACTAGTATTCCTTGTTTTCCAGCCGTTAACTTACTGCTGGAAATGTTTGCGTAAATATTGGAACCAGTGATTAAAAAAAGCTTCCACACACTTCATTAGACAAAGAGAAAAATATTTCTTTTCTTTTTTTTATTTTATTTTAGTCCCATACAACTTGAAATTATTCCACTTGCCAGTTACCCACTGAAGTCTTCCTAAACAGATGTGTACACACCAGATTTAACCTGACATAGATGTTGCAGTCTGAAAAAAACAATATTTGCAATAATATTATCTTGCCCAAACATGCAGTGAAGGGACTCATTGCTGTCTCTGATATTGTGTACCATAGGGATTCTACAAAAAAGATAACCTTAGTGAATTGCAGAAGTCATGACAGAGCAAACTGGTCCCAAGACTTAATAAGGTGGGAGGACAAGACACCAAAATGACCTTTGATTAAGGTTCACACTGGAGACTCAGGAGCCTAAGATGCTTGATCCACCTACTGATGCAGCAGTTGTGATGGTCTAACCAGTAGTATCAGTGAATGTAACTATACTCAAAATATTTGAGAGCTTTGCACTAGTTCTGAGATGACTGAAGTGTATGACGCTTTCCAGGGGTTACAGTGTTTATTAAGAATTTTGGAACTTTCTCAGTGCATTGATTTGCAAGCTGGTGCCTCCCAAAAAGTGAAGTGAAGTGCTAATGACTTCTGCCTTTTTCCCAGATTGAACTCTGATTTCTCTAATCACCCTGAAATTATTGTCAGATTTAAAAGGGGGTGGTGACGTAGTATATTAAGTATCCGTACTCTGGTGTTTTGCATCTTGGGTCTTCAGCAGCCAGATGGATTCCTGGTGGCCATTTGCTGTGTGACTATTATAATATAGTGGTTATAAATAAATCTTCCTTTGGGAAATAAGTTGTCTCTTAGTTCTTTGTTGATACATTAGAGTTTCCTTCTTAATTTAGCAGTTAAGTGTATTAAACAGTTGCCGTGTGTTAAAAACAACTGGAAAGTTACAGAAGAGGGCTACTATATACTAAGTCAATATTTGAATCCAGCCTGCTAACTCAGTTAATGCAGTGGTGCCCTTAGACTATTCTAAAATCAGAAATATTGATGTCTGTTTACAGTAAAGTGACATACTTTTGCTGTTACCAGGTAATTTTACAGTTTCAGAAATCATGCAAAGTGTAGATGGGGAATGACTGCAAAAGTGCTTACATCTGGTGAGAAGATATTTTAATGCATCGCCAGGACACTTCTCTGTCATGATTCATTCTCTCCTCTTGGGACTTCGTAGAACCAAAAGGCAAACCCCAATGTGGCTGAAGGAAGTTGTTGTTATTAAGCATTTGCAGCAACTAACTAGAAATGCATTATAGGATGTTTTCAAAAGAATATGCTTAACGTATTGAAGAACAGGTTTCGTTCCAGCAGTAAAAGTATAGAAAAGAATATCCTCTATATTTGTCGGTTGTTCTCCTTTGAGAGACACCTAATCTGCTTTCCTTGAGAATTCACACATTCCTTTAAAATAGTTTTTATCAGTATTTGAAGGGCATTTTGATAAAAAAGAAGTCCTTTGAAGTTAGATGAAAGAAGGCTAATCTGTGGTCTAAGTTCGCTAAAAAGCGTTGTTTCTTTATTTTCCTTCTGCTGTTTATGACTGTGGGACCCCGCCCCCAAGTGAAATAACATATAACATGATTACTGAACAGAATAAGCCATAGTGTTGTCACCCTGGAAACAAGTGTGAATTGCATGTGTGTCCATCCTGGGTTAATTAGCCCACCATCCTGAAAGTATACATTGTTCAAACAATGCATTTGAAGCTGTGAAAGATTGTTCAGTATCTTTTCTGCCATACAACAAGAGCAATTTTATCTGTATCAAAATGTAAAATATAAATCCAGGTTACATGATCTGTTAATACTTCAGCATGGTACCTTGACACTGAATTATAATAAATGTTTCTTCCCACTTAGTAGGAATTTGCTAAGTTTTCACTTTAAAAGCAATAATGAAATCTTTATATTTAGAGTTCAGATATGTGTGTGTGTGTGTGTGTGTGTGTGTGTGTGTGTGTGTGTGTGTGTGTGTGTGTGTGTGTGTGTGTGCACGCGAGCAGTCTGATAATGCTTCCTAGATAGGTATGCTGTCCAAATGCATAAAAGGCAAATGTTTGACAGAATGTCTTCAGAAGATGCAAGTTTTATCCAAATTCACTCCTGACACTAGTTCTAGATGCATTATGATAACGAATGTCTTAATTTTGTTTCATCTTAAAACTTTTTCAAAGTTGTTTGTGTTTTACTAGATTATTCTTATGGAGCATGACACCATAAATAAAAAAT